>NC_084835.1:99932155-100239134 GCF_033115175.1 Lepus europaeus
AACCTTAGCCATGAGGACACACATAGGCTAAAAGCCAAGGGATTGAAAAATGTATTCTTTGCAAAGATAGACCAAAGCAGAACAGAGGTGGCTAAAACTTATATCAGACAAAATGTAATTTAAGTAAAAATCCAATAGTGAGAGACAAAGACATTACATAATAATAAAAGGGCCAGTCCATCAAGCAGATATAATGGGGGCTGGCTCTGTGGCATAGCAGATAAGGCTGCTGCCTGCAGTGCCAGCATCCCATATGGGCACCAGTTCAAGTCTCAGCTGCTCCATTTTCAATCTAGCTCTCTACTATGGCGTGGAAAAGCAGTAGAATATAGCTCAAGTCCTTAGGCCCTTGCATCCGTGTGCGAGAGTCAGATGAAGCTGCAGGCCCCTGTCTTCAGATAGGCTCAGCTACAGCCATTGCAACCATTTGGGGAGTGAATCAGCAGTTGGAACACTTCTCTTTCTTTTTCTCTGCCTCACTATAACTTTGCCTTTCAAATTAATAAAAATATCCTTTTTTTAGAAAAAGAAGAAATAATAAATTTTTTAACATTTATTTAATAAATATACATTTCCAAAGTACAGCTGATGGGTTAAATGGCTCCCCCCCCCAATAACTTCCCTCCCACCTGAAACCCTCCCATCTCCCACTCCCTCTCCCATTCCATTCACATCAAGATTCATTTTCAATTCTCTTTATATACAGAAGATCAATTTAGTACATGCTAAGTAAAGATTTCAACAGTTTGCACCCACACAGACACATAAAGTGTAAAGTACTGTTTGAGTACTAGTTATAGCATTACTTCACATTGTACAACACATTGAGGACAGAGATCCTACATGAGGAGTAAGTGCACAGTGACTCCTGTTGCTGACTTAATAAGTTGACACTCTTGTTTATGGCGTCAGTAATCACCCGAGGCTCTTGTCATGAGTTGCCAAGGCTATGGAAGCCTTTTGAGTTCACCGACTCTGATCTTATTTAGATAAGGCCATAGTCAAAGTGGAAGTTCTCTTCTCCCTTCAGAAAAAGGTACCTCCTTCTTTGATGGTCCCTTCTTTCCATTGGGATCTCACTCACAGAGATCTTTCATTTAGGGTTTTTTTTTTTTTTTTTGCCAGAGTATGTTGGCTTTCCATGCCTAACATACTCTCATGGGCTCTTCAGCCAGATCTGAATGCCTTAAGGGCTGATTCTGAGGCCAGAGTGCTGTTTAGGACATCTGCCCTTCTATGAGTCTGCTGTGTATCCCGCCTCCCATGTTGGATCATTCTCTCCCTTTTTAATTCTATCACTTAGTATTAGCAGACACTAGTCTTGTTTATGTGATCCCTTTGACTCTTAGACCCATCAGTGTGATCAATTGTGAACTGAAACTGATCACTTGGACTAGTGAGATGGCATTGGTACATGCCATCTTGATGGGATTGAATTGGAATCCCCTGGCACATTTCTAACTCTACCATTTGGGCAAGTCAACTTGAGCATGTCCCAAACTGTACATCTTATCTCTCTCTCTTATTCCTACTCTTATATTTAACAGGGATCACTTTTCAGTTAAATTTAAACACCTAAGAATAATTGTTTGTTAATTATAGAGTTCAACCAATAGTATTAAGTAGGACAAAAAAATACTAAAAGGGATAAAGTATTGAGTTGTTCAATCAACAGTCAGGACAAGGGCCAATCAAGTCATTGTTTCTCATAGTGTCCATTTCACTTCAACAGATTTCCTTTTTGGTGCTCGGTTACTTATCAATCCCATTCACAATAGCCACAGAAACAATCAACTACCTTGGAATAAACTTAACCAAGGACGTTAAAGATCTCTATGATAAGAATTACAAAATCTTAAAGAAAGAAATAGAAAAAGATACCAAAAAATGGAAAAATCTTCCATTGCTCATGGATTGGAAGAATCAACATCATCAAATGTCCATTCCCCAAAAGGCAATTTATAGATTCAGTGTGATACCAATCAAAATACCAAAGAAATTCTTCTCAGGTCTGGAAAAAATGATGCTGAAATTCATATGGAGGCACAGGAGACCTCGAATAGCTAAAGCAATCTTGTACCACAAAAACAAAGCCAGAAGCATCACAATACCAAATTTCAGGACATACTACAGGGCAGTTGTAATCAAAACAGCATAATACTGGTACAGATACAGACGGATAGACCAATGGAACAGAATAGAAACACCAGAAATCAATCCAAACATCTACAGCCAACTTATATTTGATCAAGAATCTAAAACCAATTCCTGGAGTAAGGACAGTCTATTCAATAAATGATGCTGGGAAAACTGGATTTCCATGTGCAGAAGCATGAAGCAAGACTTTTACCTTTCACCTTACACAAAAATCCACTCAACATGGATTAAAGACCTAAATTTATGACCCAACACCATCAAATTACAAGAGAACACTCGAGAAACCCTGCAAGATATAGGCACAGGCAAAGTCGTCTTGGAAAAGACTCCAGAAGCACAGGCAGTCAAAGCCAAAAATAACAATTGGGATTGCATCAAATTGAGAAGTTTCTGTACTGTAAAAGAAACAGGAAAGTGAAGAGGCAACCAAAAAAGAAAAATATAATAAATTTTTAATGTATACACCCAACATTGGAACATTCAACTATATTAAGCAAATATTAACAGATATGAATATCAAGATAGATAGAAACATAGTAACAGTTGGAGACTTCAAAATCTCATTTGCAAGAAGGGATAGATCATCCAGACAGAAAACAAACAAGTAATCATGGATTTGAAATATACTTTAGATCAAATGGATATAACTCACACATAAGAGAACGTTTCATTCAACAGTAACAGAATACATATTTTTTAAAGAGCATAGAGAAAATTCTCCAGGATAGATTACATGTTAGGTCACAAAACAGTTCTTAACAAAATATTTAAAGATTGAAACCATATCAAAATATTTTCTGATCACAATGGTGGGAAAATAGAAATCAATAACAGAGGAGATAAGCCAATGGAATTTCATCCTGGTGCAAAAATTTTTTTAAATCCATGCATATCAGGGGTCTTCCAAAAGTTCATGAAAAATGTCTCTTATGAAAAGCTGTGTGGACTTCCTTTTTGGCACCAAAATAAACTTTAATTTCTAATTTTACATGGACTTTGGGAAGTACCCTCTTAAACATATATAGTAGAATATTATTTAGTCATTCAAGAAAAGTAAATACTAATATTTGTGACAATATGGGTGTAACTAAAGAGCATTATGCTGAGTGAAATAAGCCAGAGAATGATAAATACTGTGTTGTATAAATTATATGTGAATCTAGAAAAGCATAAGTGAAACTCAGAAGCAGAGTATGGTGATGGTTACCAGAGCCTGGGGAATAGGAGACATGAGGAAATATTGGCTGAAGAATGCAACTTTATGTTAAAAGAATAACTTCTGAGTGTCTATTGAACAGTCAACCAAGTCCAGTTAATATGTATTATACTAAGGATTTTCAAAATATTCATGGAGAATGCCTGCAATGAAAATAGTTATTCATAGATTTCAAATTTTTTGTACTAGAGTAAACTTTTCTTTTAATTGCATTTTCTACAAAGTTTTGAAGCTCCCTCATATATTTGAACATTTTTAAGAGAATAAGTGTTTCACTCAGGCAAGAAAAGGTAGCTCTGCAGTTGGTTGAAGTTTACTATATAATGGAGAGTTTGACATCTTTTCATTTATGGCGTCAGTAATCACCCGAGGCTCTTGTCATGAGCTGTCAAGGCTATGGAAGCCTCTTGAGTCCACAAACTCTGTCATTATTTATTCAGGGCCACAAGCAAAGTGCAAATTCTCTCCTCCCTTGAGAGAAAGGTACCTCTTTCTTTGATGGTCCCTTCTTTCCACTGGGATCTCACTCACAGAGATCTTTCATTTAGGGTTTTTTTTTTTTTGTTTGTTTGTTTGTTTGTTTGTTTTTGCCAGAGTGTCTTGGCTTTCCATGCCTGAAATGCTCTCATGGGCTTTTTAGCCAGATCTGAATACTTTATGGGCTGATTCTGAGGCCAGAGTACTGTTTAGGGTGGTTGTCATTCTATGAGTGTGGCCTGCTTCACAAGTTGGATTGTTCTTTCCTTTTTGATTCTATCTTTTGTTATTAGCAGACACTTGGTCTTATTTATGTGATCTCTTTGACACTTATTCCTATCTTTATGATCAGTTATGCATGTATATGATCACTTTACCTAGTAAGATGGCATTTGTACCTGCCAACTTAATGGGATTTGGAGTCCCATGGCAAGTTTTTAGCTTTGCCCTTAAGCGTAAGTCTGTGGGAATGTGTACTGAACTGTACATATCCTCTTTCTCTTATTCCCTCTATTATTTTTTACAGGGATCAATTTTCAATTGGATTTAAATACCTAAGAATAATCCTATGTTAAGTAAAGAGTTCAACCAATGGTATTTAGTAAAAAAAGAAAATAGTAAAAATAATAAAATAATAAGCTGTTCCTTGCCAGGAGAAGGGCTGCTCAAATAATTGCTTTTCATAGTGTCAATTTCACCTCTACAAATTTCCTTTTAGGTACTCAGTTAGTTGTCACAGGTTAGGGAGAACATATGATATGTGTCCCATTGGAACTGGCTTATTTCACTCAGCATGATGTATTCCAGATTCCTCCATTTTGTTGCAAATGACCAGATTTCTTTTCTTTCTTTTTTTTTTTTTACCATTGTGTAGTTTTCCATAGAGTACATATCCCATAATTTATTTATCCAGTCTTCTTTTGACAGGCATTGAGATTGATTCCATGACTTAGCTATTGTGAATTGAGCTGCAATAAACATGGAGGTGCAGATAGCTCTTTTATTTGTCAATTTCATTTCCCTTGGGTAAATTCGAGGAGTAGGATGGCTGGGTTGTATTGTAGGACAATATTCAGATTTCTGAGGTATCTACAAATTGACTTACATAGTGGCTTTACCAGTTTGCATTCCCATCAAAGGTGGATTAGGATATCTTTTTCTCCACATCCTCACCAGCATTTGTCGTTTGTTGATTTCTGTACAAAAGCCATTCTAACTGGGGTGAGGTGAAACCTCATTGTAGTTTTGATTTACATTTCCCTGACAGCTAGTGATCCTGAACATTTTTTCATGTGTCTGTTAGATATTTGTATTTCCTCTTTTGAAAAATGTCTGGGCCGGCGCCGCAGCTCAATAGGCTAATCCTCCTCCTGCGGCGCCTGCACCCCAGGTTCTAGTCCCAGTGGGGCGCGGTTCTGTCCCGGTTGCTCCTCTTCCAGTCCAGCTCTCTGCTGTGGCCCGGGAGTGCAGTGGAGGATGGCCCAAGTCCTTGGGCCCTGCACTCGCATGGGAGACCAGGAGGAGGCACTTGGCTCCTGGCTTCAGATCAGAGCGGTGCGCTGGCCGCAGTGCACCAGCTGCAGCGGCCATTGGGGGGTGAACCAACGGAAAAAAGAAGACCTTTCTCTCTGTCTCTCTCACTATCCACTCTGCCTGTCAAAAAACAAATTAATTAATTAAAAAAAAAAGAAAGAAAAATGTCTGTTTAAGTCCTTGGCCCATCTCTTAAATGGGTTGTTTGTTTCTTGTTGTGGAGTTTTTTGATCTCTATTCTGGTTATTAAACCTTTATAAGTTGCATAGTTTGCAATCAATTTCTCTCATTCTATTGGTTGCCTCTTCACTTTCCTATTTTTTTTTTTTTTTTTTTTTTTTTTTGCTGTACAGAAGCTTTTCATTTTGATGTAATCCCAGTTGTTAATTTTGGCTTTGGCTGCCTGTGCCTCTGGGGACTTTTCCGAGAAGTCTTTGCCTGTGCCTTTATCTTGCAGTGTTTCTCTGATGTTCTCTAGTAATTTGATGGTGTTAGGTCATGGATTTAGAATTTTAATTCATGTTGAGTGGATTTTTTTGTGTAAGGTGAAAGGTAGTGGTCTTGCTTCAAACTTCTGCATTTGGAAACCCAGTTTTCCCAGCACCATTTGTTGAAGAGACTATCCTTGTTCCAGGAATTGGTTTTAGCTCCTTGATTAAATAGAAGTTGGTTGTTTGGATTGATTTCTGGTGCTCCTATTCTTTTCTGTTGGTCTATCCATCTGTTTTTGTACCAGTACCAGGCTGTTTTGATTATAACTGTCCTGTAGTTTGTCTTGAAATTTGGTATTGTGATGCCTCCGGCTTTGTTTTTGTGGTACAAGATTGCTTTAGCTATTCGAGGTCTCCTGTGCCTCCAGATGAATTTCAGAATCATTTTTTTAGATCTGAGAAGAATACCTGGTATTTTCATTGGTATCACATTGAATCTGTAAATTGCTTTTGGAAGAATGGACATTTTGATGATACTGATTCTTCCAATCCATGAACATGGAAGATTTTTCTAGTTATTTTTTTTGTATCTTCTATTACTTTCTTCAATGTTTTATAATTCTCATCATAGAGATCTTTGACATCCTTGATTAAGTTTATTTCAAGATATTTAATTTTTTTGTATTATGATTGGGATTGAGCTTAGAAATTCTTTCTCAGCTGTGGCATTGTCTATGTATATAAAGGTTGTTGATTTTTGTGCATTGATTTTATATCCTGCTACTTTACCAAATGCTTCTATGAGTTTCAATAGTCTCTTAGTGGAGTTCTTTTGATCCCCTAAATAAAGAATCATGTCATCTGCAAATAGGGATAGTTTGACTTCTTTCTTCCCAATTTTTATCACTTTGATTTTTTTTCCTTTGCATAATGGCTCTGGCTAAAACTTCCAGTATTATATTGAATAGCAATAGTGAGAGTGGACATCCCTGTCTGATACCAGATCTAAATGGGAATGCTTCCAACTTTTCCCCATTCAATATGATGCTGGCCATGGGTTTGTCATAAATTGCCTTGATTGTTTGAGTAACGTTTCTTCTATACCCAATGTGCTTTAAGTTTTAATCATGAAAAGATGTTGTAGTTTATCAAATGCTTTCTTGGCATCTATTGTGATAATCATATGGTTTTTGTTCAGCAGTTCATTAATGTGGTGTATCACATTGATTGATTTGTGAATGTTGAACCATTCCTGCATACCAGGGATAAATCTCACTTGGGGCTGGTGCTGCGGCTCACTAGGCTAATCCTCTACCTGCGGCACCAGCACTCCGGGTTCTAGTTCTGATTGGGGTGCCGGGTTCTGTCCTGGTTGCTCCTCTTCCAGTCCAGCTCTCTGCTGTGGCCCAGGAAGGCAGTGGAGGATGGCCCAAGTGCTTGGGCCCTGCACCTGCATGGGAGACCAGGAGGAAGCACCTGGCTCCTGGCTCCTGGCTCTTGGCTTTGGATCGGCGCAGCGTGCTGGCCATGGTGGCCATTTGGAGGGTGAACCAAAGGAAGGAAGACCTTTCTCTCTGTCTCTCTCTCTCTCTCACTCTCACTGTTTAACTCTGCCTGTCAAAAAAAAAATCCCACTTTGTCTGGGTAGATTATCTTTCTAATGTGTTATTGGATTCTATTGCCTTGAGGTTTTTTGACTCTATGTTCATCAGGGAAATTGGTCTGTAATTCTCTTTCTCTGCTTATCTTTTTCAGGTTTAGGTATTAAAGTGATGCTGGCTTTGTAGAAAGAATTTTGGAGGATTCTCTCCCTTTCAATTGTTTTTGAATAGCTTGAGAGGAGTTGGAGTTTGTTCTTCTTTAAGTGTCTGGTAGAATTCAACAGTGAATCCATCCAGTCCTGGGCTTTTCTTTTTTAGGAGGGCATTTAATACTGATTCAATTTCTGTCTTGGTTATGGGTCTGTTCAGGTTTTCTGTGTCTTCATGGTTCAACTTAGGTAGATTGTATGTGTCCAGGAGTTTATCTATTTCTGCTAGGTTTCCCATTCTTTGGCATACAGCTCTTTGTAGTAATTTCTGATTATTCCTTTTATTTCTGTGGTGTCTGTTCTTACATTTTCTTTCTCATCTCTAATTTCATTGATTTGGGTATCTCCTTTTTTTGGTTAGTTGGGCCAATGATGTATCAATTTTGTTTATTTTTTTCAAAAAACCACCTCTTTGTTTTGGTGATCTTTGGTATTTTTTTTATTAAATTTTGTTGATTTTTTTCTCTAATTTTAATTATTTCTTTTCTTCTATTTGTTTTGGGTTTGGCTTGCTATAGTTTTTCTAGATCCTTGAGGTGCATTGATAGCTCATCTATTTGGTGCCTTTCCAATTTCTTGATGGAGGCACCTATTACTATAAACTTTCCTGTTAAGACTGCTTTTGCTGTATCCCATAAGTTTTGATGTGTTGTGTTGTCATCTTCATTTATTTCCAGAAAGTTTTTGATGTCTCCTTTGGTTTCTTCTGACCCACCATTCACTCAAGAGCATGTTGTACATCCTCCATGTGTTTACATATGCTCTAGAGATTCCTGAGTTGCTGATTTCAAGCTTCATTCCATTGAAGTTGTCTGAGAAGATCTATGGTATGACTTCAATTTTTTTTGAATTTGCTGAGACTTGCTTTATGGCCTAGTATGTGGTTAATCCTTGAAAAAGTTCCATGCACTGCTGAGAAGAATGTGCAACTGCAACTGTAGGATGAAAAGTTCTGTAGATGTCTTTTATATCTATTTGGTCTATGGTGTAAATTAAATCTCTTGTTTTGTTTTTGATTTTTCTGTCTGGTTGATCTGTCCATTGCTGAAAGTGGAATATTGAAGTCCCCCAATACTATTGTATTGCAGTCTAAATCTCCCTTTAAATCCTTCAACATTTAAATAACCAGTTGCCATGTAATTAGGTGCATATATGTTTATAATAGTTACATCTTCCTGTGGAATTGATTCCATAATCATTTTATAGTACCCTTCTTTGCCTCGTTTAACAGTTTTTCTGTCAAAGTCTATTTTTTCTGTTATTAAGATGGATACCCCAACTCTTTTTGGGTTTCTGTTGGCATGGAATATCTTTTTCCCATCCTTTCACTTTCAGTCTGTGTGCATCTTTCTTGGTGAGATGTGTTTTGTGTTTCTTATAAGCAGAAAATAGATTTTTTAAAAAGATTTTTTTATCTGAAAGTAAGAGTTACACACAGAGAGAAGGAGAGGCAGACAGAAAGAGAGGTCTTCCATCTTCTGGTTCACTCCCCAGTTGGCTGCATGGCTGGAGCTGGGCCAATCCCAAGCCAGGAGCCATGATCTTCTTCCAGGCCTCCCACTTGGGTGCAGGGGCCCAAGCCCTTGAGCCATCCTCCATTGCTTTCTCAGACCATAGCAGAGAGCTGGATCTGAAGTGGAGCAGCCACGATTCAAAACGGCACCCATATGGGATGCCAATACTGCAGGCGGTGGCTTTACTTGCTATGACATAGTGCTGGACCCAAGGATTTTGTTTTTTAATCTATTCAGCCACTCTGTCTTTTAACTGGGGAGTTGAGGCCATTTACATTCAAGGTGACCATTGATAAATAATGACTTTGCCCTACCATTTTTCCAAAAGTATCCCTAATTTATACTTTGAACTTTCTTTGATCTTTTATGGAGAGATTTTCTTCCTTTAACTTCTTTTTATTGATGTTAATGTTTCTGTGTTTCTGGGTGCAACACATCATTAAGCATCCTATGCAGGGCTGGGTGGGTGGTGACAAATTCTTTCAATTTCTGTTTGTTATGGAAGGTCTTTATTTCAACTTCATTCACAAATGAGAGCTTTGCAGTTTATAATATTCTGGGATGACAGCTTTTTTCTCTCAGGACTTGGGCCATATCTCGCCATTCTCTCCTAGCCTGTAGGGTTTCCAATAAGAAGTCTGCTGTGAGTCTAATTGGAAATCCTCTGAAATTAATCTGGTGTTTCTCTTGTGCACATTTTAGAATCTTCTCTTTATGTTTGGATGTATGTCCAAAATGGTGCCTGCTCTATCGGTTTGTTACAGTATGCCATTGTAAAGTGATGAGGGGGGAGAGAAACATGTTCATTCCATCCTTTGTGCTGAGTTTGATTACAGTGTAGGTGACAAGGATCTTTTCTGGTTATGTCTATTGGTTGTTCTGTTTGCCTCCTGTACTTGGACGTCCCTTTCTTTCTCCAAACCTGGGAAGTTTTCTGCTATTATTTCACTAAAAAGGCCTTCTAAACTTACTCTCTCTCCATGCCTTCAGGAACCCCTAGAACCCATATGTTGTGTTTTTTTTTTTTAATACTATCCTGTAGATTCCCAACAGTGTTTTTTTAGTTTTCAGATTTCTTCTTCTTGTCTTTGGTTTGACTGTATGCTTTCCATGTGTTTTGTCTTCTAAGTCCAATATTCTCTCTTCTGCTTCACTGATGTTGGTTTTAAAACTCTCCATTGCATTTTTTATTTGTCCTATTGAATTCTTCATTGCATTTTGATTCCTCTTTAAGCACTCAATTTCATGGGAGAAATTTTCTTTCATGTCCTGCATGGATTTCAGTAGTTCATGCATTTGTTTTTGATTTGTTTTCTATATGATTTTATGACCATTTTTTTAGTTCCATTTCTTGCATTTTTCCTGTCTTATTGTCTTCACAATCTAGTATTGAAGTGTCATGTTCTTTTGGAGGTATCATGTTGTCTTCCTTATTCTTGTTTCTTGGATTGGTGTGTTTATTGTTCTGCATTTGTGGAGATGCCCATTGGTTTCTTCTTCTCTCTCTCTCCTTCCCCCCCCCCCCCCCCCGTGGTGGCTTTTGTCATTGTACTATGACTCTGTAGGTAAGTGGAATGTCTGCTTTCAGTGAATCTCTAGAGGCTTGTAGTAGGTGTGGCCAGAGAGCTCTATTCAGTTCTCCAAGGTTAAAGATATGCCTAAGGTGACACACCCAGGTTTGGCATGGTAAATCCTCTCTCCCTCTCTTTTTTTTTTAATCAGAAGGTGATATCAGAAATGACCCCTTAAAATATATACAAAAATATGGCCCCTTAAAGTTCCCCAGAAGTGCCATATGGGATGCCACGTATGTTACTGGAATTTGGGGTGCCATACAATATCACCATATGCTTATTAATAAATCCCCAATATTAATAAGCCTGAGAAGGTTCTTGCCTAATGTTTAGGGAAGAATTTTAAATACCAGCATCAATAAACCAGGAAGCATGGTACATTTTAAGCTTTTATTTAGTGCAAAAGATGCATAGGAGAGTGAGAGCTTTATTTAAGAGAGAGGGGTAAATCTGGGTTCATACCAAGTACCAGGAACCAGCCATGTGGAAGAGCATCTAGGCCAGAAAGCCTAGGGTGGGTGGCCCAAAGGCCACGCATCCTGGAGGTGCAGGGCTACAACAAATCCCCTCCTGGCAAGAGGCCAGGGAAAAGAAGAGAAAGGCGGACACACCATGTCCCAGGCTTTTAACCCACTTCCAAAGGGGAGTGGTTAATTAACCTGATGGGCCAATGGGCACTCAGGTGTGGCCAGGTAGGGGCATAAGGTCACACAGGGGCATGGTGAAGGTATCAGGTAGTGCATGAGGTCATACAGGGGCATGTCGAAGGCATGGTCTTTCCAGCTCACAAATCTAATAGATTTTTTTTTTTTTTTGACAGGCAGAGAGGATAGTGTGAGAGAGAGACAGAGAGAAAGGTCTTCCTTTTTGCCATTGATTCATCCTCCAATGGCCGCTGCAGCCAACGCATCATGCTGATCCGAAGCCAGGAGCCAGGCACTCCTCCTGGTCTCTCATGCGGGTGCAGGGCCCAAGCACTTGGGCCATCCTCCACTGCCTTCCCGGGCCATAGCAGAGAGCTGGCATGGAAGAGGAGCAACCGGCATAGAATCCAGCTCCCCAACCAGGACTAGAATCCGGTGTGCGGTGCCGCAAGGCAGAGGATTAGTCTGTTAAGCCACGGCACCGGCCTAAATCTAATAGATTTTAACCTGTATGCCTACCTACTTCAAAGGGAGGTATAGTCTGCTCAACTAAGCTCCTCTCCTCAGGGACCCCTGAGCTGGTTTAGTCTACCACTGAGACTGCTCAAAGTCTCAGGCACACCATGAATCCTACCACACACCCTCAGTTTTTTTCACAGTCCCAGTTCAGAAGCTTCACACAGTCACAAGCTCTCCCCACCAGAGTCCAGAGTCTCTGCTTACCTGGTTGCCAGGTGCAGACCCAAGCTGGTGCAGCTGTTATGTATGTCCAAAATGGTGCCTGCTCTATCGGCTTGTTACAGTATGCCGTTAAAGTGATGAGGGGGAGAGAAACATGTCTGTCCCATCCTTTGGTTTTTCCTCCTCTAGTTTGACTGGTACACTTTCCCCGACAGGCTCCAAGTCTGGTTCCCTCTAGGATCTTCCTGCCGCGTTTTTGCCAGTGGCTTGGGCTGCCATGGTCTGGTCTCACCTCACTTTCCAGCACTGACATGTAGGCTCTCAGCTGTTGGAGTCCCGAGCCGTGGGCACCCATGCCCTCCACGTAGGTCCACCATGTCCCTCTAATTCGGGTAGAGTTTCCTCTGCCATTTTTTCTCCAACTCTTGTAGTCCTGAGGCTACACTATCTCCACTTTTTTTTAAAAAACTTCTTCTCCTGGGCTAGAACAGTAAGCTCCCTCTCTCCTCTGCCATCTTGGACCTCTCCCCAGTAGACAAATTTTACAGTGGAAATAAAGCAGTTCTTTTAGTGACTACATTTCGCCATGCTGATAAAGGTAAAGTCTTCCAGAATGTGTTGATGTGACCTGGGTGAAGGAAGCAGATGAGAGTTCATCTTGAGCATGTTTGTGCATTGGGAAATATCTATCAACAGTGAAAGCAAGATGTAAGAAAACATTATAAACCAGAAGATGTAAGCAGCTTCTTCTGTCACAAGTGATTCTTTTTATAATGTACCTATTTCCTCTAGTATATGTTCCTATTTTACCAACACCCTTATATTTTTTGAGGTTCTCTTCTTTTCTCCATTGCTAACAATTTTCATTATTTTTTTTTTCTGGGCCCTTTTGATCTCATCTATCTTGAAGGGACACAGCTTAAAGTATGCACAGCCCCACAAATAAAAGGGAATGCCATGTTAGAAAACATATCTCCCATTCTGATGCACTTGGACAAGCAGAGCACTGAACAGTCTTCAGGATTGATGTGCACATTCATCTCAAGGCACAAGAGAACATGTCAGACTTGCTGAAATTATTTAAAACCTAAGTTCTTGGTGTGGATTTCTGTTTGAGCTATGTCTTATAATAAATAGGTTCCAAACACATAGGCAGGCCCAGTAGATTCTACAGTGTGAGGACAATATTGTCTTTTTCTGGTAAACAAACCCATAATAACAAAGCAATTGGACGGTGATTGTTTTAAAAGAGTCAGCTGTCTTTAATGCCTGCAACTTTAAAAGGAAAAAAAAGATTTTCATGATGACCCTAACAAATAATTTTCAGACTTCAAATTATGTGTGTGAAAAAAATTTATAAAAAATGCAATTACAATATAAGTCTATTTTGGTGCCAAAAAATTAAAACCCACACATAATTTTCTCAAAATATGAATTTTCCATGAGCTTTGCATGTACAACTTGAAGCTGAAGCAACATCATGTGACTAAGGGCTGATTATGAAAGTCGTACTCATGCCGGCGCTGCGGCTCAATAGGCTAATCCTCCGCCTGCGGCACCAGCACACCAGGTTCTACTCCCAGTCGGGGCGCCGGATTCTGTCCTGGTTGCTCCTCTTCCTGTCCAGCTCTCTGCTGTGGCCCGGGAGTGCAGTGGAGGATGGCCCAAGGAAGGAGACTGGCATTATCACTAATAACTTGACACCACAACCTAAGTACTTCCTATCAGTCATTCAGATTAATACCAGTGTTTTAATCACCCTTTTCCCATTTATCTCTATACCTTTTGCAAATCTTTAGTTCACTTGAGTGTTTTCTATCTTTCTAGTTTACTTTTTTCACAACAGTGATTTTTATTTATGGACCCATTCTACTATTTTTACAAGTCTTCCTACCTTTACACAATGGTGTCTATAGGGGAGAATTTATTCCCCACACCTCCAGCAGATTGTTCTCGATGTACTTGATCTTTTTACTTGTGTCCTGGCTTCAGGATAACTTGGGGACACAAAAAACTTCTCCTATCAGCCCCTTGTCAAGGAAACCAGACTGTGCCAACCAGGAAGAAGTGGGTGTGGTAAAGAAATAAATGATATTGAGCAAATAACTGGCAGAGATGGCTACAGTAAAGCATGGAAGAATTATGATACCTAATTTTTGAATGTAATAATATGTTAATTTCTCTTTGATGGTGATGTCTTGAAATTATGTGGTAGACAATGGAAAAGGATACACCACTTACACTACGCAAGTACCAAGATGGTAGCTTATTTTAGCAAAAACCCTTCTATTCTGAAAATAAAAAGTCATTGCCTCTAATTCTAGGACCATGGACAATTCACATTTACCATTTCCTTCATTGTGAGAATCATCATTACTGTGAATCATTCTCATCAGATAGCATTCATTTAGCTCTCAGCTTATAAAAGATGTTGTGTTATCTTTCTATGTTTATCTCAAACATGCAAGAAATAATGCTTTGGAAGAAATTGGGATATGGAGAGGATAAATGAGTTCTTGCAGGTGTATTTCATTGCATGCCATAAACGAGCTCCTGAAAAGTCAAGTATACATTGAATTTCTGTAAATTGAACCAATTTTAAATGCACTGGGGAAACTTGATATTTAAAAGAACATTGTACTGAATCACTATTGCAAGGACTCCATTTGAATCGCAGATGCTTAGTTCCACATTCAACAGTTTCGGAAACTTGCATTTTTTCATGTTGGGCTATTCTTCAATGTGCTTTGTACTTTTTCAAAGAAAAGTCATTATGAATCCAGGATGATCTTTATTAATGTAAGCATAATAACATCTAGTAATTTTCATTGCTGTCTTAGTGTAGAACTATCATTACTTTAATTATTACTCCTGCAGTCAGATAGATTTTATTTTGGGCTACTCGTTTTGGAAAAGTGAGAGAATAAAATCTCAAACAGGGAGAAAAGCTCAGAAATCAAATGCTTAGTGTTTTTCACAAATATAAGTAAAGTTTTATTCATGCTGCACACACACAGCACATGGCACATCTGGGAAAAATAACGACAGAAAGCAGTGCTGCCCTGGAGGAAGCAGAGATGGGGGCTGCTGTTCTTCCAGCTTGATCAGCTAGAGCCTCTCTTCGGTTCTTCCTCTTTTGAGAGGGGGTGCTCAAGTCAGATACTGAGGCAGGTCCTAGAATTCCTGAGAGGCTGTCACATCTATTCCCTCTGGAGGTCAGTCTTCTCAGAATGGGGATAATAATGGTCCCTAGTTCTTGATGTTGTGTAGGTTGGTTGAATTCGTACCTGTAAATCAAGTGGAACCTACCTGACTTGTACTCATGTGTAGTGGCCAGCACACACTGTCTATCTGTAGGAGGCTCTTAACATTTGCCTTGTAAGAGATGCCTTCATGGAATATCTTGACCCAGAAGCACACCTTTTGAAATTCTACCCTGAATCCTTAATTTTTACTTTAGCAATGACCGAGCAATGGCTCTGAGGTGTGAACTTATTTTCCCAAAGTCAGGCAGGGCGGATGCATAGCTCTTGGCACTGGAGGCCCTCTGGAGAGGATAGCCCACAAAACCCTGCCTTACCTGCAGAGGCCACTGGTATTTCATTCGAGGGACCCAACTGTGAGACAAAATAAAGTTCAACTTAAAGTTCCTCAACCTCAGTACAACTGACATTTTGAGTCAGGTAATCTGTTGCTGTTGGGGGCTGTGCTGTGTATTTTAGGATGTTTACAGGCACCCCTGGGCTCAGGATGCCAGGAGAACAAACATGTCTTCAAGCATTGTGGAATGTCCCCTAGGGGTTGAAATGGCATGTCTATCAGCATCACTGCTTTAGTGCAGGAACAAAGGATGCTCCCAGAGTGGTACAGCCCCACATGGAAGATAAGACCCACAGAGTGGCCTGTGATGCCAACCTCACTCCTGTTGTGTGTCCCTCCAACAATCTCCCTGAGGGTTCAGGAGTCCAGAATTGGAGGGTCATATGGCCTCCAGTGTGTGAACTGTGTGCTTATGAGACAATCACTTACCAGGGTGATGCAGAGCTCCCCAAAATGGGTCTGAAGTTCAGACTCTGGATATTTAAAATGGACACAGGGTTACTCATCTGAAGCATATGTTGTTGGCCATGTAAATGAAAACCTTGAGACCTTGGGAATCAGACAAAATCTAATTTTTCCTAAAGCACATGTGTTGCATTGTAAATTCAGCTCTGAGAGTTCTTTGAGGCTGAGACCAGTCCATACCTAATCTGCACCTCCCTTCTCTCCTTTCATCTTCTCCCAGCCCCTATTTTACACAGGAAACTCACAGTCAAAATACAATTTCTGTTGTTTTTATAATGAACGTGACAGGATGTGTGTCTGGTGGTGGGTTGGGAGCACAAACTCAATCTGTAGAATAGAACTTTCAAAAACAGTAATAAATTATTTCCCATCAAATATTGATTTTTCTATTCCCATGCATACCACTTCCTTAAAATTTTAACAACTCTGAATTTTGTGCAGCACAATTTGGCTTATAAAATTGTTTTACATATATTACTGCATTTAACACAAAAATATTTGAGTGAAAATGAATTCAAAGAAATTAATTTCCAAGGTAATCCAACCAGTAACAAGCAGACCATTAATTCAGTCCAGATCCTGAGAAGCAAAATCTATGTATTTTTCAAAACATTACATTTTCTTTTAAAATAATCACCGTGAGGGGTTTTATTTCAACTGCAATGCCATTGTTCAGAATCCTTTTGGAACTCTTTGGAGGCTGCCTTTAGAGCCTGTGGCACATTTCTTTTTTAATATCTTCAAAAGCCCTTATCCATCATACTTTGAGGATAGACTATATACCCCTCTCCTTTAAAAAAAAAAAGTCAAGAATTGTTAAGTTAAATATAGCTTTGAAACACCGAAACATTTTCTTACAAAGTTTATAATTCGACTCTGAAAGCAATGCCACAAAATAAGAACTTCTAAAAATATTGAGTAATAGAGTAGTCTGAAAAATATTTTCTTGGTAGTGTAGTTTTCTTCCCAGAAGTCTTTAATGAATTGACCCTATGAAGATAAGGAGGCCTCAAGCTTTAGGGGCAATTTGGATCAAGACGTACACTGGAACAAGTAGAGTTCCAGATATGGCAACAGGCTCAAAAGAACTCATTCATTTATACCAGGTTGGGCATTCACTTGCTTTGGAACATCAGACAGATGCACTGTCATGTATGCATGTTCTGAGCGTGGATTCTCAACTCACTGTGCACAATACCCACTGCTATACTAGTTTGCTAGATTAAATGAGACTAGCCAACTGAATATGGGAAGGTTAGTTGAATGTGTTCATAATCAGTGATGCATTTAAAAGTTCAAATTCATACAAAGCAAAAGGAGCATTATTCTGAAGCCTGCAGGAAGAGACACAAACTTGATAATACTAAGCTGATGTGTTGGCAGTTTCCACTATTAACATATGGTAGCTGACAACAAGGTCCTTCAGAAAGCTCCTGCAAAATTCCCACTACTTTTAATTGCATTTTTACATGAACTTTTTGAATTACCTTTGTATGTTTAAGTGTGTGAGTTGTATAATATTTAAATTAGCTAAATGAGTCATTTCAACATACTCCATAAGCATGCATAAGTGAAAAAATAATTTCAAATTTTTCCCTAAGTTATAAAAATTCTGAAAACTCTTTACAGAATTCTTAGGTTGTATAGTTTAAATATGAATGATGTAGGAAGACATAATTTAGTGTGAAGTTTGATGTATGTATTTGTTTAATTTTAGTAAGGTGTACTTTACAGTCTCACCTTTCCTCCTTTGGGACTTTTTTTCCCAGAAAAGGTGGTGGCCTCTGGGACCGGTACCTTAAAACTCCTCAGCAAAGTTCTGATTAAGATCATGAGCCAATGAAGCAAGGTACATCCTTACAATTCAAATTCAAATGGTAAATAGCACCTTAGCTAGCTAACTGTAGATAGATTCTTTTAATAGTAATTGGTGCATTCAAAAACATTAACCAAATACTTTTTGCAAGGAAATAGGAGCCTCGTCTGTTTCTCTAAGGCACTTACTTATCAAGTTGTGAGAGCCAAGATCAATTTAGGCATGCTCTGACTTTGCTATCTGAGAATTAATTTAGGATAGGATTACCACTCAGGCACTTTTGGTCATTCAGTAAGTCAGTTCTTATAAAGCCTCCACTTAGCCATACTTATGGAAGATCACATGTATGATTACAGAATCAGAAAGATTAAGAATTGAAATGATCTCTAGTGACCATTTAAGGGAATGGTTTCCAAACACTGCTCAGTGGGCCCATGCCAGTCTTCTTTATACCATTATAGGAGAATCTTCATAACTGTAGCTGCCCATGTGGCCCTAAGGAGATAATGTTTCAGTAGCTATGAGAGAGAGTCTGTAAACCTACATTTTTACCTAACGTGCCCAATGACCCTGATGTGCAATGTAGTTCCAGAATCACTGACATGGTCAGCTCCCCTATTATGTAAGTAAACTTTCCTAGGGTTGAAAAAAGCCAAGCTCTCAGTCATATAGTCTCACTGCCAGCTCTCCTTCCTCCACTTCAGGTCACATTCCCGTGAAATTGTTCACTATCTGTGTGACTTTGTAATACTGTCTGGTTGGCTTTATGGACCTAAATTATCAGGCCTTAGGTGTTGAAACTCATTAACAGAAACTTGAAGGTCCACTCTGTCCCTGACTCTGAGAAAAATTCTGTCCTAAGGCCGTGAAAATATGAAGAGCTCCTAGCCAGCAGCTCTGCATCCAGTTCAATTGCTGATTCCTATATAGCTTACTTGTTCAATTCATTTGATCTGACAAACTTGTAAAAACAATGTAATGGCTATCACACCAAAATTGTGAGTTTTCTCCATTTCTCTTCATATTTTCAAAGTTTTAATTTTACATTTGTTAATAACATGTTAAAGGCTGATAGTTGTAAGAAATTATTAGACAATAATTACATAGAGCATATGATAAATAACCATATAAACTATGATGGGAACTTGGCTTCTGCATACTACCTAGTAACATGTATTACAGAAGGTAAATGCTCAAAGTAGATTTCTGAGTGAGGGTGCCAGTTTAGGAATGCATCTCAACTCCCATTCAGCAGATGTGTCCCAAACTTTTATCAGTACAGACTTGCTGGCAGAGCCAGGGGTGCAGACAAGTATCTATTGAATGAGATGCTCTGCCCACACGGGAATTGCCAAGGGTTGACTAACAGGTCTCTTTAAAGTGGAGCTCATGTCTTGGAATTTCATGTACTTCAAATGTGATCATGAATATGGCCTTTAATACAAACGATGCTTATTCCTAGAATTTCCCCATCTGGCAGGGTAAAGCATATTATTCTGGAAAACACTAGAGCCTTGACAAATCAGGGCTGTTTTTCCAACAATATCCTCACTAGCTTTCAACATAATAAAATATTAAAATAACAACAACAAGCAAAAAAAAAATACCTAACTCTTCTTTCAAGAGAAGGATGGGGCTTTCTCCATAAAATATACAATATTCCCTTCACCTGTGCATTTGCATATGCTAGATCCTCTGCCTAGAACTTTCTGTCATCCCCCTCCCATCTGCAATCTACCTTCCACCCACAGCCTCCCCACCTCACTCCCCCACACATTTTGTTCATTTTTTCTTATTGATTATATAGACTGAAGGGTTTTTTTTTTTGAGGGGGGAGGGAGTCTTCCCTCATCTTCTGGAGTCCAAGGGTTTGCTCTTCTTTATGTCTCCTTGGTGCACCCCATTCCCAACTGCATTCATCATTCTGCACCTTTGCGTCATGCTTCAGACAGACTGCAGGTTCTGTGAATCTGGATCATGTGTGAATTGTGATGACATAACAAGAAACAAATTATTTGTTCTCTGTCCCCAGTTTCTGACATAGAGCTCCTAAAACACTCATAACTCCATTTGCAGTAGGTCTGACAGGAGCACCTTGTGTTATAGCACTGGGACTCAGTACTTCATTCCTGCTATGAGTGCTCCTGATAGCTTTTGGATCTTCAGAGTGGTAGAAGCATAAGCCAACAATAGGACTAGTGGCTGGGATCCCCATATGGCTTCTGTAACAAAGTTGTTTGCCAGAGAAACCAACCATGTTCCTCTGGGGGGTTGGGAATTTTAGACCCCCTCATCCAAACCTACAGGGAGGGGAGAGGTTGGATGTCGAATTCAGTTATCAATGACCAGTGACTTAACCAATCATGACTGTTTAATGGAATCTGCATAAAACCTCAAGCTAAGGGGTTTGGGTATCTTTAGGGATGCTAAATGTAGCCATGCACTAGAAGGATGTTGCACCCTAATTCCATAAGGACAAAAGCTTCTGCACTCAGGATCTTTTACTTCTCACCCTTTGTTCCCCTTCATCTGATTTCTCATTTGCATCTTTTATAATGAACTGGTAAATTTAACTGTTTCCTTGAGTATTGTTATTAGTGCAAGCTATCAAACACAAGGAGGGGGTTGTGGCAACACATCATTTGTGGCCAGTTAGGTAGAACTAAGAATAACTTATACAAATGTCATCTGAAGCATGGTGTGATTTTGTGGGACGTGACCCTTTACACAGCTTTGAGACCAGTGCTGTTTACAATATCAGAACTGAAATCCGGTCATTTGCAACAAGATGGAGGAATCTGGAAAACATTATGTTGAGTGAATTAAGCCAGTCCCAAAGGGACAAATATCATATGTTCTCCCTGATTGGCGAAAACTAACTGAGCACCAAAGGGGAAACCCGTTGAAGTGAAATGGACACTATGAGAAACAGTGACTTGATCAGCTCTTGTCCTGACTGTTGATGTACAATGTAATACTTTATCCATTATAGTACTTTTGTTTTGTTCTAGTACTATTGGTTGAACTCTGTAATTAACACACAATTATTCTTAGGTGTTTAAATTTAACTGAAAAGTGATCCCTGTTAAATATAAGAGTGGGAATAAGAGAGGGAGGAGATGTACAATTTGGGACATGCTCAATCGAACTTGCCTCAAATGGTGGAGTTAGAAACGTGCCAGGGGATTCCAATACAATCCCATCAAGGTGGAATGTACCAATGCCATCTCACTAGTCCAAGTGATCAATTTCTGTTCACAATTGATCACACTGATAGGTCTAAGAGTCAAAGGGATCACACAAACAAGACTAGTGTCTGCAAATACTAACTGATAGAATCAAAAAGGGAGAGAACGATCCAACATGGGAAGCAGGATACACAGCAGACTCATAATGGCAGATGTCCTAAACAGCACTCTGGCCTCAGAATCAGCCCTTAAGGCATTTGGATCTGGCTGAAGAGCCCATGAGAATATTTTAGGCATGGAAAGCCAAGACACTCTGGAAAAAAAAAAAAAAAAAAAGAAGAAGAAGACCTAAATGAAAGGTCTCTGTGAGTGAGATCCCAGGGGAAAGAACGGGGCCATCAAAGAAGGAGGTACCTTTTTCTGAAGGGAGGAGAGAACTTCCACTTTGACTATGACCCTATCAGAATAAGATGGAAGTTGGAGAACTCAAAAGTCTTCCATAGCCTTGGCAACGCATGACTAGAGCCTAGGGAGATTTCTGACGCCATAAACAAGAGTGTCAAATTGTTAAGTCACCAACAGGAGTCACTATGTACTTACTCCTCATGTTGCATCTGTCCTTAATGTGTTGTCCAATGTGAAGTAATGCTATAACTAGTACTGAAACAGTATTTTACTCTTTGTGTTTCTGTGTGGGTGCAAACTGATTAAATCTTTACTTAATATATACTATATCAATATTCTGTATATAAAGATAATTGAAAATGAATCTTGATGTGAATGGAATGGGAGTGGGAGTGGGAGATGGGAGGGGTGCGAGTGGGAGGGAAATTATGGGGGGGAAGCCATTGTAATCCATAAACTGTACTTTGGAAATTTATATTTACTAAATAAAAGTTAAAAAAAAACAATATCAGAACTGAAGAAAATTGTAGGACACCCAGTTGTGTCCACAGAAAACTAGCGATCTACTTGGTGTGGAAAACCTACATTTTCAGAGCCAGCAGTATTATGAGCAGAGAAGAGTTTTTCGTGTATTTATTTGTAATCCAACCCTAAGAGTCTCATATGTGCCAAGCTAAGCATTTTCTTTTTCTAGGGATGTTATCTCCTATCCTACATACACAGATATTAAGGGGGAACTTTCCCTATCACTTTATTATGAAAACATCATTCACCATGAAAGAAATAGCTTTGAGCTGATATCAATCAATGACAATTTCATATGTTTACACAAGTCAATAACATAATTAGGGTTTTTAGAAGCAAAGAAAATCATAGATTTAGTCATAATTCCTGATGATATAACCCCAGCATTGCAAGTATTTGAGGTCATGGTAAACAAAATTTTAATGATCAATTTACTAAAAGCAATAAAATACTGAAAGCGGTTATGCTGTGAAGATTTTAGTTTT
Organism: Lepus europaeus; assembly: GCF_033115175.1. Classification (NCBI taxonomy): domain Eukaryota; kingdom Metazoa; phylum Chordata; class Mammalia; order Lagomorpha; family Leporidae; genus Lepus; species Lepus europaeus. Next base: position 99,954,677 of record NC_084835.1, read on the forward strand.
AGGGAAAGAATAGGAAATAGAATTGCCATAACTCCATGGAAATGACCGCATGTGGTTTGAGTACTCATATATAGATTTAAAATGGCTGCATCTCAACCCAACAGGATGGAAAAGTGAGGCACTCTGAATAATTGAGCAGGACTGAGGAATGACTCCCACAAAGACTCCATGCTGATGTGAAGAATGCATATAAAAACGATGAGTACAACTGCAAAAATGTGAGTAGACAATTTTCTAAACTATTTAAATCAACATTGTAGCGATATACATTCTATTTGTAACCTGCAGATGAACCCAAATGAACAGATAATATAAGTAGAATTTGATGATATAGGTAGAATTTGACTATTTTATTAACATCCTGAAAGCTATTTTTACATTTACATTAACCAAAGGATAATAGTGATTTTCTTATTATAAAATGAAAGGTTATATTGTTCATGAAAATATGTTGGAGAAAACACTATCTGTTGTATTTGGAGGCACTGAATACCACAATGACTGATACAGGATCTAGGACTGTAAGATTTGCCCTCCGAGTGCTCCATTTAGAACCACATATTTTCAATATCTCAAAACCAGGAGGATCCCCCAGGAGACTCTGACTATGTGGTAGTCTGAATCACTGCAGTTGTAAAGGCCTAACTCACTCTTTGCACATCCCACCCCTGCCACCATCACCCCATTTGCACATAGAAGAAAAAAGTTCATTTTCCCACATCAGTTGTGACTTTGTTAATTATAAGACCCCAACCAAACTGAATTTTAAAAATGGAGTAACAGTTCAAGTTATTGGGAAGTCTGAATACATGATTATCTTCTGCTTCAACTCCATCAAAGCTACAGAAGACATTACCAGGTCCTTATTCCCCTCTTCTCTTAACTTCTTTTCCCTTCATGTGTGGCCAGTCCTCAGACAGGTTATCCCTTTGTGTTGAAACAAAATAGAGTAGCTCAAAGCTTAAAGTCATCTCAACATATAGCTCAGTAGGAACACATGTGTGCCCTCTCTCAGCTCAAGTCCAATGTATGCCCTGTCCCTTGGGCCAAGGACAATGGGAACACACTCTTTCCCTCTCCAAGCATACCTGTTTCATCTCTGTGCATCTTCTTGGTTTTAGCATTGTAATTTTCATATTGCCAGCATATCTCCTGGCTGGGGAAAAAAACCAAGTGAACATCCTAAAGGAATAAAAAATCTTACTTCCTCAAAGAGGAGCAGAAGTTCATCAATGTGAAGAAAAATAAATGGTTGCAGGCAGGAAAACCAACAGAGGATCACCCTATTTTTTCAGTTTCTTCCTTATTACAATAATCTATGTTCATTGTGTATTACTCAGAATAACAGGAAATAAATGTATCACCAAGAGTCTCAGCTCTAGAGATACTGATTTGAACTTCATTTTGTGATGCTTCATCCTAATTTTTTTCTATTTATATTATTTTTATACAATGTCAATCATACTATGGATATAAATCTGGTGTCTCCACATAGATTAAGTATTTTAACCATATGGTATACAGTTTTTATATGGAATCTTGATGACTACATTAAAAATCACCCCATTTGATATAATCATTCCTGTTTCTTTCTTGTGTGGGTTGATCTGTCTTGCTCTCTGTCTTCTTGTCCTCCTCAATCCTCTACTCAACACTTTGGTAATGAGTGACCTCCACATGTTTACTGGGACTTCACTGTGGCTCAGTCCAGCTTCCCAGTATTCATTCCAAGACATAGCTTCAACACAAGATGTTGCACCAAAGCTGTTCTTTCTAGCTGGCCTGTAGCTGCTGCATCAGCTATCTGCTGAGACAAGTTGGAAGGTGGCTGGACTGCTGAGTCCCAGATTATTAGGCCTTCATAGCCACTGCATGCAATAGCAAAATATTCATTTCTTCAAAAGTTAGATATAATAAACCCCTGTTACATATTGGTCATTATTACCACTGCTGTGAATACAACAGTGCACAAAAACTTGTATTTTCATCATGCTCACAGGCTAGTGAGAAAGACAGACAGTAATCAGCATCACATGTCAAGTTATCACTATGGGAAGTGCAGTTAAACAGAGAGGCATATAGAGCTATGACTGGCGATATTAGAGAAATTTTATCTATTCAGCAATGTCTTTTTCCAGGTAAATAGTGGTTGAGTGAAAGCCTGAGGGAAGAGTGAACAGTAACTAGAAAAATAGTGGGATGGGAAAAAAAAATTGAGAATGCAGAAGAATCCCCTGATACTCCAATTCTCTTTCTTAAAATTGTACTCCTCCTCTGGCACCCTTAGCAAGACAGGAAGTTGGAAAAATGTTCCCTGAGAAGGTTAAGTTTGAGAAAGTAAAGCAGTTAGAAAGGAGGCCATTCAGATGTTTGGCCAGAAATGTGCCAGAGAACAACTCATGGCTAGAGCCAAGGGAGATTACTGATGCCATAAACAAGAGTGTCAAATTGTTAAATCAACATCAGGAGTCACTGTGTACTTACGTCCCATGTGGGATCTGTCCTTAATAGGTTGTCCAAGGTGAAGTAATGATATAGCTAGTACTGAAACAGTATTTTTACACTTTGTGGTTATGTGTGGGTGCAAACTGATGAAATCTTTACTTAGTATATACTGAAGCGATCTTCTGAATATAAAGATAATTGAAAATGAAAAACAACAACAACAACAACAAAAAAAACCTTGGTGTTACATTGGAAATTACATAGAAAAGTAATCAATCTTTTTAAAAAAATATCATGCAGGATCTGTGTCATTAATGTGATGTACACTGTTATTTAATGCTATAACTAGTACTCCAACAGTATTTTTTCACTTTGTGTTGCTATGTGAGGGCAAACTGTTGAAATCCTTATATATACTAAACTGATTTTCTGTATATAAAGAGAATTGAAAATGAATCTTGATGGGAATGGAAGGGTAGAGTGAGTGGGAAAGGGGAGGGTTGCGGGTAGGGGGGGAAGTTGTGGGGGAGGAAGCCTTTGTAATCCATAAGCTATACTTTGGAAATTTATATTCATTAAATAAAAAAAGAAAGAAAAAAAAAAGAAATGTGCCAGAGAAAAGAAATTTATGGAAAGGCCCTGAGGTGGGAGAGTACGCTGTATGACCCTGGAACAGCAGGGGACTCTTGGCTGGCACATTTGGCAAAGTGAAGGTGCACTAGGAGGCAAAGTCAGAGGTGAAGGTTGGGAGAGGAGCATGTTCCAGGTAACAGAGCACTGTAAGTAATTTGGGTTTTGAGGGAGATGTACATTATATTAGGTATGGAACCACTGAAAGTATTTGACCAGAGACTTGATTGACGTACTTTAAAAGAGATAGCCCGGCTGTGTTGAGCAGAGATTGTGTAAAGTAAAACCTGGAACCATGAAGACTCCTGTGAATTTTTCCCCATATTTAGGGGAGGACATGGAGGCACAGAGATACGATCTTGGCTAACGTCATACAGCTCTGAGATCTGACTTGAACTTGGATTTGGCTGACTCGTGCTCTTTCCACCTAGTTAGAATGGTGTGATTGTGTGTGTGAGTGTGTGTGTGTGTGTGTACATGAGGGTATTAACTAGAAAAGTAAGGTAATATAATACATGAAATCTGGAGATTTTCCAAAATTCTGCTTATGATGTCATGAAGTATCATGACATTAAATACTATTTTTATGATGTCATATGTGAGGCTTATGCCTTAGTCCATTGTATAGGCATATCATCTTCAAATATCCAATTTTCTGTTGTTAATTTTTTTAAAAGATTTGTTTATTTATTTGAAAGTCAGAGTTACACAGAATAAAGAGAGGCAGAGAGAGAGAGAGAGGTCTTCCACTCGACGGTTCACTCCCCAATTGGCCACAACTGTCAGAGCTGCACCGATCTGCAGCCAGGAGCCAGGAGTTTCTTCCAGGTCTCCCATGTAGGTGTAGGGGCCCAAGGACTTGGGCCATCTTCTACTGCTTTCCCAGGCCATAGCAAAGAGCTGGATTGGAAGTGGAGCAGCCGGATCTTGAACTGGGACCCATATGGGATGCCAGGGCTTCAGGTCAGGGCGTTAATCCGCTGCACCACAGCGCCAGCTTCATGTTGTTAATTTTTTTTTTGAATACCTAAGATAATTTGTTCATCAGGAATTCTTCATTCCTTTTCAGTGAAAAGTCAAAAATATCCTAAGAAAAATGTCTGAGAAGAATTTCTGCTCATGAGAAGGTTATTATTTTTATTTTTAAGGTTTATTTATTTGGGGCTAGCACTGTTGCATAATGGGTAGTACTGCCACCTACAGCATTCCATATGGGTGCTGGTTCAAGTCCTGGCTGCTTCACTTTCAATCCAGCTCTTTGCTATGGCCTGTAAAAGCAGTAGAAGATGGCCCAAGTCCTTGGGTCCCTGCACTTGTGTGGGAGATCTGGAAGAAGCTCCTGGCTCCTGGCTATGGCTCAGTGCAGCTCCAGCCTTTTGTGGCCAATTGGGGAGTGAACCAGTAGATGGAATCTCTCTCTCTCTCTCTCTCTCTCTCTCTCTCTCTCTGTGCCTCTCTTTCTCTCTCTGTGTAACTCTGACTTTCAAATAAATACATAAGTAAATAAACCTTTAAAAAAGATTTATATATTTATTTGAAAGCAGATCAACAGAGAGGCAAAGTCAGAGAGAGAGAGAGAGAGAGCAAAGTCTTCTATCTTCTGGTTCACTCCCCAAATGATTGCAATGGCCAGAGTTGCGCTGATTCGAAGCCAGGAGCCAGGAGCCTCTTCTGGGTCTCCCATGTTGGTACAGGGTCCAAGCACTTGGGCCATCTTCCACTGCTTTCCCAGGCCATAGCTGGATCAAAAGTAGAGCAGCCGGCACTTGAACAAGCACCCATATGGGATGCTGGTACTGCAGGCGGCAGCTTCACCTGCTACGCCACAGCACTGGCCCCGAAAAGGTGATCTTTCACACACGAGAAAACAATTTAAATTACATGACTGCCCTGGCCTTTTTAGCTTTAAATTCTTCAAGTATCACATTGTCACATTTTGTGAAATAAGCATGTAACTACACAAATTATTAATTAATCCTATCTGGAGATGCAGCCAATGTGTTTATAACTAAAGGCAATATCACATGCAGAAGTTAAAGTGCTTATTATTATCATATTAGTTTTAAAAACTACCAGTAAGCAGATGGTCTTGCCTCACCTTCTAGAGCACGAAGTCTTGATTGTATTGGTTGGATGATGATGATCTCATAAAGGTTCCATTTCTGCATCATTCCGTAGCAGTTTAGCAATATAACTTCTCATCTGTTGTCATGTCTATTACCTTGCCTATTCAATACGGAATTCAGCCTTTCTTTCTAGGCATTTCAAATTCCCTGTGCCCCTTTACCATTGTGCCTCCAAAAAGATGAACTTGTCTCCTTTGCCATTTTTCTCATGTACTCACAGTGCTATGGATTTGAGAGATCCCACAACCCATATACTATATAAGAAAAAAAGAATCACAAGTTCCTCACGGATCAAGGCCGGCAGTTGAGCCTTCTGCAGTACTTCACGCAGTGGAAGTAGAAGCAGGAAATTATTCAATTAAACTTCTGTAGTTCCCCACTGCAGCAACAAATAGGCTATTTCTGAAGCAGTTTTACCAGCCTCAGAAGGAGAATTCCCTCTGTAGCAGGGAATAGAGTTATGCCAAAATACCAATTTTTAGGAGTATTCAACTGCAGGAATGATACTTTCCTACTTGCAAAAGGACTTACTTTTGATATTCTCTGAGATAGAAAGCAAGCTCCTTTCCCATTTTGGAAATCAATAAAGCTTTTTTCTTGCATTGTCACGAGTTATTATAGAAAAAGCTATCCATGTTCCTGAACATCTCTTCCAGAAGGCGATTATAGAGATGGCACCAGCTCTGCTCTCCCTGCGGGCAGCCCCCTGGAGGCTGGCAGCTCTGAAGAAGTGGAGGAAACCCCTTCAGGTTTCCAATGCTCAGGTTCAGGGTGAGTTCCTCAGCCTTTCACAGGTCAAACCATTACCAGGACACACTCTGAGCAGTCTGCTCGGATTCTTTGGCTAGCAGTGTTACGACAGTTCAGGAGTCACAGCCTTCTCCAAGGTAGGCATTGCCAGCTCCAGAGAAGGGATGATGGTTCTCCAAGGCACTGGTTCTTGTAATGGCTTGACTTTTGTATATGCAGTGAGAATGGGGAGGGGAGGGGGCAGCATAACCACACAAAAGTTCCAGCAAAATGGGTGTGAGTGGAGTAGGGCTTACTCCAATTTGTACTCCTCTATTTACTATAGAACATTAGGCTCTATTGTAATTTAATTTTGTTTTTTTTTGTTTTTTTTTTTGTTTGTTTGTTTGTTTGTTTGTAGTGGGAGGTAAAATAGCAAGGTTTATTAAGAAGGAACATCTGTAAGGACGGATGGGCACCTCTCCAGACAGGACCTGAGAGAGAGTGCCCAGTCCCTCAGACTGGGGGAGGGGGGGGGCTGCATGGGTGAGTGGAGAGTACACCTGGCCAGGCCAGGCCAGGCCAGGCGGGCAACTCAGCAAAGATGCAGAGAGCTGAGCGCGCAGTCCAGTTGAGGCTGGGGGTTTTAAGGAGATGGGTCTTGCTTCCCCACCTCTGCTCCTCTTGGAACAAAGGGCTTTTTGGATGTAAATAGAGAAATTTAATTTTGTTTTTAATATATCTGTATCTATTTGAGAAGCAAACAGTTATATAAAAACAGATAGATCTCCCATCCATTGGCTCACTTCCTAAAAGCCTGCAATAGCTTGATGGTGAAGCTGGGGCCAGAAACTCAATCTAGGTCTCCCACATGGGTGAAAGGGACCCGGTTACTTGTGCCAGAACCTGCTGCCTCCCGGGGTGTTCATTAACAGGAAGCTGAATTTGGGAGCCAAATCTGGGTCTTTGAACATACGCACTCTGATACGGGACACAGGTGTCTTAACGGCTATGCTAAATGCCTGCCTCTGGGCTGCTGCTTTTAGCTTTATTTCAAGCTTCTCGTATGTAAATAGGAAGAGAAACATTTTACAAGGTTATGAAGGTTAAGTGAGATAGAATATTTGAAATGCCTGGCAAAAAGCCAGATATAGAAGGGGCTTGTAGATGGTGGTGCAGGCTTTACTTCAACTCCATATGAAATCCAGTCGATTCTCAATGTGGTACCTCTGCACACAGTCTCACTATCCACATTCTCTTTCCACTGATAGGACCATAAAAAGACATTTTCTAGTTTCTCTATTCAGATCTACTTCCTCGCAGAGTCAGATCCTAGCCACTTTATAAGCATTTCCAAATTATTAAACTTTTACTTATTGTAATATACATTATCAAAATTAGTTTTATAATATTATCACATTAAATAATTAAATGTATACAAGATGAATACAAGAAGTTTGTGGAAGGTGCAAAAAGTTTTGAAACCAATGCATATAAAAAGTCTTCAAAGAGGACATGGAAAAATGGATTATGATTGAAGTATACATGGGTTTCAAAAATTTTGCCCTGGGATAAAACTATCTTTTAATTCAATTTTTTCTGGAACTTTGTGAAGTGGTTTCAGATTATGTATGTATGTACATAATATATGCATATATTATGTATATATACACATCATGTATATATGTATATATTATGTATTTATGTATATACTTCATGTATATATGTATAGACTTTATAATATATGGCGCATTATATATATGTATATATGTATGTGTATATATGTATATACTTTATAATATATGGCATATTAAGCAATTATATTAAACATGAAAGCTTATTACATATATATCTACAATAACTCATACTAATTTTAATTCTAACCTCAACAGGAGGCACACACACTTACAAAGGGGATATAAAAAAGAAGAGTTTGTGTTAAAAAAAACAAAGAGGAGTGCATAATATTTGGGATCAGAGCAGTGGTTGCTATCCTAAATTGGAGCCACTGTCATATTGAATGTGGCATAAAAAGCAATGGATTTTTTTTCAGTGGAAGTAGCAGTTTTCTCCAAACAAAATTAGAGTCAAAATTCTTGGGGCCAGCACTGTGGTGTAGCAGGTAAAGCTGCCACCTGCAGTGCTGGCATCCCATATGGGCACTGGTTTGGGTCCCGGCTGCTCCACTTCTGATCCAGCTCTCTGCTATGGCCTAGAAATCAGTGGAAGATGGCCCAAGTCCTTGAGCCCTTGGACCCAGGTGGGAGATGTAGAGGAAGCTCCTGGCTCCTGGCTTCAGATAGGCACAGTTCTGGCTATTGCAGCCATCTGGGGAGTGAACCAGTGGATGGAAGATTCTCTCTCTCTCTCTCTCTGCCTCTGCCTATCTGTAACCCTGCCTTTCAAATGAATACATAAATCTTTTTAAAAAAATTCTTCACTTTGTTGAAGTCAAATCTCTTTTTTTACATAATTTATTTGCAGAACTCTTTTTCTGGTGTTGGGGGTGTATTCTTTCATATTTTAGTTCTTTAGATAAATTTCATTGTTCCATCCTGATGAGATAATTTAATTTTAAATTATGTTAACAGATATTCAGTATTAGTTATCTCTTCTAATTTTACATCACCAACTGATTTGTTGAGCATGTTAGTATCTCTGTCCCAAGCATCAACTGGAAAACATTTTCCATGTGGTTGAGGGCACATAGGAACCTAAGATAACAAAGAAAGAGGTGTCTTTCTCTAAAGGCAGGAGAGAGCTTCCACTTTGCTTGTGGCCCTGACTAAATACTGACAGAGTTTGTGGACTCAGAAGGCTTCCATAGCCTTGGCAGCTCATGACAAGAGCCTCAGGTGATCACTGACATCATAAATAAGACTTTCAATCATTAAATCAAGAACAGGAGTCACTGTGCACTTGCTCCCCTTGTAGGGCCTCTGTCCTTAATGAGTTGTACTATGGGAATTAATGGTAAAACTACTATTCAAACAGTACTTTATACTTTGTGTGTCTGTGTGGGTGCAAACTGTTGAAATCTTTACTTAGTATAGAGTTGATTTTTTGTATATAAAGATAATTAAAATGAATCTTAATGAAGAATGGGATGGAAGAAGGAGTAGGGAGTGGGATGGGAGTGGGGGTGGGAGGGTGGGTATGCGGGGGAGAACCACTATATTCCTAGAGCTGTACCTAAGAAATTTATATTTATTAAATAAAAGCTTTCTAAAAATACCCTATAATAAGTCACAGAGGAATAATCTAACTGGGCATTAATGGGGATTGATCAGTTAATACACACTCCAGCAGTAGTTACTACAGATTCACCACATTGCATATAGATTAGGCCATATTTTAACACAGGAATTTATAACAATATCAATAATATATTGCGAAGTGTTTTACTGAAATCCTGATATGATTTGTCTGTGAAATTTTCCAACTGTTTCAGTCTGCAATGATTTACTCTAAGTGTACCAATGCTGGTTACCAGTGGCCTTGCATCCTGTCTTAAGTGTTCATAAGTCTCCTCTTTAATAATTAATTTTCATCTCCTGCTCAGGACTGATACTTTCCTTTAGTTAGAAATAACTATAGTCTTCTCATTTCCTTTTCTTTAAATCAAATGAAGTTGTCCATTTTCAGTCATAAATGCCACTCCTATTATTTAAAGATTAACATAAAATGACTAAGCTATTTCTTTTGCAAGTAATTTTTGCACCTTAGAAAATATTTGAACACAGTTGAGGTATTTCTGGAGCCTACACTGTCTAGAACCCTTTCACTGTTGTGGATTTTCTAACAAATAACCCTCTTCTGCCAGACTGCTCAGCCTCAGCATCCACCACGATTCAGATGCCTGAGACATCCAACTCTTTGCTAGGTCAACAGGATCACTGGAGTCCTGTTATTTCTGAGAGGTCATTTCCTCTTTCCTGTATGTTACTGTAGTGTTGTTGTTTTTAACTATTACTTGAAGATAGTTTTATATTCTAGGTCCAAAAAGGTCCCTATCATCTGTGTCTAGATTGCAGGTTGCTTGAGAGCAAGAACTCTTGTTTTCCTTTTATCCACCAAGGTATCTGACATAAACAGTGGGCATTAAGAAAGTCAGTTGCAGCCAAGAGCAACAATAAAGCTATCATTGTCATGTCATCACTCAGCAAGTTTGACTTTTGCTGAACTCTGTTTCCAAAGATCATTTGTAAATCTAGAAGTGGATAAAAGCTACACATGTCATAGAGGGGAAATGTACTGAATAAAGATAATCTTTGTCCTGAATTCATTTATTTATAATAAGAGGGAAACACCTCCTTAACATGGATTCAATAATAAAAGAATTAATTAATTGGCAAAGTAGCTGAGAAGTCCAAAGGCAGGGATGGTGTTCAGTAAGGTAGCATAGTCCAGGGACCTAAACAATGTCATCAAGAACTCTGTTTATTTCTATGATCTCCTCATTTTGATTCTACAGTTTCAAACTAATTATAGATTATGAATTAGGTATTTTTAAATTTATTTTTAACTAATTCTTTTTCTGTAGCAAGTTCCGCAAGTTTATTACCTAGTAAATTTATTTTCTAGTAGTTCTGCAGCTCAGAAGTCAGAAATCGCTTTTCACACTTCTGGAAAGCAGGTGCTCACAGCACAGTCCTCCTCCTGCAGGTTCAAGGGCGAGAATGTGTTCACGGCCTCTGCCAGCCTCCAGGGGCTGCCTGCATTCCACTGTGTGTGGACCCCACCCAGCAATGATGTTCATTCTGACTTCACCTCTCCTCTAACTCTGACTCACAGTTCTCCCTCTTCTGTCTTTTAATGACCCTTGTGATTAAAATGGATTTCCCTAGATAATCCAGGATAATCTCACTACTTTGTATCATTTAACATATTCACAGGCTCTGGGATTAGGAAGTGAACATCTTTGAGGCCTATTATTCTACCATGAGAGACTTAATCTGGAAGATTCACATCCATTCCCACATGAACTGTACGTTTACCCATTCCCAATTGAAACTCCAAAGTTTTAATCCATTACAACATTAACACCGAGTCTAAAATATCATCTATATATCATCATTTCCAATATCTGACATCTCAATCAGGCATGGATGAAACTTGGGGTGTAATCCATACAGGGGAACTTTTTTATTTGTGCACCTGTGAGACTAGAAATTAAATGATTTCAAAATATGGTGCTGCAAAAGACATAGGAAATTAGTATTAGGCATTCCTGTTCAAAAGGGTGAAAAGCAGAGGCAAAAAAAATGAGCCATTGCTACCGATTTCTAATTTTGCAATCTAATTGGACATAAACAGCATTGGTTTCAAAGTCTTGGGAATAATTCTCTGTGGTCTGTAGCTCCATCCTCTTGGTTCATAGCTCTGCCTTCTGGGCTCATCTCTCTCTTTGGAATTATCCTTCTTTTCTTTATTTTTATTACAAAGCAGCACACATTTACAACTGAGTACTCTTATAAACCTATTTTCTGCATATATAATTTTTAGGGGCTGTTTCCTCTCTAGCCCTTGCAGTCCAAGCTGGTAGTGTTTCTGATGCTATAACATCCTCAAGAATCTTTGTGATATCCCATTTAGGTTTGTTTTTTTATATGTGTTAGTTTAACCATGTATATCCTGGGGATTCAGTTCATTAGATGGGAGACTTCTTAGACCTTTCCTGAATAACTTCTTTATTCCTGGCTTCTGTTGAAATATTTAAGAGGATCCATAAATCATGTCTTAGTCTGTGCAGAAAGCCCTCTGTGTGACTGACAATGATGTTGTTTTGATCTTTCTAAGGGATGAACACAAACTTGTCCTACCATCCTCTTGGTTTTTTGTCTAAAGCGTTCATTACTGACCATGAAGCTCCTAACTTCAGTATATTTTATAATATAAATAGGATGGGAAATAGCCAAATAATCAGGCCCAAGTCCTATTTTGCTTTATAGTTTGTTGCTTTCTCACTCTTTCCTCTTATATTTTACTACAGGCAGCAAAGAGAAATCTGATCACATCTTCAACACTTTGGAAATCTTAGCAAATATTCAAGTTTATCACTTACAAGTTATGCTTCCCAAATAACACAACACTGCTAAAATCTTTTTACCATTATATAACAAAGATTTCCTTTTTTCATTTTGTGCTGAGCCCTTGTTGTCAACACCATTAGTGTCCACATTTCTACCACTATCTATTGAAGGCAGTCTAGAATTTTTTCCTATAATGCTTCTTAAAATACTTTCAGTCTCTGTCTATTACTATTCCAATGTCACTTGCATATTTTAAAGTATTTGTTATAAGTAGCATCTACTTCAAGGTTAAAAATATGTATTAGCCTCATATCACACATGAAACAAATTTAGTAACTTAATACAAATTTATTGTCTTACAATTATGGAGATGTAATGTTAAAGATTTTATAAGGCTAAAATCATGGCATCAACAAGACTGTACTTGCACAAACTTTGGAGGGAGAAATTTTTTTTTTTTTCATTTTACTGCTCTGGTTTTCAAAAGCTGAGTTCCTTGGCTCATGATATGGCATCATCTGAATGGCTCAATGAATGGCATCTCTCTGCCCTGACCTGTGCTTTTGTTTTTCTCATCACTTCTTCTCTGCCTCTGATTTCTGTCTCCTTCTTTCATTTTCTACGGACCCTGGTGACTACATTGGGCCTACCTGGATAGTCAGGAAAATCTTATCTCATTATCCTTAACTTGGTCACATCTGTAAATCTCTTATTTCCCTGTAAGCTATCATGTTCACAGGTTTCCAGGATTGGGTTGTAGGCATTTTGGAGGCATTATTCTGCTTATCATGGTTCCTCCTGTGGATATGAGAAAAGCTCCAAGATTTCTCCTAAATTAGCACTTTCATTGAGGCTCCAGTTCTTCCACAGTTCAGTGTGAGGAGTGGAGAGTGAGGGGTGAGGCATAGTGGAGCTATGTCTCAGTGTCTCTCTGAGAAACACAAAACTTATTCTTAGAAACCCTAGCAAATGTCCCCTCTACCCTCGCTGGCTGATGATGCATCCCTGAATTCATCACCATCAACAGAAAGACATGTTATTAGTAGAGTGTTACATTAGTACAGTGTTGTGATTCACTTCCTCACATTTGTAGTTAAGAGTGTAGAAGGGTAGTATCCTCAGAGAAAACTGAGTCCTGTTACAAAAATAAGGAAGAAGGGTTACTAAGAAAAGCAAGCAAGCAAATAAATAGAAATAAAAAATGAAAGCAAGTGTCAACTAAAATGCATCCCTTCTTTCTATACTATAAATTACCCAAGGTCAATGACTATGTGACATTCATATTTATATATTATATATGCATGTAGCAAGAATCCAATCCAAATGTCTGATATGAACATAATACTGATTTTCTTAAATAATCTTCTAACTCCTGAATTATCAAATTTCTGTATTCACATGATTTGATCTTCAGTGCAGTCCAGTCATAAACTGTTGCCGTTGATTTCTCAACAATGTTGCAGTGGATTCATTTCTGAGAGGAGCAGTGTGGTGGGGGCAAGAGGCACGGGCACGGAGTCACCACACAGACCCCGGGAGTCGGGTGAAAGCAGGCTTGAGGCAAGCAGCCCGCAGACTCGTTTATTTCAGTTGGTACAACATCTTATATAGCCAAGACCAGCCAATCTGGTCAAGGGGCAGTCTGTGCCCCAACCAATCACAGCCTGTTACCAGGCAGGCTCCATTGCCAGGTGGGTTTCAAAGCCATTCTTGAGTAACTGACACTCGCTTGCCAGTAGCCACCTTGGCATGGCCTTCTCATTCCACCACATTAAACTAATGCACACATTGCAAATAATATCCTAAAATATATTATAGGAAACACCCAAAGTCAGATCATGATATTGGTAGAACAGAAACAAATAAAGATAGCTAATTTTCTGAATTATAGAACAAGAGGGAATGTGTAATCCTAAAATACACATTTTTAATTTGGATCATCTTGTTGAGATGATGTCAGAAAATCAGGGTTCCTGATGATCCCTCTACATGCATTCAAGAATAACTTAATGCTATATGTGATTTGAAGAAGTTAAAGTATTAGTATTTGCCTATAGAACTCAATAGTGTGTTTGAGTACTATACATTTTATCACTCGATTAAACTCCAAGAGGGGCTCTCAGCAACTAATGTCTGAATGACTGTGTGAAGAGCATTAATTATGACAATATTTCTATGACTTCCATTTCTTACCTCTTCATGCCTGATGGAGGAAGAGGAGGCAGAGTGGGAAGGGTCTGATGCCTTTAAACACAGGGATAACGAAGTGCTGCATCTCTCACTGATAAATCACCAACCTGTGAATTAGAAAATACTAAAGCTGTGATAAGACTCCAAAATCAAGCTGTACACATCTGGTTATGATAAAGGAGGGAATATGGTGTATTTGCTTATACTTTTGTATAAGCAGCTATCAGGAGCTAATTGTGGAACTGGCTGAGTAGGGGAAGAGAAATCTATGACCTTTTGTAGAAGTTCATTGGCCAGTGGCCTGGTGGCACAAGTCAAAGCCCATAGGGAAGAGCAACTTGATCAGTAGATCCGCTGGGTGGTTCTGAGCAGGTGTCTTGAAAGGACACCAAACAACGTGGCCCAGCTTTGATTCCTAAATCCCCATTCATTGATTCCATCTTTAACTGAGGTCAATAACAGGTGACTTCATGATTTCACAACGAACTGCAATTCTTCCTTCATCCCTTCTTTTTCCCCAGTGGTTCATTACCTTGTTTCAACAGGGGGCAACCTTGAACTCACTTTGTGCATCTAATGAAAGCTAAAGATACCTTTCTCGAAAATAAAAGCGAGTGTTCACAGAAGCTAACTATTTTTCACAAAATGTCTGGTTATTCACGAACTCCCTAGAATTTGTTGGTAGAAATCACCAGGAAGACCCAAGGCCCTGGTTAAGAATACCTGCTATAGCCCCCGGCCTGCACCTCCAGGGGCCTCATCCTCAGCTAATGGAAGCCTTGCTGTGCGGGGCAACAGCGTTTCCATTTAAAGAATCCATTCAGCTAAGCTATACAGAAGGGCTTGATTTAGTGATGACAGGTAGTTCTTATATTAAATCTTACAGTAACTGTTTCAGGACAGGAAGTAACAGGCATGACTAAGGATGTAAAACACCGTTATCCAGTTCTAGTATGATGGGGATTTTCTTGATGATGATTTTACCATGCGTTTTTTCATGCCCCTCCCCTTCTTTTTAAATAGATATTCACATTCTATCTTCTATCTAGTGAGCCTGGGGGTGGGGGTGACAATAGAGGGTGGAGAAGAAAGAGAATGGATGGATAATATGAACACAGGGAGGAATGGAAAGAAGCTACTCCTTGAGCAAAGATGGCTGGCTTCTGACCTCTGCTCTCAAAGGAGCACCAGGTTTCACAGTGAAGATCTGGTATGCACAGAAAGCTCACAGAGGTTCTTGAAAGGGCTTCACTGTTCACTCCTCCTCTCTCTCTTTCTCTCTCTCTCTCTCTCTCTCTCTCTCTGTGTGTGTGCTTCACTTTGTGTCCCAGGGACTAGGAAAGTGTCCCTCCTCATTCCACAGACGATCATATTTATCATGCTGTTCTTGAATTATCCATGTATGCTTCTCTCCCAACACATCGCAAAACCCTCGGGGACAGAGACTGAGTCATACTGAATCTCCTACCCAGATTTCCTGGAAGCCAACAGGGCACCTGGAACATGGTCAGTGCTTTACAAGATGTTGAATAAAGTCTTGGCTCACGAGTAGAGAAGCGAGAGCACAGGTGAAACATGATGTCCCACGAAAACAGGAGTGTGTGTGTGTGTGTGTGTGTGTGTCTCGGGACGTCCTGGCCTGGCGTTTGCCCCCTGTGTGTTTAGGGACCTCAGTATCCCACCGGTCCTTCCTAGAAGGGAGCTGGAGTTGGTGACTCTTTCCAGATGCAAATAATCTAAGCAACCTTGAGGGCAGGGAAGGAAGTAAACCGCTTGGCCACCTGCCCCAGCTTAAACACCTGCCTAGGTTTTACTGTCAAATAAAACCAATTTCCTGGCGGTTGAGTGTCAGCAGACGCGCACCACGTTCTCGGGCTCCATTGACAAAACTGACTTCCCACGCTTAGCCCACAGAGGGCATCCTGCGCACTGATGCTGCGCACCGCCGGCGAACGCAGCCGCCGGGAGCCTCCTCCGTCCGCTCCGCTTTCCCCAAGCCGTCGCCTCTCTGCCCCCACCCCCTTCCCGTGCAAGCGCTGCCCGATCCAGTTCGCTTCCCTCCACTCTCCACATTTTCCCTTCCAGCCGTCCACTCCTCGGGATCAATGGAGAGTACGGTTCCAACTCCCAGCTCGCACGCCGCTGGCGGACACCCCGGTAACAAGTGAGCGCGTTCCGCCCCGCAGCCCCCTGCCTCCCTGCCCGCGGTCCCGCGGCTCCTAGAAGCACCGCGGCCGGTGTCAGCAGCTCTCGCGCGGATTTTGCTCCGTAACTTTACCCCGCCGACGACGTGCAGCCGGCCTCAACCTTTGCACGCGCAGCCCAGCCTCGGGATGGCTCCCCGTCTGTCTCCTCCTGGTCCCCGAGGATGCTCTGTGAATTGATGCCCCGCCGGCCTCGAGGACAGCCGTCCTCTCTCCCGCGCCTTGCATTTCCTTGAGTTAACGTCCCCAGGTTTTCCCTGGGCTTGGGAGCTCTTGCACCGAATGGAACTTTTTGCTGCCGCCTGCTGCTGCTGATTCTGGACAAGGAACAAGGCTTCGAGGCAGAAGAGGCGCAGGGGAGGTGGAGGAGGAGGACGACGACGACGAGGAGGAGGAGGAGGAGGAAGAGGAGGAAGCCGAAGGGGCTCGGCACGAGTGTGCATGTGTGCATGCGTGTGTGAGTGCATGTGTGTGAGTGCCGCCGCTGCCCAGGACCCCCGGCCCCGAAGGTGTTGGCTGAAATATGGAGAATAGTCTTGGATGTGTTTGGGTACCCAAGCTGGCTTTTGTACTCTTCGGAGCTTCCCTGCTCAGCGCGCATCTTCAAGTCACCGGTAAGAGCCTCTTTCCTTTCTTCTCCTCGCACCCCCTTCCTTTGCCTTCTCGGTTCCTTTGGCGACTGCTAGAACTGGGGTGGAGGAGAAAAAGCCATACCCTTAGCGCTCGCTCTGTCCCCCTATTCTCGCCGGTAATAAAAGAAGACTTTTTTTTTTTTTTTGTCTTTCCCCTGGAGGCGGAGGATGCTGGTAGCAGGGGAGAGGGGCGCCCCTTCGCTCTTTTTTAAAAACCGGGTGCCCCTGGCGTCTTTGCGTCTGTGAATACTCGTGTTGACTTGCAGGGCTGGCGGGCTGAGGCAGCTCATGGGGATACTGTTGAAAGGAGCGAGGCTGGGTCTCGCAGCTTCAGAAGCCGGCGAGGGTTCAGGGCGCCGGGGGCAGGTGCAGGAGGGCACAGAAGGGGCTTTGGGGAAGTCTGTGCGGGATGCAGGTGGTGGGGCTGAGGCGGCTGAGGCGTTGGTGGATGTGTGCGCCTCTCCGCTGGGTTTGCATCTCTGGACTTGCCGATCTAGGACCGGGAAAGGGTTGGCCAGTGCGTGTGGGCTCCTCCGAGGAGGGGGCCGTGGCGCTCAGAGGCACCGAGTTGCCGGGGGAAGGGGGGCGCGTCGGATTTCGTTTTATTTTTGAATGGCCAGTGCCATTGGGAAGCTAAGTCTCAGCTACCCCCCCAGGACACCTCCAAACTCCAAATGATTGCTGGGGAGGTCCGGGGTGGGTGGGAAACGGGCCCGGCCCCTGGCCAACGCAGTTTCTCATGAAAAATGTCAAAACTGTTTGGAGACAGCAAGGGGCTAGGGCAGGGGAAAAGGGAGATCTGGAAGCCGCTCCGGGCGGCTGCAGTCTCGCGGAAGACAGAGCTGGGAGGCTTCGACGGCCCAAAGAAGAAAAAAGAGCGACGCGTCTTCTTCTACCGCCTGTTCATTCTGCGGGACCTCCCGCTCCAAGGGACCGGGCGCTGGGATGCAGGGGCCGGGCCAGGTGGGGAAAGACAGGGGGGCTGTGGGCTTAGGGTTCAAATCCCTTCCCAAAAGACCTTTTCCCCAGTCCAGAGGAAAAGGGAGCCCCGGGTGGGAGAGCCGTGACCCGTGCCTGCCTGGGAAATTAACAGGGAATGGAACTCCCTCGTGGCGGCCAAGCCCCGGGCCATCCGGAGCCAGCGGCCCGGGCTTTCTTGTCCCCGCTAGACGCTGCATGGCCAAGGGTTGCGAACACGAGCGGAGCACGCGCCTCCCCCGGTCACGAGGGACCGAGCCCGCCCGAGGCAGGAATCCGCTGGCGCGTGCACACGAACTGGATTCCTCATCGGCGTTTGGCCAGACAGCGCGCGGGAGTGGAGGGGCGTGCGTGCGTGTGTCCCCGCGCGCTCCCGCGCACCCGCCTCCGCGGGCCCGTCGCCTCCTCCCCAGGCTCCTCTCCTGCAGAGCTTTGTCCTCCGCAATTACTCCCGCGGAAGGTGGGCGGGGGGCCATCCCCGCAGTAATGAATAGATGTCTTTAAGATTCCCTGCTACTGCGGTGCGAGGGACCCTCCTCAGGCGCCAAGGTTGACCTGAGCGCTCTGGGGTGATCTGGGGGCCGCCACGGGCCGGACGGGGCAAGTTCGGAAGGGAGCACTGACCGCGGGGCTGAAAAGTCTGCGGACCAGGGGACCGGAGGCCCGAAGTGCGCCGGCTGCAAATACTGCAGTAGGCAAGGTGTTCAAAAATGGACAATGATGTCGTGTTAATTGCAAGACAGCAATATAAAACCATTTCCCAAGTGACTTTTGTGTGGCAAGGGGTGGGAATGAATGAATGGGAGTGTTTTATTACTATGTAAATACATTAAACATCCCTTGCACACTTAAGTTTCTTGTCCAGAGAATGAGATCCAGAAATTTCTTTATTTTGATTTCCTTCTCAACACACAAGCCTACGCCTGAAAAAAACGGAAGAAAAATATCCAAGGGATATGTCCACCGATGGACTTGTGGATCTAAATCTTTAAACTTGTCTATACTTCTAAAACCATTTCTGTTGTTTGCAAGTGAATTGTGATGTAGTTTGCACAGTTCTCGGGAAAGCAGATGGCAACCTTTTAAGATACTGGGAATTCAAATCTCTCTGTTCTGCTTTGCGCATTAATCTGAGTTTCACCTCTTTCTTTCAGTGGCAACTTCCCCCCTTTGAGAACAGAGCTGGGAACTGGATGATAAAGAAAGCATATTTCATTCCATGAAAGGACCAGTAGGAGGTGCCGTTTATAAGGCCACGCGCCTAGTTTACTGACAGTGAAATTCCCGTTCAGCAGGGTGTTTTAAAGACTTTGTTGATGGGTAACAAAGGATTATGGAGAGCAGCACAATGGCACTGGCCCCTTTCCCACTTTCTAGGTAAAGTCTAAAGCTGCTGTAGATTTCTATGAAGTTGTTTTCACATAACAAAGGGTATCCCTGAGTAGGGTCAGCAAAGGGCGAGGACTTGATGCTGGAGGAGGAGAAAGGTGGGTTTTTAGTTGGGATTTGTCAGATGCCACCTTCTATGCTTGGCATGAAGCTTAGAAGCAGGGTCCCGGGATCTGAGGTTACACAGAAGTCCTAGATGTCAGATGTTAAAGAATGAGATGAGAAGGATACATGTTCATTAATTCCTCATGCATGTTTGGCTGAACAAAACCTATGATGTGGGCATGGTGAAATGAGGCTTGCTGCTTGCTCTGCCTACTCCCTTAATATCCCCCAACCAAAGCAGCTAAGATGCCCCCATCTGGGTTTGCTGCTGAGTGGAGGGAGCATGGCAGGACCTGAGTGTGCCTGGGCAGGCCCGCAGTCCACTCCTGAGTGCTGCCTTATAAATCACCCCTGACCTGTCACAGTGTCCATTTCCTCCCCCACAGCAGCTGCCCTCTGAGTTATGAAGCATGTGAAACGGCCACCACATGTGTCCTATGTGAATATATTAGGCTTGGTGCATTTGCTTTAATGCTCTTAAAAGCTGGGCTGGCGTGAGCTGCTGATAGGCATTTTTTTTTTTTCTTTCTGGAGATTTATAACTTCTCAGCGTGTAGGACTACACATTTATTCTCTGGCAAGTTAACCTCTCAGCAAACTTCCTTATTGTTTTCCTTGAAGAAGAAGAGCTCCTTAAATTTCTCAATGAAACTCAGCTGCAGTTCGTCTGAAGTCTGGGGCAGTTGCAGGCTGGAGTACTGTTTTCTAGGCCACTGGGAAGCGCCACATGAGATACTGGGAAGTGATGTAGGGAGTGATATTTCTACTTATTTCTAGGGAGGGAGGGGATGAGAACAGATCTTGAAAGGGGATCCCAGCACTCCAGTTATCTCTTGGGCATCTTTAAGGGAGGAAATGTTGCTCCCCAACTTGCGTTCCCTCTTTCATTAATCCAATAACCTGGGATTCTCCAAATGCATGTAACTCGTTCCTGGGATGTTTCCAGCTGTATACAATATGGTCCTCTAGTCTAGGATGATTGTCTTCCTTTGGAAACCTTCCTTAATTTAAGTCTTGACTTCCTGGCCAAAACACTTTGTGTCTACCTGGTGCCCTACATTTAACAGCAGTGCTGAAGTTTCTGAAAAGAATATTTTTTTCCATGGAGACTGTGCCCTAAGATTGCACTTAAGCAAATAGTCTTCCTGTTTCTTTGCAGAATTGGTCATCTTACATTTTGTTCGGGACACTTTTCCCTCATACGTCTACCAACCAGGATCATCGCTCCTTAAGAAAAGAATGCAGTTGTTTGGGACATTTTCTTAAAACACGAGCACGCACAAAGATGGAGAGGTTCCACCCTCCCCCAATGCCTTTTCCTCCAAATGTGTAACTTTGGGGTGAATTATGATAACTCTAATTATCTATGGGTACTTGTGATTTCACTAGCTAATGAGATCTTCCTCTCTGGCTAAGCTTTTCCAGTTTCCATAGATATGGCCTGCATTGCTATCAGAAACTTGCAGCAAATTAGGATCGCATACCATGCGTTGGCAGCTGATATGAGACACTTTTCATGGGTTAATCTATCTCCAGTGATAATCTCTTAGATGGACTGTATACATAAATTTCAGGAAAGCTTACATTTGCTTGATAAAAAAAAAGTATGACATAAATTTGCTGAGGGCTACTTGGTTGATTAACTAATGATAAAAAGTCAGTTGGTTTTGGGGAAAAAATGCTATTATCCGTAAGTTGGAGTGGTAAATACTAAGTGTGTTTACAGTTCATAAAATGTACAACTTGGAGTATTTGTTGTTCCTTCTTCATGGTGCATCAGAGGAGGCCAGTGGATTTTACTGAGTGGCCAAGACAGTCATGCCTTCATGAATCGTAGCCTGCAATATTCCTAACTCATGATTGAAACATGTTGAATTAAATCTCAAGCCAAGGCCCCGTGAACTGTTCAGCCCTGCTGTGGGCTGCCTGCTCCTCTCCAGCCTGTCCCTGAAGCACCGCAGCTCTCATCTCTAAGCTGTGTAGCATCAATCCTGCCTCCCCTGACGCAGCTCGGGAAAGCCCTTCTCACCATGGAACCAAGGCCCTGATCCACAGGCACTGTGTTTAACGTGTTGTATTACATTCTGCAAGGTTCCAGGGATTTTTAACTTTTCGTGAGTGTTTCTTTTAGGGGAGAGTAAACTCTGCTCTAAAAACAGCTATGTACAGTACTCTTCTGGTAGGACACTCTAACTTGTGGCCTCTCAGCCAATCTTATTACAGATCTGGTGCTCACAAGCTTAGGAAGAGATAGGAGTGATCCCTCCAGGATAATAAGCTATGCCAACTGTGGCAGGCCCTTTTTTCACAAAGGTGTTACCAGGTTGAAATAATAGAACTCTAGTTTCCTTCAAAGTTGCTATATTTTCAGAGATCAAAGCATTAGATACCATATCAACAGCATGGCATTGATCCAATTTTTTTAAAGATAATTTCCTTCAGAACCTAAAGCAAATATGTGTTTGTCAATAAGAAAGGATGAACGGGGCAGGCATTTGGTCCAGAGGTTAAGATACCTGCAGTGCTGTTCATTGGAGTACCTGGGTTCCAGTCCTGGCTATTGACCCAGGTGTTTGTTTTTTTTTGTTTGTTTGTTTGTTTTTTCTAATTTCATGTAATCTTTATTAAAACAATAACCTGTTTTCTCATGTTATCTTCTTTTTAAAATAACATTTTATTTTTAAAAACTCTATTTGCTTTTTTTCATGTGAATATGATACCAATACAAAGGAAACACACTCAGTGTAGTTCATAGATACAGTTCTAAGGATATAATGATATTGCCTGTCTTCATTTCCACAGTCACCTCTAGCTTTCTGAAAATGCAGACCCTGGGAGGCAGTGTTGATGGCTCAAATAATTCTGCTCCTGCTACCACTGTGGGAGATCTGAATTGAGTTCCTGGCTCTACCTGGCCCATTCCTGCTACTGCAGGCATTTGGGAAAATAAAGCAGCAGACAGGAGCGCTTTCTCTCCCTGCTTTTCTCTGTGCCTCTCAAATAAATAAATAGCAATCCAGTTCTTTTCCCCGTAGGCCAATAAAAAAGGGTATAAGAGAAAATTGCATATGCCAAATGCATAATAGCAAAAAAATAAAATGCAAATTATCATGTACCTTTATAATTGCAGCACTCAGGTAAATTACAGCACAACTTAGTACCTTGCTTTTGCTTTCCTCACTCTGTAGTGTTGATTTCTTATATTTCTCAGGTCAACTCTCATAAGAAAAGTACAGGTAGATTGATTGATGATCAAAATTACTATAGGTCTGTACAGTTCTTTTCTAAATTTTAGCCTGAGGTTTAGAAACAAAACTTCTTTAACTGAATTGCTAAGTGAAAAATATTTTCCTTGACAGTTTAGAACTGCCTGAACTGTGTCCAATGATGTGATTTATAAATACATAAACAGGTAGATGATTGAATGCACCTTCATTTTTACTGTTGATACTAATTCACCAATGGTGAAACCAATTCATACTGCTCTTTATGAATGGTTCCAAGCAATCGTATCATTCACAGCTTTCATTTCTTGGGGGAAAGTTCAACTAAGCCACACACAAATCTTTTCATATTTACTGATCATATTTTTAAAGTAATTGCATGACTAAAGTAGGAAAGTTTCTCTTTTCTGCTAAATCTTTTCAGCCCCATGCATATAACCTACTTCTGGTTTTTTGTGATATACTTGGTCTTAATTTCACAGATCCAAATTCCATGACTTCTTGTTTGTTTATTTCCCAGTTTCCATGGAGGAAGTTCCTTTAGACCATTTGTAACTGTTAAGTGAAGCTTAATCAGGGATATTTATTGCAATTTGGAATTTTTTTCTTGTTCTGTGTTCATCCTTTAAATATTGGTTCTTACCAAAGGCCACTCTTGAGAATATGTAGGACAAAAATATTTCCCAGACTTAATTAAATCATTATGAGATGATTTCATGAAAATACCAACTCATTAGTATACGGTGGCATAATAAGAGGGCTTATCAATACAACATTCTGGACTGTCTCAAATGTTCTTAAATCTGCTTTGATGTCTTTATAAGTGAATAGAAGAGTTAAGAAGTTAATCTAAATGTTAACTCAAGTCATTTGTCTTAGTAACCAAAATTTCTTATTAAACACCAGCATTTTTTAGATTTTACTTTTTTTATTCTTTTAGAAATATTTCTCCACTCACTGAGCTGCCTTTTTTTTTTTTTTTTTTTTTTTGGACAGGCAGAGTTAGACAGTGAAAGAGAGAGAGACAGAGAGAAAGGTCTTCCTTTTCCGTTGGTTCACCCCCAAAATGGCCACTATGGCCAGCGCGCTGCACTGATCTGAAGCCAGGAGCCAGGTGCTTCCTCCTGGTCTCCCATGCGCATGCAGGGCCCAAGCACTTGGGCCATCCTCCACTGCACTCCCAGGCCACAGCAGAGAGCTGGACTGGAAGAGGAGCAACCAGGACAGAATCCAGCGCTCCAACCGGGACTAGAACCTGGGGTGCCGGCGCCGCAGGCAGAGGATTAGCGCTGGCCTCTGAGCTGCCTTTTAAGAAGTACATACAGCATAGTTTAATCCATTCTTAGTAAATCCAACACATCCACTGAGAGAAAGTTACTATGTGTATTATGTGATATCATAGGGGTAATTTTTGACTATTTTATCATATACTTTAAAAAATTTTTCTACCAAATAACCATGGTCTGCTACTTTTGTTTTCTAAGGTATTTTAGAAAAATGAGTTATAAATACATTTGATCTAATTCCTTGTGTCCAAATGAAGCTTCTCCTTGTTTTTAGACTTTCACAAAGCAGTCTTTTTACCTTTAATTTACTAAGAAATGGTGGAATGGGGCTAGTGTTATGATGCAGTGGGTTAAGCCACTGCCTGTGAAACTGAAATCCAATATGAGTGCTAGTTCGAGTCCTGGCTGCTTCATTTCTGATCCAGTTTCCTGCTAATGTGCTAAGGAAAGTAGCAGAAGGTGGCCTAAATACTTGGGCCCCTGCTACCCAGATGGAGTTCCTGGCTCTGGGCTTTGACCTGGCCCAGGCTCTGATATTGTGGCCATTTGAGGAGTGAACCAGCAGATGGAAATTCTCTGTCTCTCTCTCTCTCTCTGTGTATGTGTGCGTGTGTCTGTCTGCCTGTCTCTCCTGCTCTTTGTAACTCCCTTCAAATAAAATAAATAAATAAAAAAAAAAGAAAGAAAGAAATAGGGGTCTAAGTTTTACTGAGAATGTGCTTAAGTAAAAGAGGAGATTCTAAATTAGTATCTGAGTTCTTCTATAGAGAGTAAAAATATGTTTTTTTTTTTTTTATTTTTGACAGGCAGAGTGGACAGTGAGAGAGAGAGAGACAGAGAGAAAGGTCTTCCTTTGCTGTTGGTTCACCCTCCAATGGCCGCCACGGCCAGCACACTGTAGCTGGCGCACTGCACTGATCCGAAGGCAGGAGCCAGGTGCTTCTCCTGGTCTCCCATGGAGTGCAGGACCCAAGCACTTGGGCCATCCTCCACTGCACTCCGGGCCACGGCAAAGAGCTGGCCTGGAAGAGGGGCAACCGGGACAGAATCTGGTGCCCTGACCGGGACTAGAACCCCGTGTGCTGGCGCCGCAAGGTGGAGGATTAGCCTGTTGAGCCACGGCGCCAGCCGAAAAATATGGTTTTAACTAACAGATTTTCACATCCTAGGCTCCAATGCAGAATGTGGGCACCTAGAATACTGGGCTAAGTGCCTGTTCCCTGCATGCATGTTTCACATGTCATTAAATATTTGCTTTGTTCTCTGACTTGTACTTTGTCTAAACATTAGATATTTGAGATTCACCTGTATGGGTGCATGTGACCATATTTCAGTCACTCTCTTTGCTAGATAATAATCCATAATTTTATTAGCCATAATTTACCCAGTTTACTATTGATGGAATTTTGGGAGCACGTTTCTCTATTGGCAATAATGGTGCCGTGAACATTCTTATACATGCCCCACAGCATAAATTTTTGTATACAGTAGAAATTTTTCTAGGGTACATAACTTGGAATAAAATTGCTGAATCATGGGAAAGACACTATTACTTTTAGGAGCTTATGACACATTGCATCGAAACTCTCACCAGGAGATCATGAAAGTCCCATTGGCTTCATATCTCCACCTGTACTTGATATTTTCATATGCTTAATTTGCTCTCATCTGGTGGATATGAATTAATGTATCATTGTGCATTTAATTTGCATTTCCCTGATTGCTAATAAGCTTGAGCATTTTTTTCCATAAATTTGTTGGCCACTTGTGATTTCAGTAAGATAATCCTATGATTCTGTTTCTCCAACTGAGCAGCTATTAGCTTTGAGACGTCAATATCATCAGTGGCTATTCTGTTTCACTGGCAACCTTTTGCTTTTAGCCATGAATGCTATCAGTGTTTTAACTACTAGGAAACTGTTGCCTAATGATGCATCGTGTTTATTTTAGCAAAGTTTTACCAAAGCCTCTTCCCAAAATGTACACTGATTCCGAAATGGAGAAGAGATCCTTGGTCACGGTGAGATTGTTGATCACTCAGAGCAGCCCTTTCTTTTGTCAGTTTCTCTCCTTATTCTGTTTATTAGGCCTATGCAGAGAATCATGTATAAGGAAGCAGGATGCTTGTGTCCCAGGCTTAATATGGACATTCTGGTTCCTGTGAGTATGACAGAATTAAGGATGACTGAATCACAGTTACAGTGGTAGACACTATCTCTGAGTTAAAAATGCTCATCTAACCATTTGAACTTCAATGTGTTTCCAACTTGGTGAAATACATAGGCCCAATAGCATTGCTATACTTATAACATGTGTGACTCTGAGTTTCAAAAACACACCTGTGTTTACATATGTGACTCCCCTATTTTTATGGGGTATTCGAATAATTGTTTCATCTACTGACACTGGCCTGGTTATGAAGGCCCCAGGATGAAATAAAGCATCGAATATGCTCACAGTGGCCTCTGTAGCATGCTGCCCTCCTATACCATATCTAGGGATGAGAACCAATGCTGAAACTGGAAGGCATACCCACTACACCTGCAGTCCTCAGTCTGTTGTTCCTACACCTTTCCTCATCCTCATGGGATCCCAGGACAATATAAATTATAGAGAAACTCTGTAAAGTTTTCCTTTTCATACCTAATGTTTGGACATATCTGTTCCCTACAGGACGATTTCTAGTTATTTTCTGTCTCTGATTTGAAGTGTCTCCAGGGATAGTTTGTTGACTGTTTCCCTTGGGAAACTTTCCGTCAGCTACTGCTTTTTTTTTTTTTTCTGTTAAAATTTATTTTACAGTTCATCTTAGATATTCCTGTTCCAAATGTTCTTCCCATCATTCCTGAGACTGGGCCTCTGGTTTCTAGTTTTCCCATTTGGTGCTATTTCCCTTTCTGTGCTGACGCGTGTTAAACAATTCTGGCTACAAGCCATTCTTGCCTTCCTCCTGAGTCTTTACTCAACTTGACTGTAAATATTTAGTTCTTTTCATTGTCCTCATACCCCTCCAGAAGTTTAATGACATTTATTTATCTTACCTAAACTTCCTCTAATTTGTTTGTATCTTTCTGGTAATCAAAGGTTCCCAATTTAATGTGTTCTTCCAAGTAAGAACTCCCAAGCCATATGTCATAAAATATAGATTTAGTATAGTCTTTGACTGATGCTACATCCAGGAGCACATATTTTTGTCTCTCAAAACTTGTGTTCTCAGGTTCTAGGTAGGATTATCAGTGCTAAGAAAATCACTAAGGTATTTCAAGGATCATATGGGATCAAGTATTTGTTTCATGAACATAGTTACTATTTACCAAGGGTTGCAAGGAGATGACAGGGAGGTTTAGATATATTTGTGTCCTCCAGGGGTTGATACTCCAGTGAAGGAATAGGCTTCTACAGAACTAATTGGGAAACAAGGCAGAAGAAAGTACTCATTAAAAAAGAGGGCAAAGTGGGACATGCTGAAAATATAAACTATCATGTTTATGCATTATATCATTAATATATTAATATTAGCCAGATGAGCTGACAGTTATAATTGACTCATCCCTGTAGCTTTAGATTGATTGGGCCAAAGGCAGGGGTGGAGGAAGCAAAGTGGTGTAAAGAGTTGTCAATAATGTTTAAAATACTGCACAGTATTTTAACAATTGGGTAATCAAAGACTTTTCTGCAGGTCTGCCATCTTGTTACTATAAACCTACTCCAGGCTTCCATGACCCTTTCATCCCATATTTATTGAATGTGTTCCAAACATTGTGCTAAGGTGGTGTTAGAACTTAGAGAACCCAGTGGGATAGACATGCTAATAAAATAACCATATTGACAAACCCATACTTTCAAATGAGGTAAGACTTTAAGGAAAAGAAAATATTGTAGGAGAGGGACCCAGACACATGAGAGATGATGATTTCCCTGAAAAACTTGTGATTGAGTTTATATCTAAAGAATGAATTAGCATAGATAAGTAGGAAGACATTTTGGAAGAGGCAAGGGAAAGAATGTTTTCTAAATAAAGGCACGGTGGTGGGGTAAAGGAGGGTGAATTCCTAGTCCAGTGAGTGCATCTAGCTACAGGAGACCAGGTGTGATAGTGGCTTAGCTGAGGCTGGAGAAGACATTAGGCTACTTTCGTTCTAATAGCAGCAAATCATACTTAGCAAATATTGGTTGAATAATTTTTTTAAGATTTATTTATTTACTTATTTGAAAGTCGGAGTTACATAGAGAGAAGAGAGGCAGAGAGAGAGAGAGAGAGGTCTTCCATCTGATGGTTCACTCCCAAGTTGGCCGCAATGGCTGGAGCTGCATTTATCTGAAGCCAGGAGCCAGGAGCTTCTTCTGTATCTCCCACGTGGGTGCAGGGGCCAAGGACTTGGGCAATCTTCTACTGCTTTCCCAGGCCATAGCAGAGAGCTGGATGGGAAGTGGAGCAGCTGGATCTTGAACTGGCACCATATGGGATGCTGGTGCTTCAGGCCAGGGCGTTAACCCACTATGCCACAGCGCTGGCCCCAGTTGAATAAATTGAAATGAGTTCATGGAAAGGAACCTTTTTCTAATTGCAGGGCAGTGATTTAAATGTTTAAGTCAGTTATATAGGCAATGTGTTCCATGCTTTTCATATATATCTGATTTGAATTTTTTTTTTAATTTATTGGACAGGTAGAGTTATAGACAGTGAGAGAGAGATACAGAGAAAGATCTTCCTTCCATTGGTTCCCCCCCCAAATGGCCTCCACGGCCGGCGCTGCGCCGATCCGAAGCCAGGAGCCAGGTGCCTCTTCCTGGTCTCCCATGCGGGTGCAGGGGCCCAAGCACTTGGGCCATCCTCCACTGCCCTCCTGGGCCACAGCAGAGAGCTGGACTGGAAGAGGAGCAACTGAGACCAGAACTGGTGCCCATATGGGATGCTGGCACCGCAGGCAGAGGATTAACTTAGTGCGCCACGGTGCTGGCCCCTTGAATTTTTAAATCCATCTATATGTCTAGAGATAGCTTATGTGGCTATAACTAGTGTAGCCAACAGAGATGAACTTTGAAAAGTATACAGCTAATGCAGAGGATTATTAATAAGCAAGTATAACAGGCCACTTCCGCTTTGAAAGCTATCACTGAGCAGAGGGAACAGGACTTCAGCTTGTCTGTTGAAGTAGGATTGACATGGAGACATTTCTTTCTCCTGTGGCTTCCTCAAAGTGCATGCCTGACTGTTCCTGGTGAATTAAAAAGAACAACTCAACCTAAGATTTTTTAAAAATTCAGATTATTTTCTCAATATGTTCCTTTTCAATACATTGTGTGTTCATTACTATTTCTTTTTTGTTTAAAATATTTATTTATTTGTTTGAAAGGCAGAGTTACAGAGAAAGGGGAAGATAGAGATCTTCCACCCACTGATTCACTCTCCAAATGGCTGCAATGGCTTGGGCTGGGCCAGGCTGAAGTCAGAAGCCAGGAGCTTCATCTGAGTCTCTTCAATGCATGGCAGGGGCTCAGATACCTGGACCATCTCCTGCTGCTTTCACAGGCACTTTAGCAGGGAGCTGGATTGGAAGTGGAGCAGCTGAGACACAAACCAGTGCCCCTATGGGATGCCAGCATCACATGCGGCTCAACCTGCTAAACCACAAGTCTGGGCCCACTACTATTTCTTAAAAACATGGATGTGTGTTCCTTTGATCTCAATCAGAAGTTTGACTTAGAACCTTTGCATGTGATAGATACCAGCACCATGTCTGCCACTAAATCAATGTACTGCCCCCTTTTGGACATTGCAAAGCAGCCAGCCCCATGGTTGTGTGGTCTTTGGTCATGAGAGTTGACACAGCCTAGGAGGGAAACCCTGCCAGCCAGTAGGCTTTATTGAGATTTTTAACATCACTGAATGTCAACTTTAACACTTTTCAAGTGGATACAAGATCAGCCTCTGTATCCCAACTCTAAATTGATATAATATCACTCCAACAGTTAGATATATAATATCTCTATTCCATTGCCTGGAAAGTGCTAGCTACTATTAGTTTTATTTTAATGTGTGCTGCATTTATTCTGAGGTAGTTTTACAAATAGAAAATTTCACTGGTGGCCAGAACTTACCTCAATTTCACTGTTGTAGTTTAAAGACTTTGAAGCAAAATAAGATAGACTCCAAGGGCAATTTTGAAATCACCCACATCTTGGTTTTGTGGGGCCTTGTCCATACCTTTCCTAGATTTAGAGGCTAATAGGTCCTGACACAGTGCTGTGCTGATCAAACTTGGCATCCTATAACACTTCTCCTGTAGATTCTACATCCAAACTATTCTCTCTTATTAACTTACCTAGTTAACCACATCCATTTCCTACAGGGTCATTGATCCCACATTAACTCAGCATGAACACTTAGAAGCCAACATGTGCCTCATTAATATGTAGTACCAGGTATCATTTTTCTGAATTGAGAGTCTTCTCTCTGGAGGAGTGGCTTTTATTTTTACTGCCTATCAATGCACAGTCCCTCCTCAGATCAGTAAATTAAGAATCTCTGAGATGAGACCAAGGAAAAAGTGTTTTTAAATCCTCTATAGGTGATTCCTGTGTTCATCCAAGTTTGAGAACCACTGTCCTTGTGCCCTACTGTTCAAATATGGTCCATGGACCAACAACACGGGCACCACCTGGAGCTGATGAGAAACATAGATGCCCAGACTTACTCAGTTAGCATCCCAAGTGACTGAAACACTTGTCTGGCCTACTGGAAGCAGCACAGAAGGAGGTGATCCTTTCCCCCATTCTCACAATTACAAGCTGTCATCTCATCAGTGGGACAATGCACCAGTTGTGCTAGTGTAGGCTTAGTTAGCGTGGAGCCTCTTTGCAGGACTTTCACTCCCCGCACTGATCTTGCAATGGCAAACTACGCCAGCATCAAAGAGTCTCCCCATTTGTCGTTTAGTGGCTAAAATATTTCATGGCAGGAGGCTGTGACACATTTCATTTTCCTTGAGAGTAAAAACCCTTGAAAATGCTATTTGGGTGTTCTGCCTGCCTTTCTCCTTCTTTTCTCATCAGCACTCAAGATAAGGAGGCACATGTTTAAAAGATCTGATTTTGATTCCACATTTTCTCCTCCGTCCAATGTCTTTCCTCAAAAATACTCAGACTTTTATGGAAAGGGAAAGCAGTTGAAAGGGACACTGGGTCCCCGGGTCCTTCCTCACCTTTCCCTGCCTCACTCCCGCCTCTGTCAGGTCTGATGCTGAAAGCAAGCTCAAGCTCAAAGTGAGACCTGGGTAGAGCTGACCACATATTGAACCTGCCTTTTGATGGAGAATGATCGTCAGGGCACGAAACAGACCAGGTGCACATTTGCCTGGGCCTCTGTGGAAGGGAAGAGGGTGTGTGACAGGTTTTTGAAGAGTAGGCCTTTATAGACCAGGAGCTCTGAGTGAGGTCTTGAAGCTTTCACTCTGCAATGCCAGGCAGTGAGACAAGCTTTAACTGGCCTGTTCTACATCAGAGTCTACAAGAAGAAAATGTGGAGGCTCAACTGTGCAGATTGGGTCAATCTGAATGAAAATCACTAGTGTCCTTGCTGGTGAGAGTGGTTTCTGCTTCGCTCCTGAACTGCAGGCCCTTTTCTGGTCCTGGTGCAAAAGGAGTGGGCCCTTTGTGAAAGGTTATGTAAGGCTGATATCTTCGTTCCCCCAGAGTAAAAGTCTATTTGTAGAGGAGTGAACTGCCTCTCAGGGAGAAATGCATTTCTCATGCTGTAGTGTAGGAAAGATAATTTAATCTTTCGTCAGTAAACGATTCAGGGCAGAAATGAGCAAAACCCTACGCAGAGAGAAACAGAAGGAAAGAAAACTGAGTGATCAGGGGGTGCCTTTGCCCTTGACCCTGCCTTTCCAATTTGCCAGGTTTCCAAAAGTAAGACCTTCAGTGTCCACAGTGGGATGGCCCCAGGTAAGCTGGGGTGGTTGGTCACCCTGAATGTCGCAGCCATGGTGGGAATGGGGAAAACTTGGAACTGTTGTGTGCAGGGCTCTGGCCTTTAAGTCACCACGTTTTCTGCCATGCAAAGGAGCATTCAGGAGTGGTGACAAGGCTTATTAAAAGGAGACTATTGCGACTGTGTGGAAGCTGTGGCACTGATTTGGATATTTAGAAGCAACTAGAAGTACCTTAGCCAAGATATCTGGGTCACTGAGGCCTCACCCTCTAATCCTGTAGTAAAATCAAACATGTCATCCAGAATGGAAGGGTAATTTTTGGAGGAGGTGTGGGAAGATCGACTACCTGGCCAAAACACTGTCACAAGCAGCTCATTTTCAATATCAGGATAGTTTTTAGAATGATAGGAAAATGTATTTATTGCAAAAGTCATTTCTGACACTTTTAGTGTGTTATATTGTGCCTGTGACAAGGCATTAACTAATTAATTTGTATATAATGATATTCTCAGGTGTGCATAGAATCTGATCCTACTTTAGCACATGAGTCTTGCAGGGTTCAGTTGAGGATATAGTACATTGCAGAATTGCTCAGCTTTAACTGGAGAGAGGTTTCTTCTATTTTCCTTTCCTCCCTCTCTCCCCGCCCCAGCTTCTCTGTTGGTCTGATTTTTCTTGTACTTGCCACTATTCATAATTTTACTGGCAACATTCCAGAGTGCTGTAGGAAATTCAAAAATGAAGGAAATCCCACAAATATTGAAATGCAAGTGTGTGAAGTCTATGGAATTTTTTATTACTTTAAGCCCTCTTACTAATGCATCTAAGGCATTTGTCAACTCACATGTATGAATATGGAACAAGGTAAAACAGGTGAATAATCATTTCCTACGTAACAGTTTCAAGGATAGATTCAGTGTTTGCTTTTGCAGAACCATTCTAAGGACACAGATGAGGCAAAAAAGTTAAAGTTTTATTTTTATGGAAGTTAATAGAAACTAAGACAAGACAATGGGAATATAATGTGACCCAAAAAGAAGAGGGCAAAAGTTCCTGTGTTCAGAGCATTGGTCAGGCCGTGAAGGAACTCAGCAGTTTCGAGATGACCCTGAGTCTACTGTTGAGGATACAGAGTCCCAGCAGCTGCACAAATTCCCAAATCAGAAATCTAAGAATGAGCACAATGCAGACATGATTGTATACACCTCGGGGTAGACCTTGGCTCTTCTGGGATTGGACCACATGCCTGTCTCTAAGATTCAGAGCAGTCATTTCTACAACTGGGAAAGCCATTGCTAAGTGGATTGAATTTTTTAAAAAATGCATTGCATTCAAGGATTGTCATAGTCACTGGCACACAGTAAACACTGAGCTCTTTCTATTTTTTTTTTTGTCATTTGTTCAATAGATGTTTGTTAAGATCCTGTTTGAGGTGTCATATTGGTTAGCTCCTGTGGTCTATATAAAAAATGTTTAAAGGATTGGCATTGTGGTGGAGTGAGCTAAGCTGTCAGCATCCCATTCTGGAGCTGCAGTTGGAGTCCAGCCTGCTCCGCTACCAGTCCAGCTCTCTGTACTGTACCCAGGAAAGCAGCACAGAATGACCCAAATGCTTGGGCCCCTGCTTCCCATATGGGAGATCTGGATGGATTTCCTGGCTCCGAGTTTCTTCCTGGACCAACTCTGACTGTTGTGGCCATTTGAGAGTGGACCAGTGAGTGAAAACTCAATCTCTTGCTCTCTCTCTCTCTCTCTCTCTCTCTCTCTCTCTTCCTCCCTCACTCCCTCACTCCCCTTGCCCAACTTTCTCTCTCTGTCACTCTGTCTTTAAAATAAGTAAATAAATATTGGGACCAGCACTGTGGCATAGCAGGTAAAACCACTAACTATGGCACTGGCATCTCCTATGTGGGCCGGTTCCAGGCTGCTCCACTTTCGATCCAGCTCCCTGCTAATGTACCTGGGAATGCAGAAAAACATGGCTCAATTGCTTGGGCCCCTGTACCTACTTAAAGATGCAGTGAAGCATCTCCTGGATAGTAGCTTCAGCCTGGCCCAGCTCTGGCTGTTGCAACCATTTGGCAATTGAACCAATGGAGGAAATATTTCTCTCCCTGACTCTGCTTCTCTGTCTCTGTAAGTCTGTCTTTCAAATAAATAATCTTTAAAAATAAATAAATATATAAATAAACAAAACTTTAAAGAGGACAGAAAGGCAAAAATGCAAGCAGATTACCAAGGAAATAGACTAGTAGGAACCAAGTAAGTGTACGTTGCAGATAGAAGAGAGAAGGAAACATTGGAAGGGTTGTATGAATGAGAAAAGACAGTGTCTGGAGGGCAAGGTAATTGGGGCTAATGAAGAGTTTTCCTGTGGGGACACTGTTCTTTACATGTTCAGGCCTGGGAATCAAGACAAAAATACAGATGGGCAGGCATTTTTTCACAGTGGTTGAGATATCCACATCCCATATTGGAGTGCTTGAATTTGAATCCTGCCCCTGCTTGTTATCCAGCTTCTGCTAATGCATACCCTGGAAGGCAGTGGTGATGCCTCAAGTACCTGGGTCACTGCTATCCATGCAGGAAATCTAGATTAAGTTTCGGGTTCCCGGCTTGGCCCAGCCCTTTCTGTGGTGGGTATGTGGGAAGTGAATCGGCAAAAGGAAGATCTCTCCCTATTGTCCCTGCCACTTGTGTGTGTGTGTGTTGGGGGGGGGGGGGGTGCTGTGTCTGTCTGTCATTCTACCTTTTAAAAGAAAAATTATACTGACGCTTCACCACTGACAGCCACTCTGTGCTGGCTGCAGTCCTTATCACCAGCTATGGCTGCATCTTCCCTGGCCTCCTCTTAAGCAGATTTGTGATAAGCTGAAAAAAGAAAGGAAGAGAAAAGTGACAAGGTCATCTGTGAAGTAACATTGGCAGCATAAATAATGTAATTTTAGAATGAAGAGACTTTGCCTGCAAGGCTTTTCCTAATAATTTTAGGGAGGTCTCAAAAGGACAAATTGCTCAGGAAAGTACAGATACCATCACACACTGCATTTTGAACTCTGAAATCTAGTAGCTGAGAAAGCAAATTCAGGCACTTGCACTGTTGGGATAAGTCTCTTTTGGAAATTAACATTCCCATATATTTCCTTTCATCACAGCTTCACAATGTATAGAAGACTCTGGTTCATGGTTCCAAAACCCTTTCTTACTAATGAACAAGGGTGTCAGCTAGTCTGTCAAAGGTCTGCTATCCATTTTATAGCCAAAGTGCAGGTAGCCAAGCCCAGAATCAGCAACTGAAGTAACTCTTCCTTTGTCCTTTCTTCCAAATACTCATTCAAATAAGGTTATGATAATAATTGATAAATTAGGATGATGTTGATCTATGGTTGTTTAATAATTTACATCTTCCAATGACTTTCTAATCTATCATCTAGACTTAGTCTTAGGAAGTGGGAAGAACAGATAATTTGTCTCCCATGTTTTGTTAGTGAGGCTGTGAAGACTGATGCTCTGTTATTTGTTTAAGAATTTACAGAAGGCACCTCTTTTGGAAGGAAAACCAAAATCTGGCTTTAAATACTTACGAGTGTATACTGAACATCTTCCAAAAGTGTGACTACTAAAAATACACACAATCAGCATTCAGATTGTGATTTCTAATACCATTCTGCAAAACCAGTGACCAAGGTTCCTTGGAGAAATAGTGGATTCTAGGTGGAATATACACATGGTCTACTTAGAGCATCTTATAGTTCTACAAAGTAAGAAATTTATTCAAAAATAAACTCCACAGTGATAGAATATGTCCAAGGAATCAGTAGCTAACTGAAACAGCTCTCAGTGAACAAAGATGGAAAAAATTAAGCAAAAAAAAAGTAATTCTGGAATATGAAATCCTGAGTATAAACTTCCCTAATCCATACTGATAAAACTCATGATTGAATAAACAGATAAATAGAAGATAGTAGAAAAATCTCCCTTGCAGAATGATCCCAAATAATTTGTGTAGATATTCCACTCTCAAGAAGATGGAGTATAACCCTCATTCTTTGACATATTGACTATGCTTAGTGATTTCCTCCCAAAGTGTACAGTATGTGAAGTAGACAGGAGGGGAGTGACCTGACAAGTACACACCATTTTAACCAGGTGATCAAGATCATCATCCATGCCAAGTCCTGTTGGTAGTGAGCACTCCTGTGAGGGTGTGATGAGGGTGCCTCTTGACCTCTGTGTTCTTCCTCCAAATCTATAACCCTAGCCTCATAATGAGAAAAATAGTGCACAGGCCCCTGCTGAGACTCTGCAGGTTACCTGACCAGTATTTCTCAAAGCTGTTAAGGTCTTCAAAACTGAGGGAAAAATGACATACCACCCAGTCAAGAGGAAATGATGACCAAGGGGACTAGTGATGAAATGTAATGTGCTCACCTTATCCTGGGTGGAATCCTGGAACAGAAAAAAAAAAAAAAAACTTTACGTAAAAATAACATCGAAATGAAGTATGAGCTTTAACCAGTTATCATGCATCAGTATTGACATGTAAATTTTCCAAAGTTTGCCATCTTAATGTATATTGTGCCCTGTTATTATTAGGGGAAACTTGGATCGGGTGTGTTGGAACTTTTGCAATTACATTTACAGTTTCTCTATAAATCTAAAACAGTTCTAATATTTAAAAAATTTAGAAAATACTATCTTTTTTTAAGAGTAGAACACCAAGCAAAATATTTAATCTCACTAAACTTGTGTCTTATTTATTTGAGAGGTAGAGCTATAGACAGGAGAGAGAGAGACAGAGAGATCCTCCATCCACTGATTCACTCTCCAAATGGCTGCAATGGCCCAAACTGGGCCTATCCAGAGTCAGGAGTTTCTTCTGGGTCTCCCAGACCCAGAAGGTGCAGGGGCCCAAGCATTTGGGCCCTCCTCTACTGTTTTCCCAGCTCTTAAGCGGAGAGCTAGTTCAGGAGAGGAACAGCTGGAACATGAACTGGCACGCATATTAGATGTTGGCATCACAAATGTAGGCTTTAGCATACTATACCACAGCACCGATCACACATCTTCCTCTTTAAGGATGATAATGCCACTCTGTTTTGGTTATCCTGAGAACTGCCATTCGTATTTCTGTATCCCTGCACCTTTCTCACAGTGTGGTTTCATCAGCACTACATGTAGTCACTTTAAAATACTTATTTCCTGGCTGTACCTCATACCTACTTAATGAAAGAACTTGTGTAGACCAGGAAGGGCCAGGAAATAGCCCTCTTAACATACTTTCAAGGTGATTTGTGTATACACTGAATTTTAAGAACATTAAGAAGTAGTGTGCTGTGCATTCTACCTAAAAATGAATAATGGTAGCTCTCTACTTATTGAGCTAGTCTAAGGATGTGATTTTTTTTTTTCAGTTAGACTTGACTTTAGCTCTTAGCCTTGGAACTCTCTAGATGGAAGAACTAGAGCCAGATATTCTGCCTTCCTGTCCTTTAGTTTCCTAATCTTTAAGGTAGGAAGACAGCAATTCAGAAGGTATTTATAAAATTACTTGGGAAACTAAATGCAGATAACTTACTCTATTATCCAATATTCAGTAAGCACTAGGATGACTCTACCATTATCAGTCTGGTCACAGAAATCAACATGTATAGAACCTAAATTATTCCCTATTGTTGCTAGTACTCCCCACCTGCTAAAACAGGTCTGTGGCCCCTGCAGCGCTTTCCTTACTTGCTTCTTGGAGGGTTAGGAAGGATATCCTGAGCCAGTTTTCCTCTGTGTGGCACTGTCACACAACTGGCAGTCTGGTATGCCTGCTGGACTTCTTCCATGTCTTTGGTAGCCAGCATCGCACCAGGCATCCCACCTCCCCTGGTATACTGCTGCGCTGTAAGTAAGGCCATCAATGCTCTCAATCCTTTCCAGAGCAGGACCACAACTGTATCCACTGACAACAGTGTCCCAACATCCTTTCCCTCCCTTCCAAACTTATCACATTGCTTCTGTTCTTTGTCTCACAAAATCCCTTGCAACAATAATTGATCTAACTAGGCTGTATAACTTTACTTGTGACTCAGGTTGAGTAGAAGGGCTGGTCAAGAGGCAGATGTCACATGACCTGTTCCTTCTCTAGCCTTCCTGTCTCCAGGTTGCCAACAGAACATCTTACCTGAGTACTACTTAAGTTTCCCCTGTATGAATGGCATACTGAATATACATGTCTAGCCAAGAAAGGTGGAGCGTGCCTGTAGTCCCAGCTACTTGGGAGGCTGAGGCTGGAGGGTCACTTGAATCCAGGAGTTCTGGGCAGTCATGCGCTATACCAATTCAGTGTCCACACTAAGTTTAGCATCAATATGGGGACCACCAGGTTGCCTAAGAGGGGTGAGCCAGCCCCGGTTGGAATATACATGTCTATGTTTTTTGTACTCATACAGTATAGTTAGTGTGATTCATTATGAGGCATATCTAAAATTCAAAAAAACAAAATTATTATAATAATGGCCAGCATTTATGTAACTGTGTGTCTTGAAATGATTTGGTAGTTATTGCTTATGAAATTTGTGTTACCCACTTTTCTGTGTTTAAAGATGTTTATTTTAATTTATTTTCATTTACATAAGCAACAGAGAGAAGGAGAAGGATATGAAGAATAGGGAGAGGGAGAGAGGGAGAGAGGGAGAGAGGGAGGGAGTGAGGGAGTGAGGGAGGGGGAGAGAGGGAGTGAGGGAGGGGGAGAGAGAGAGAGAGAGAGAGAGAGAGAGAGAACAAGCTGTCTTCTACTGATTCACTCTCCAAATGCCCACAAGAGCCAGATGTGGGCCAGACTGAAGACTGAATCCAGGAGCCCAGAACTACATCTGTATATCCCACATAGAATACTGGGGGCTAACCACTTAAACTATGATCTTCTACCTCTCAGGGTGCATTGACAAGGAGCTGGATTGGAGTAGAGGAGTAAGAACTTGAGCTGACACTCTTGTATGGAATATTGTCATCCCAGGAGGTGGTTTAACCTGTTGTACCAGTATACCTACCTTTTTTTTTTCTTATTTAATACAGGAGTATACTTATTTTTTAAGCAGCAATTTGGTGCTAAATGACTTTCCCAAGACTTCGTTGTAGCTAAGAAAGGTCATGTGACAAGTTCTGCTGAATGGCATGGAATCTGGAGATTCCCTGAGATTTCAGAGAGATTTTGCTATCCTGACCGTTTCCTATTTGTTGTCTTCTGTCTAGATACCAGAAGTAAGGGCTGAGTTCAACTAGCCATACTGTGTTACATCACCTGTTAAGGACAACGAGAAGGAAATGATAGGAAACTTGAGTCAGTGATACATCCTTGAGTAGCTACAGCATCTTTGAACTGACTGTAGCCTGCTTGGACCTAAGTCCCTTTTGTTGTTAAACTCCTACAGTGGGATTTCTGTCATGTGCAGCCACACTCAATCTTAGTATGTTCCCATATTGGTATTTACTCCTTAGGGTAAAACAATGAGGAAGAGGCCAGCGCCGCGGCTCACTAGACTAATCCTCCGTCTATGGTGCCAGCACCCTGGGTTCTAGTCCCAGTTGGGGCACCGGATTCTGTCCTGGTTGCTCCTCTTCCAGTCCAGCTCTCTGCTGTGGCCTGGGGAAGGCAGTGGAGGATGGTCCAAGTGCTTGGGCCCTGCACCCGCAAGGGAGACCAGGAGAAGCACCTGGCTTCTGGCTTCAGATCAGTGCAGTGCGCTGGCCATAGTGGCCATTTTGGGGGTGCACCAATGGAAAAGGAAGACCTTTCTCTCTGTCTCTCTCACTGTCAAAAAAAAAAATGTGGAAGAAACGTATTATGTACTTTCACAGATGGGAAAAGTATGATAACAAGGATTTAGATAATTTTCCCATGACTCTGTGCTGGTAAATTGCAGGTCTATAATTTAAATCCTTTCTCCAAACCGCATGTCCTTAAATCTATGCTATAATTCTCAAATAAATAGTTGATGTTGTTATTATGCTATTGTTATTTTATCATATTTACTTCTCCACTCAAAATGGATTATATTTTCCTATGAGCCATTTATTATTTAGATGGTTCTAGATTATTGAGTATCTAAATAAAAACTCAATTTTCTGTTAATCATTTTCAAATGTCACAGTTTCCACTAACAAATTATAAGACAGCTTCATGCACTTTAATTTCCTCTGAATAAGAAATCCACTGCCACCTTATAAAAGGCTAACATTCTAAGTCCAGCATTGGAATACTAATGCCCTACCTTAACAAGCAGATGAAACTCTGTAATTCACATATGTGTTGTGATTTCCCTCCTATTGTAGTGTAAGAGAATTTCGCATAGTTTTGATATATTGCGTAATTAGGCAAACAAAGTGCTGTGCTATGTCTTCATTAAAATAGGAGACGGTAGTGATGCAACCATGCAGTGTGGTCTTGCAGGCTTTGAGTTGTGAACATTCAGTAGTGTCTCCTTACTTGTGCTTAAGTTGGCATTTGTGAGCAGCATATAACCAATTAATCAATAACCCAATTTTCTCTTAAAGCGATGGTACATCATTTGAAAAAATCAGAGATCATTGTATGATTTTATGAAAAGAATCATTTCAGCAAGGAGACTTGTTTGAAAAACTTGAAAATCTTTTATGGGATGATGATTTTGCTTAACTAAGCCCAAAGTGAAATTAGATACAAATATTCAGCTACTGGATCAATTCATCATTTGGGTTTGCTAGAAAGAATGCCTTGTTTTTACTCCTGAAAAAGAGATGCATTAGTGGTTTTATCTATTAAGTGTATAATAAACTAATCCTAAGGCTTATACTTTAAAATTGATTAATTATGTCCAATTTTGTACAAATGTTAGAGTATACTCAATTGCCTAATTCATCTCACATAATATCATACAGCACAAAGCAATGCTACTAGAGTGATAGAACTGACAACCATGTTGAGATAAAATCTGTCCCTCTCAAAGTTATATGTATTCAGAACTTTATCATAATTTCTGCCTAAAAGGACACATATGCTTATTGTGAAAATTCAAATATTATGTAAATAAAGGAGTTAGAGAAGGAAATTGTGCTGTGAATCTCTCTCTCTAGAGCATACCACTGTTAGCTGGTTTTGCTCTGTCTTGTTTGTCTTTCTCTATATGCTACACAATTACCGTGAAAGTTGGGGAGAGCTGAGGTTTATTTTTGTGCCGCATTGAAATATTGAACTGTATTTTTCTACCAAATAAGCAAGTAAGTACATCTTGTCACCTACAAAAATAAAACAAAAAACCAAAAACTCAAGCATTGCTTTAACATTTAGACACCAAAGAACAGTAAAAGGAAAATGGTTTTTACAAAGTGTATCACCTGCCAAGAAAGACAAGAGCTGGGTATGGCTTTTGTCTTCTTTCCACATAAAGAAGAAAACCTTTTGCCCCAAGGCCACAGAAATACCCAAGTGCCTTATAATATCTTGGTTCTCAAAGCATAGCCTGTGAACCAGAAACAGCAGTGTCACCTGGAAGCTTGTTAGAAATGCAGATACTCAGGCTTAATCCCATACTGTTGAATCAGGATCTACATTGTAACAATATCCTTAAGTGTTGGGACTGCAAATTAAAGTTTAAGAAGGACTTTCTAGTTCAAGCATGTGTTCCCTCGGATCTCTATCATATTCTAAGAGCAATGAATGAGCTGCTCCTGAATGAGTGACAGTGTATAGAGAAGGAGCCAGTGTCATCACAATTCTTC
Organism: Lepus europaeus; assembly: GCF_033115175.1. NCBI lineage: Eukaryota > Metazoa > Chordata > Mammalia > Lagomorpha > Leporidae > Lepus > Lepus europaeus. The sequence continues at coordinate 99,996,331 of NC_084835.1, forward strand.
TCTATGACTCCTAAATCTGCTGCAAAGGACTGAGTGCTGTGCCCATAAACATGATGTCAGAATAACTGTCAGTATCAGAAGAGCTACCCACGATTTAGCTCATAGTCATCCTGTTCACTGAGATCACACCACTCATTTCCTTCTTCTCAGTGATCAGGGTGACCATGAGCAAGACCTTCGATAGCTATTCTGAAATCCCAAGATACTGAAGTTCACACTCATTTGAAGAACTATGCCTTCTTTTCCTGTAAGTTGTCAGTAGTCATGTACAGCTTGACTTTTTTTGCTATTGCATAGACAGACTCTCCCCAGCTAAACCAAAAATGTATTGTGTTTATCCAGCCCTTCAGTTAGTTCTTGATGACGATGATGATATAATACTACAGAAAATGTCAAAGTGATGATTCTCTGCTCTTGAGATATAGCTGGAATATACATAGATTAGGTTTTTCTGCTATGAGAACTATGCACGAAAAGAGGGTATTAACACTAAAATTGAATCAGCTTTTTGCAGGCAGGAAAACAGAAAGTATCATTAGTTTCCTACTTATTTTCTCTCTGGATACTATTAAATACTCATTTATTCTGTTTCTCCCATTGACACTGTATTTTCCTCCCTGACACCCTAACTTTGTGTTTGTGTAAACTATCATGCAAGTGGCTAATTTGAATTGAGCTGAAACATCATTCAAATATTTTTAGATAGTGGAGTCAGGTGATGAGGAATAATTGAGGAATGTTAGAAGAGACTGTATTATAATCGAACTTTCATATATTCTCTCTAGCCACACTACTGGTTCCATATATTTCCATCGCTATTCCAGTATTTTACTGAATTTGTTGAGTATACGTGCTATCTAGGATATCATAAATGCTGTGATTTTGAATCACTGTTTGAGGAATATGGTTTCCATTGAAATATATGTACTTTTGAAACAGCATTGATGATTTTATGGCAAGGCAATCTCTGGGAAACATTAGAATAACAACATTTTGTCTCTACTAGGATGTACAAATATTGGAGAGAGTGGTGATGAGGAGATCAGATCACATGTCAGTGTACCACTGACTTGACCTCCAGAGACGAATGTTGAGGAAGGAAACTAGAAGGAACTGAATTGTATTTTACTTTTTTGTAAAAATTATTTAATTTTTAAAGAATTATTATTTTTTATTTTTTATTTTTTTTATTTTTGACAGGCAGAGTGGACAGTGAGAGAGAGAGACAGAGAGAAAGGTCTTCCTTTTGCCGTTGGTTCACCCTCCAATGGCTGCCGCGGTAGCGCGATGCGGCCGGCGCACCGCGCTGTTCCGATGGCAGGAGCCAGGTGCTTATCCTGGTCTCCCATGGGGTGCAGAGCCCAAGCACTTGGGCCATCCTCCACTGCACTCCCTGGCCACAGCAGAGAGCTGGCCTGGAAGAGGGGCAACCGGGACAGGATCGGTGCCCCGACCGGGACTAGAACCCGGTGTGCCGGCGCCGCAAGGCGGAGGATTAGCCTGTTGAGCCACGGCGCCGGCCTAATTTTTAAGGAATTATTTTATTTGAAAGATAGAGTTACAGAGAAAGAAGGAGAGACAGAGACCTTCCATCCTTTAGTTCACAGTTGGAGATAGACTGGGCTGAGGCCAGAAGCCAGGAACTCCATCCAGGTCTCCTATGTGGGTACCAGAGGCCTGAATACTTGAGCCATCTTCTGCTGCTTGCCCAGGTGCATTAGCTGGGAGCTGGATTGGAAGTGTGGAGCCAAGACTTGAACCAGAGCTCCTATGGGATGCTGACATTGCAGGCATCCGCTTAACCTTGCTACGCAACAATGCTGGTCCCTGAATTTTATTTTAATGCATCAGAGCTGAGCTTCTAATAAATAATGGATTTGAGGGCATTTTTCATGTACTTGTCCTCCTTCTAATAGTTTGAGGCTCTGGATTGCTCTAGTCTTGAGATGTGTCGTTTGACTATTCTGTGACAGTACTGCTTTCCTTCCAGAAACAATGTAATTAAACTCCTGATTGAATGGAGAAACATGCCCTTGGCTGTGTATGGCATTTTGATATTGAAAGTCTTCTTCTGGCTGAAACTAATCTGCCTCAGGATGGAAAGGTCAAGTGATATCTCACATCCTGATGCTGTTAGATCCAGCCTCTGAACTCCTTTCTTCAGGTGTGGCAGTTCTATTTATAGATACCTGGCCATTCCTATGAATGTGTGAAAGATGGTTATTATTTAACCATCAGATCCATTATTGATTGTTATGTTACCTTCCCATAGCTGGGGAGATATTGACCTTAATAAACATCAACATATTTCTTGAATTTATGCCAAGGTAATATGTATCTCATCTCCCTATGCCCTAATTCTAAGAACTGGTTCATTATCCAGTTGGAGTGAAGATAGATACTTTTAAATTTGTATCAAATAAGCTTTGAAAAGTACCTAATGGGAGGATAGATAGGGATGCAAAGGACATTGGAATTATATAATGCATTTTACTCTTTAGCCCATATTTTCATTTTCTTCTTCTAAAAGCTATGATTGAGTTTCTGATTTGGACTGTGTGTTAACTCTTCAACCAAGAATATAAGATAAATCTCAAAGGAAAATGGAACTTTGTAATGATAAATAGTGAATAAGAAAAGCTAAGCTTAATCTCTCCTTAAGCTCCTTGGCATGGGCAGGTGGAAAATAGGGGGCAAAATCAAAGAAAGCTTCTCATTGTTCTTTTAACCTCCTATATAAACCGACATAAGCATTTACCTATCTGTACTGTATTGCAAACACCTTTCTAGGGATATATTTTGCAGTCTAATAGGAGACTCAGAGCTCATCATGAAGTCTATGCAGAACAGGCTTAGCTCAGACTAATTAATAGAATTATGTAATCGATTGGTTCTGTTTCTATTTCTAGGACTCTTAAATTTTGAAATGAGAACATGCAAGTGGCAATCAGGTTCATGAGGTCACCATTCAAAAAACCTCCATTTCTCCTTTCTCTTGTATCACACAGTCCATAAGGAATATTTGGAACACACTTCTCTTCCTTGTAAGATGCACAGTTATCTTTTGGATGCAGCACTTCCATTCCTCGTTGCTTCTGGCCATGTCTTCTTGGACTCAGAAGGTTCAATCACTGAAAATCTTTTTCAGGCAAAATTCAATGTCTAGGAAGTTTCAGAGACAGGTGATATTATTGCCATAGAGAAGGCAAAGGGCATATGAAGAAAAACTAGGTTATACTAGTGAATTACATAAATTATTTAAACCCATTGTTAGTATTCAGCTAACAGGTAGCATTATGGATATTTGGATTACTACACTATTGGCATACATACTCATTAGTTGGTGAATATTTGCTCTCCTGGGCCTCGCAATGTACACTACCTCCTTTGTTTTGATTGATGACTGCCTATGCCGATCAGTTCCCAAAAGGCTTGCTTCTAGGATATCAACACTGACTTCCTCCTAGTGACATTGAAGGTGGCAGATGTGCCCATGCTTCACCTGGGTACCCTCTGGTCTTTCAATCTGTCAGCTAGATTGTCCAAGAAAGCTCCCTTTTGTGTTGGTTTCCAAGGAGCCCAAGTCGCTCCAGTTCTTTTTCGGCTTCCCTGAACTGCGCCACCAGAGTGACTGGTGCTTAGCTTCACCCTCTTGTGGCTGTCAGTGGGAACAGCAGCTCCTAAATAGGTAAGGCCCCCTGGAGGACTCAGTTTCTGCCTTATTGTCAGTTTAAGCACCATGCATTTTTGTTACCTCTGTGTGTGGAGATAACATTAAATGCCCTTGTGAAATGAGAACAGTTTGTGAATAAATTATATAACATAATAATATATTCTGTGATTTCTGTAATGTTTTTTTATGTTTCTAGTATTTATTTATTATTTTTTAACTTTTATTTAGTAAATATAAATTTCCAAAGTACAGTTTATGGATTACAATGGCTTTCGCTTCCCATAACTTCCCTCCCACTCGTGCCCCTCCCATTTCCCACTCCCTCTCCCATTCCATTCACATCAAGATTCATTTTCGGCCGGCGCCGTGGCTCAACAGGCTAATCCTCCGCCTTGCGGCGCCGGCACACTGGGTTCTAGTCCCGGTTGGGGCACCGATCCTGTCCCGGTTGCCCCTCTTCCAGGCCAGCTCTCTGCTGTGGCCAGGGAGTGCAGTGGAGGATGGCCCAAGTGCTTGGGCTCTGCACCCCATGGGAGACCAGGATAAGCACCTGGCTCCTGCCATCGGAACAGCGCGGTGCGCCGGCCGCAGCGCGCTACCGCGGCGGCCACTAGAGGGTGAACCAACAGCAAAGGAAGACCTTTCTCTCTGTCTCTCTCTCTCACTGTCCACTCTGCCTGTCAAAAAAAAAAAAAAAGATTCATTTTCAATTATCTTTATATACAGAAGATCGATTTAGTATATATTAAGTAAAGATTTCATCAGTTTGCACCCACACAGAAACACAAAGTGTAAAATACTGTTTCAGTACTAGTTATAGCATCACTGCACATTGGACAACACATTAAGGACAGATGCAACATGAGGAGTAAGTACACAGTGACTCCTGTTGTTGACTTAACAATTTGACACTCTTGTTTATGGCATCAGTAATCTCCCTAGGCTCTTGTCATGAGTTGCCAAGGCTATGGAAGCCTTTTGAGTTTGCCGACTTCGATCTAATTCAGACAGGGTCATAGTCAAAGTGGAAGTTCTCTCCTCCCTTCAGAGAAAGGTACCTCCTTCTTTGATGGCCCCGTTCTTTCCACTGGGATCTTACTCAAAGAGATCTTTCATTTAGATTTTTTTTTTCCCAGAGTGTCTTGGCTTTCCATGCCTAATATACTCTCATGGGCTCTTCAGCCAGATCTGAATGCCTTAAGGGCTGATTCTGAGGCCAGAGTGCTGTTTAGGACACCTGCCATTCTATGAGTCTGCTGTGTATACTGCTTCCCATGTTGGATCGTTCTGTAATGTTTTTAAAAACTTTTTGTATCCTATTTACCAAAGTAATGATGTTAAGAAAGCCCCAAAAGGGGCCGGCGCTGTGGCACAGCGGGTTAAAGCCCTGGCCTGAAGCGCCAGCATCCCATATAGGTGCTGGTTCTAGTCCTGACTGCTCCATTCTGACCCAGCTCTCTGCTGTGGCCTGGGAAAGCAGTAGAAGATGGCCCAAGACCTTGGGCTCCTATACCGGTGTAGGAGACCCAGAGGAAGCTCCTGGCTTTGGATCAGTGAAGCTCTGGCCATTGCAGCCATCTGGGGAGTGAACCAGAGGATGGAAGACCTCTCTCTCTGTCTCTACTGCTCTCTGTAACTCTCTTTCAAGTCCTTGGGCACCTGTACCCATGTGGGAGACCTGGAGGAAGATCCTGGCTCCTGGTTTCAGATTAGTGAAGCTCCGGCCGTTATGTCCATCTGAGGAGTAAACCAGTGGATGGAAGACCTCTCTCTCCATCTCTACTTCTCTCTGTAACTCTGTCTTTCAAATAAATAAAATAAATCTTTAAAAAAGAAGCAATAAAAAAGGAAAATAGAAAAAATATATAAACTACTCATTCTTATGTGACCCAGAGTGAATAACTAAAATTTTGATGTATATATATACACACATATAAATCAAGTGTATAATATATATATATGCATGTTCTTAATATTATACATACTTGTATGATTTTATAAAAATAAGCAATTTATTGTGAACACAGTTCTAAGAGCAAGGATTTTTAGGAATTGGGAAGGAATTAGGAAGTCATTTAGTTTAACCTCCTGCAAAGGAAAAATCACTGTAAAAATCCCTTATGTAACATTCTTCCCAAAGATCTTCCTACTTCTTAAAACTATGAATGACAGGGACCTACAGACTTATGTTTATCCCTTCACTTTTTAGTTATCAGTTATTTTAGAACTTTGCTTTACTCTTGACCTAAATTCTTCCTGTCTCTCATACTCATTGATATTGGTTGTATCCTCCTTAGCATACAGAGCACAGTAGCGGTGGGATAGAAATGGTAAGCTCACAGGGCAATGAAGAACTGAGTTAAGGCAGCAACAATTGATTAATAAGCAACAATATTTCACCATGAGATTGAATGATTTTTGGGTGATCCATTTAACCTATTGTTCAATATTCTTTTTCCTTCAGAGACTTATTCTAGGGGTTCCAGGCTTTTTATGTCAAATTGGCAAAGTCTATAGATGTAGAAAGCTCAGAAGAAATTACTTATATACTTACTAATATACATTTCTGTTGGAACACAATGTGCTTTAGGAAAAAATAAGAGGACATGTTTGAGATGGAAATATATGGTTGTTAATTCACTATCATAAGATGTATTTACACTTGTCTCCTTGCCACCTCCCTTGCTCTCTGGTCTTAATGAGATTAATGAGTAGATGATGTTTGATGCTTGAATGTTTGGGAGAGGAACAGTATGCAAATGTCAAGTGTTAGTGTTATCTTTCCCATCAGTGATTGACCATACATAGCTCGTGTTACTGTATCCCATTACGAATCTGCTCATTCATGAAGTGTTGCGGCAAGGGGAGTATAGCTGTGGACAACAGACAAGTATTTTTTTTTTATCGTTAGTAGAAAAGAATGACAGGTAACACATGATTATTTATTCAATTAAAAATTATACTAGTATCTCTGAAAGAAAGGATTATCTTCTTCTCTATCTTAACATATCTGGATATGAGAATACTGGGAGTCCCAAATGCTGCTTACTTGGGGTGAAATTTATGGCTTGAGGCCCAAATGTTGGAAAGAGTACTGAGAAAAATGGAGTAGGGAGGAATGGTGCAACAGCATGATACTAAAGTAGGCTGCAACCCCTGTCCTAGGTTTTCGTCTCTAGATCACAAGGCTATGTTTAGAGCTTAGGGTATCACAATATTGAATTGCTCTGCTCAGAATATAGTTTCTTAAAAATCTTTGCATCATTTAAATTTTCTATAATCGCACCCTTTGTGTTGTCCTTCATCTTTGGATGTATGGAACAGAAGGGAGAGATTTCAGCATGTACTCACTCTGCCCTTCTGACTGTGAACTTCCCAGCTCAAAACTTTAAATATATATATATATATATAAAAATATATATATATATATATATATATATATATATAATATGATTAGATCCTCCCTTCAGAGCATACCTGGTAGACATGAGGCAATTTTATCTTCTACAGAAAGCTATCTTGTATTCCATTTCTGTGTCTTTTTTTTTTTTTTTTTTGCTCATTACTGACCATGATGGTTGTGCTCTGTTCTGGGATGGCATAACAAATCCAGTACCCAAGTATGCTGCTCTTCCCAGTTAACACAAGCCAGCTGTCAGAACATTGATTCAGCTGCAGAGACTCTGAAGAGGTCCTTTGAATCCAAACCAGCAGGAATCTTTCTCTAAGGAAAGGAGTTGAAATTGGCTGTGCACAGAAAAGTCTTTGCATGTGCCACTGTGCAGTGTGGATTATAGGTTTCCTCCTGCAAGAGAGGCCCTTGCATGCTGCTCAGAACCACAGAGGTATTGATTTCAAGGCTTTCCTCCTGCCCCCATTTCTTTGGAGGGGTTGTTCTAGGACAAGCGTTGACTTCTGTGAACTCACTAATAAGCAAACAAGCTGTGGTAGTTACATGAACTTTGCAGTTTTCAGACCTCTTCCACTCAGAAAGACCCTGCTGTTTGAGACTGAGTTAACTCTATCCTTGAACAGAGGCAGAGAGATAGCATTTAGACAGCTAGTGAAGCTGTCCACCCTATGACTAGACTGACTTACTCTGAGGAAGTAGTCGTGAGTATAATCTATTTGATTCCTGAAATTATTTTCTGAGTGTCTGTAACTACTTATCTCTATTGTTTTGTTCTTTGTGGACATGTCCTTAGTACCATAGGATCAGGGCTGGCATTATGGCGCAGTGAGTTAAGCTGCAGCCTGCAACACCAACATACCACATTGGAGCATCAGTTTGAGTCCTAGCTGCTCTGCTTTTGGTCCAGCTCCCTGCTAATGTGCCTAGAAAGGCAGCAGAGGATGGCCCAAGTACTTGGGACACTGCCACTCATGTGGATGACAGGAATTGAGTTCTAGGATCCTGGCTTAGGATTTGTCCAGCTCTGGCTGTTGAGGCCATTTGGGAAATCAACCAGCAAATGGAAGATCTCTCTCTCTCTCTCTCTCTCTCTCTCTCTCTCTCTCTCTCATTCTCTGTCTTACACACACACACAAACACACACACACACTGCCTTTCAAATATATAAATAAATCTTTAAAAATATCATGGGGTCTGTTTCTTTACATTTCATTTTGAATTGGTAAATAGTTATTTTGTGGACTTGGAGCCCCTGGGTTATAAGCATGGGAGAAATAAAATAAATTAATTTCAAATCTCAGTGCACAGCCTTGCTGCCATAAACAGTTGCTTTTGCACCATGAGAAACAAAATGGCAGGTGTTAGTCCATATCCTTATTTTCCTATTAGTCATTCTGCAGGAAAAAATTGTCTTGTTACACTTAAGTACAACAGAGAGCAGGTACTGAGAAAGGACCACATCATCAATTCACACTTAAAAGTGGTCCTGAAACAGTATTGAGGAACAACTCCCCCCCCATGATTTTGGATTTGGTGACTGTCTTGCTTAGCATGTAGACTGCTTGCAGTGAGGTGGTTCATTCTCCACAGCTTCCATCCACTCACTCTCTGGAAGAAGATGTGGAAGAACAGAAAAAATCTGTGATCTGTTCTTGGGTGAGTATTCTGGCATCTCCTCAGAACAAACACTTTGGTGCCCAAACATTGTAACTTGCAAAATGAAAACTGGGCTGTTTAGTGTGGGCATGAAGGTCAAATGAGATTGTGTATGGAAAGTGTGCCGAGAAGTGTGCATCATATTGCAAATAAGAATTTGTTGTTGTGAATCCTGATGCTATAGGAAGGACTCATTTTAGAGAACCATTCTGAAAGTGCTTCCATCTGTTGAGCATGGTTATAGAGCCCAGGACTGACGAGTCTTTTCTCAGGGTTACTCAAGTGGTTTATTCAATTTCTTCATGTGAAAAACTGAGGTGGACATTCCTTGCCATACCCAGGATAAATTTGGAAATACCAGTGGGTATTCTTCCTTTTAAAAAGCTATGACAACCCCCTAAGTGTGTATTTTAGGTGCTTCCAGAATCTGTTTAAACTCTACTTTTAACATCCTTTGAGGCTGTTATTTTTTTTCTTTTGCTTTGCAAATGGGCTATTTCTTCTAATTTAGGTCTTCTAAATATTGTTCAGCTGTTGCAGTTTTCTCTGAAACCTGACTATCTGTCATTTGGAATGGCTGAAGGAGTTCACAGATCAGTGTGTGATTGTATTCCACACCATCTGTGGTGAGTTCATACATGTGAAGGAGCACAGAAATAGTGGGTGAGTTAGAAGGCAGCTCTGGGTAGTGTCTCATGATACTGAACAAAGATACCAGACAAGGGCGGGAATAGTGGTTAAGACACCACCTGGGATACCCGCATCCCATATCGGAATGCCTGAGTCCACATCATGGCTCCACTTCCAACTCCAATCTCCTCCCAATACACATACTGGGGGCAGCAGCAAAGACTGAAGTGATTGGATCCCTGGTATTCTTGTGTTCATGTGGGAGACCCAAACTGAGTTCTGCACTCCTGGTTTTGGTTTGGCCCAGCCCCAAAACTAACTCTAACTCTCTCTCTCTCTCTCTCTCTCTCTTTCTCTTTCTCTTTCTCTCTTTCTCTCTCTGTGTGTGTGTGTTTCAAATAAATAGTTTTTAAAAGGCATCATTTTTCAAATGGAGGAAATCACCAGATCCTGGGCTTGAGACCTTTCTCTTTGCTTTTTACATCTACTTTTCAGTTGTCACTGCTGGAAAAAATGTGATGAAAATCAGATCTGTACTGAAATAGTCCTCAGGATTCATGGGAGACGGATCCAAGGGCATCAAAATTTGTAGATGCTCAAGTCTGTTATATAAAATGGCATAATGTTTCGTATAAAATGTGCACATCTTCCTGTGTATTTTAAATCATCTCTAATAATGCTTAATAGCATGCTATATAAATCGCTGTTATACTGTATAGTTTATAGAATCATGACATGAAGACATCTGTACAGGTTTAGTGTGGATGGAAACAGCCTAACTAGCTAGTCACAACATAATTTTTTTCCAAATATTTTCAAGCCACACTGTGTCAAATGCACAAATGTGGAGCCTGCGTATTCAGAGGGTCCACTGCTCATCGTTGAGTCTATGACCCAAAGATCATGCTGTATTACTTGAACTTCCTGGGTGAGTCTATACAGATTTTGTCCAAAATTATATAGCCCAGTGAGGCTTGAGTACAATGGCCACAGAAAGTATGAAAAGCTCTGTGTTCTGTCATATACATGGCTGGGATGACTACATTGGAGTCAAGCAGAATAGGTTGGGACAATGAGATCATAGGACTGTGGCGCTAATAAAGTCTGACCACAATTTCCTTTTTTCATCTAAAGATTTAGAGCAAGCGTGGAAAGACAAATATTCCTCAAATCTGAAAATGTAAAGTTCAAAATATAATGGGTATAGTTAACTCTAAAATAAACTAAACAATGGTAAAAGGTACAATAGCTAAAGAAAAATCAAAGCGTAAGGGAAATTATTTGTAAATTTTGTATTTCTTTTTTAGAAATATTAATTTAAGAGGCAGAGAGAGAGAGAGAGAGAGAGAGAGCGAGCACTCTGATAGCAGGTTCATTCCCCAACGCTCATAACTGTAACGGCTGGACTTTAGCTGGGAGCCAGGAATTCAATCCAGGTTTGCAACATGGGTGGCAAGGACCTAACTACTGGAGCTATTACCACAGCTATCAGATTGTGCATTACAAAGAACCTAAATTTAGGAGCTAGAGTGAAGGATGGAATTCAATTAGTGTCTTAACTACTAGGCCAAATGTCCATCTCCAGTTATTCTGGAAATTCCTTTTTCATGGAGAGAAAAGGAATAAGATGGCACAAGCCTCAAGGAAATCACTGCTCATGTTCCTTGGAGATTTCTAGACCAAAACCACGATCAGGTAGCAACAATATAACATGCTTCGGTCAATACAGAGAATGTTGTGGTTTATTGGAAAGTGGGATTCAGGAATCAGTGGAACAATTTTATGCAAGTGGGATTTCTATTACAAAGGTTACTTTGTCAGAGGCCTGACCACTTTTTCACTGAATGCCACCTCCTTTGGCACTGCAAAGAAAGAACATTGGCACTGTTGACAGGACAATCTTTTGGATGACTTACTTTTCACCTTATTAGACTATCACCCCTTGATATAGGTATTTTGACATTTATTTTAATATTCCTAGCAATTAGAGCAATACCTTGGTGCTAAGAAAGTAGTATATATTTGTCTATATGACTAAATAAATAAATAAAATCTGGTATGCAGAAATACCACTTGTGCATCTAGTTCAAAGGTATTCTAAGTACTACTTAAACTGTAAAATTTTTATTAAATACCTCAGCAGTAATTTATCTTTTATGAAGTATGTTTAAGTGAGGAAAAGCCCTGGATACCTCATAAATATACTACTTCATTTTTTAAATAAAAAGTTTCATTAGTTAATGGTTGCCAAGAGCTCTGAGTGGAAAAAATGCTTTAATTTCCATTTCACATCTGTTTGCCCCTTTTCACCTTTGTAAATTATTGAGTTGCAGCCCCAAGAATGTGACTTCCTGAATACAATACTGCTCTACTACCTGTAGAGATGTGCACAGAAATGGACAGTTCTTTGATCATGGGATCCCAGAATAGTAGGACTGCTGAGAATAGGACTCCAAGTGAATCTCACAGGTTTCCCTTTGTTCTGTACCAGATTCTCCATAGTGCTGGGTTTGGGATCTGCTGGAGCTTACGGACTTAGGGAGTTTTTTTTTGCTTTCTTAAACCTTGTGTCCCAGCTGCCTCACTTCCTCAGCCTAGTCCCCACTTTGGCTGTGACCAGGCAATTCTGTGATGAAGAAGGGCCTTCCTTCTGCTTTCCTCTCTTTGCATAGCTCCTCTGACAGCTACTCATTTGGAATTACTTTCCTTTTCATTTTACTGCTTTCTGCACAGAGATGAAAAGCATCTCAAATTCTCAAGACAGTCATAGTACTGGGATGAGTGGTTCCTGAGTTATTCTCTCTTCTTTGCCTCCAACCAGTAAAAGAGCTTGCTCTCCAGCAGGGCTGGCTAATACAGCAGCACCCATTTCTAACTGAGCCCCTTTTCCACCCCAGAAAAGTATCATCTGCATAATACAAGATTGGGTTTAGCTATAGTGCAAAGGGTATCTTTTAGGCAATGTGCTTGCAGAGTATCAGTTAGGAGTAGGGAGTTCATTTCCTTTTACAAAATACAAATGCAGTGTTTGAGAGTCTTGGAATTGGCTGGGTGACCAGGGCAGTATTCTAGTCTAACTTGTTCCACGGTCTCTCTGCACAATGGAAGTGGGAAGATGTTCTTTTTGACCTTTGGAGTTGATTGCCACCATTATTGTGATGACTAAAACTGATATGTACTGTTTTCTATAGTAGTACATACTATCCATTATATGGCATTGAGCCTTAATATACGTTTACACGTCTATGGATATGCACGCAACAAAACTTTCTGGTCCTTATTAACAAAAGTGTGCAACATAATATATGTTTATGACTTGTGAATGAGTGTGAACATGGGTGTGAATATGCTTACTTTATTTTCATCATCTCTCATCATCCTTCATTCTCACCTCCTAGTTTAGACATCAAAGTGTTTTGGGAGTATGGAACCTAAGAAGCCGTGTGGCTGCTGCACCTACACTGCACTTGCACTGGGACACTGAATTTAATTTGCATAGCTGAGGGCAGCTTGGTGATCACTTAGAGGATGGAATCACAAAAAGTTGAGATGATAGAAGAAAAGGCTACCATTGGAAACAATTCGTTGTTTGTAAGAGAAGTGCAGTGCATTTTACCAAAACCTATACTTAACACCATTATCTTGTTGGGGTGTTAGGGATTCAGGAGTCTTTGTTCCCACACCAGGTTTGAATGTGTTGACAACACACCTGTGGCTTATAATCAATGACCTGGCTCTCTGGTAGTGGAGGTTGCTTTTTGGAGAGGGAATTTTAAAAAATGTAAACACAGGCAAAGAAAGAGTGTTGATGGGAGAAGACATATGAATTCAGTATGAGCATCAACCTGGCTCAGAAGGTAGATGGAAGCAGCCTAGTAGCCATAGATTTTTTTTCAAGAATATGCAGGTGCCCCTCCATCCCCAAATATGACCTTTAATAGATGCTTATTGGTAGAACCAGAAGTTCTGTGTTGAACCAACAGTTATGTGAAGGCCCACAATAAATATGAGAATTTGTGATCCAGACCTCCAGGTCATTATTCTTCACATTGCTTACTTCTCAGAGGGCTTTAGCAAACACCTAGTACCCACAAATAGAATTTTTTTTCAACTGTACATTTCTAAGAGTGATATGACTGGGAACTACAGTGATGATCCTATACAACCACATGTGAACTTCAGTGGAGTGGTTTGGGCTGTTTCTTTAAAATTGTGTATTTCTTCTTGTGATCTCCAGATGAATATTTAGGTCTTGCTTCATGATGCATCATTCTTATTTTAGTGCTCTCTTTTGTCCGTACTTTTTAGGAAGACGAACCAAGTTAGATTTCATCCTTTGAATTAATGCCCTCAATATTACATCCCCTTTAGTCTTGACTTTTGCATGACACTAATGTCCTAGTCACACCTTCTCTCTCTCTCCTCAATTAGGTGACAGGTTAATGCCATAAGGACTCAATCTCATGTAATCAAGGAGGAATATTTGAATGCATTTTATTTTCTTATGTAGATCACCTATTAGAAACTTGTAAAGTTTGCTGAAAAGAATCTAGAAAGATTGAATTCATTTTCTCTAATAGAATTTTTGGGTTCCAGAAAGAATATCCATTCTTGAGACTTGCTCCCTTCTTTAAGCCAAAAGCTGATAGACTCTGCCGTAAACTCCAGAGGCACCTCAAGGATATTTGTGATGCTCAGTTAATTTTTTGTCCTTCTCCATTTCTACAAGCATTAGTAGTGGACTGGATGTGTATGATATGCTTACTTGAATGGATAGGTATAAATGCTGTGTATATTCACGCACCTTGTTGAACCATTAATGATGAAAGGGGAAAGATACAATACAGGGATCTAAGGATATGGACAGTGTCAGAATTAGAATGGCTAGGTTTGGTCTTTTGAAACCACAGCAGCTAAATGATTTGCCTATAATGCAAACAGACAGACAAAAAGAAAAACCAGAAAATAGACAATAATATCCACTGAGATAGCCTTAATAAGTTGTTTTGATTAAGAAATCTGAGACTTTTGTCAGAGACAAACCTTTGGGGTAGTTTAGGAAGATAAATACTCAAAATGTCCTCCAACCTAATATGTAATTTCACCCAGTATTCCAGGAGGTTTGGATGAGAGGAAGAAAGTTGAAAAACAGAAGCAAATTTGTTATAATCCTTTTTTTTTTCTATTTTCCCTGTTGGCTGACCAACCACCTAGTACTGTAGCATTGTTTGAATGTCAAGACCTCCCTGGAATTGAGTCTCTGATGAAAGGCTGAAAGTCACTAAAGGAGCACCTTGGGTGTTTTAGGATTTTTTGATCTTTTACATGGGTGTCTTTAAGTAAAAGTGTGTTAGGATTCTGATTAAAAATAAATCCAATTTTTTAGCTCTGTATAGTCCTGAGTTCGACACAAAAGGATTATATTATCAGTGGCTTTAGCATTATGAACCTCATTACTATATGAGAAACCAAGTATCAAAGCCAACCAAGGATAGGGAAAAAAGTTAAGAGTGGATTGAAACTTAAGAAAAATATTACTACCACACACATGATAAGGGTACATCCAAGAGTTTTAATAATATACAGAAATAAGGAAATGCTAATCCTAGTTTAACTCTTTTGGGACACTAATCATATCATATAACTAATCATTTTCATTCATTATGAAATTTCAAATAACTTTTTAGAGACGGGAGTATAATAGCAACTCTTAAGATGTCACCCAATGTTCGATACAAAGTGTCATTTCTTAGTGGACCAACTGTGAGAGTTGTACTGCTTCATCTGCCATTCTCTTCCTGATTTTGGGTGTGGCTTTGAGAAATTTGTGCACATAAGTCTTGCTTTATGATTTTAAGTGGAATGGATTTTAAATGGTGGTCAGAAAAATCTAACTCAACTTTCCCTGTCTAAAACCAGGATACGTATGAGGCAATTGAGATATAATAGCAGTTACCTTAAATGTTCTTGGGGATACAAAGTCAGGTGTTGACTGCCAGAGAAAACTTTTATGTGGTCAGAGTGTCAGTTGCATTACCAAGTCAGTGAGAGAAATGGAAACGGCTGTTAGTTCTAGAGAGTTATAGAGGGAAGCCGAAGGTTCTTCAGCCATTTATAATTAGTGTGGAATGAGCTCTGTATCTTACTCCGGAAGAACTGATGCCAGAGCCTAGCAGGTATTAGCTATGAGACTGAGCCAGTGTTTCCCTTCTCTTGGGTTTCCCTCCCTCCAGGGGGAGGACAGTGCTTGGACTAAACCTGTAGACTCTCATAAGTGCATATAAAATGACTGTGGATTGTAATTCATAAAATAATGCCATGTCCTATATTCATCTTCACATACACAGCATATTCAAGTCCTCAACTGGAGGAGCATTCTGTGTGATGGCATGTCACACAAACTCCAATTAAAAGGTGCAGAACATAACACTGCAGTGATAAATATGAATAAATAAAACCATCTCGCTCATTAAGGGTGTTGAACGACCTAATGAGCTGGCAGATTCCTTAAAATTCCACTGGAGATGGAGAGAGGGATTGGTTTATTTGTTTCTAAAGATTTCCATTGTGCAATCAAAAATACCTAGAAAAGACTTGGATTTCTGAAAACAGTTGGATGTGTGTGTGTGTGTGTGTATGTGAGTGCATGTGCATAAGTTTGTACTGACAATCCCTTCCCATAGGGAAAACTGTCCTCAAAACAAACTAAAATATTTCTGCTCCCTAACATTAGTTGTTTACCATTTCCATGCTTTTTTTCTTTGTGATTTTTCCCTATGGGACATTGCCGTATCTTATCTTTTACCATTCATCCATTCATTCATTGAGTTTCTCAGCAACCATTTAGTGAATAACTATTGAAGTGATCATTCCAGGAACTTTACATTCCTCATCTCAAATTGTATATCTTACTGTCCCCTTTATCATGTAGCATGTACTTTAAATAGGCATATATTCAGGTATATATACAATTAATGTTCGTTGGAGTAAGTGAAGTGGTAAGTACAACAACAAACTAAGGTGCAAATATGTAAAAGTTGAGGAAGGGATAGGAGAAGGGATGGTTTGGCCAATGTGAAGTCAATGCAAAGCCTAAAAACCATGTCTGGAGCATTCAGGTGGTTCAATCAGAATCTTCAGTGGTGACAATGGATGGCTGTAACTAGCCTGGTTCTCCTTTTCCTCTCTGAGGGTGTTATTAATAGAAGATAATCTCTGTCTTTAGGCAAAAACCCCCTTTGAGAAAAGAGCAGACTTTTCTTATTGCAATGCTCTTTGAGTGAGCAATTTCATTTAGGAAATTTTATAAACAAGTGCTTAACTTTAGCTTTTTTTTCTTTCTTCTCTAATTGGTCTAAATGTGAAATTAAATTAGCTGCTGATGAATAGTTCCTGTGCTGTTAAAATGATCATTTTTCCAGAGGAGAGAGACCAGCATTCATTACTATACTGAGCAATTCTCATTCAACCTTTAATGGATCACTTGAAAATGTGCAGCTTGTCTTTTCCTAATGGTGACAAGTAAAATGCCCATCAGCTTGTGATCAGAGGAGTTTATTTATGATGCTTCTATAGGTAACATTCCCTTAAGCAGTTTTTCGCATGAATCTCAAAAAGTGACCAAGAGCTGTCACATTGTGTTTTCCCCCCCACCATTGTTAAGGTACTGAAAAGTCAAAGCAACAATGGTGATTTAAGGTGCACATTCAAATATTGTTAGCTTTCATCTTAAGCCATGGGGACCTGACTCACACATTCACTTTTCCTTAAATAATAGTGAGGGCAGGGTCTTTGCCACCCATTATAGCATTTGTGATTTTTCTTGTAGAAATTTCAAACACCAAAGAAAATATAACAGAATAAAACAAAAACCACCAACTTCATAGTCATTTCTTTTCCTTTTTGTGATTATTTGGAATTCCACAAGGCTTAATTGCAAAGATTCTGGCATCTGAATAGACTATTAGTAAAGAAGATTTCAAGGTACTATAGTAAATAAATTAACTCAGCAGTCCAGATAAATTTAGAAGGGTATATCTGAGCTACTCCTGCTTATTGCTGGTAGTTGATGTCATTTGTTTTTGTAATTATCCCAATGGAATAATTATCAAAATATGGTTAGAAATAAAGAACACCACAAAAAAGCACCCAACTCATAAAGACTATCTGAAAAAATATTAAGAATTTCACATTAAGAAAGAATCAGGAAAATGACTCAATATTGTGACTTGAGAATCATTAGAATATAAATCAACAACTCTTGAGTAGCTACTCTACACACAGGAATTAAGGTAACATGACAATTATATATAACAGATGCTACGTTTAAGGAAGTTGTTACCTTGTTTGTGGAGCAAGATGTATAAAACAGGCAGAGAAGGATTTAAATATATATATATATTTAAATATTATCATATCACAAGATGACCATTCTTTATACAATAAACTCCTTTCCTTCTTCAAAGAGAAAAACTAATTTTGCTTTGTGTCACAAGAGTTTTGTGTATATGCTGTTTATGTACAACACATAAAATATATGTACAAATCAGTTTATTTGCAGTCAGAGAAATGAATCTTGTTGCATATTGCCCTTATTATTGCTATTAAATGTTACATGGTGGGGCCACATTGTGTTGCAGTGGGCTAAGCCACTGCCTGTGACGGCAGCACCGCATATGAGTGTCCATTCAAATCCTGGCTGCTCTACTTCCAATCCAGCTCTCTGCTAGTATACTCTGCAAAGAGGCAGAAGATGGCACAAACACTTGGGCCCCGAACCCATGTAGGAGACTCGGATGGAGTTCTAGGTTCCTGGCTTCAGCCTGGCCTAACAGCAGTTGTTAGGGTCTTTTGAGAAAGTAAACCAGCAGATGGAAAATCTTCTCCCTCCCCTCCCTTTCCCTTACCCTCTCTTTCTCTCTCTGTAACTCTGCTTTTAAAATAAATAAATAAATCTTTAAAAAACATTACATAGTAATCACCCTAGGCTCTTGTCATGAGTTTGCCAAGGCTATGGAGGCCTTTTGAGTTCACCAACTCCAATCTTATTTAGACAAGGTAATAGTCAAAGTGGAAGTTCTCTCCTCCCTTCAGAGAAAGGTACCTCCTTCTTTGATGACCTATTCTTTCCACTGGGATCTCACTCACAGAGATCTTTAATATATGGTGTTTTGGTTGTTGTTGTTGTTGTGTTTTTTTTTTTTTTTTTTTTGGTTGCCAGAGTGTCTTGGCTTTCCATGCCTAAAATACTCTCATGGGCTTTTCAGCCAGATCTGAATGCTTTAAGGGCTGATTCTGAGGCCAGAGTGCTGTTTAGGACATCTGCCATTCTATGAGTCTGCTGTGTATCCTGCTTCTCATGTTGGATCATCCTCTCCCTTTTTTTATTCTATCAGTTAGTATTTGCAGACACTAGTCTTGTTTATGTGATCCCTTTGACTCTTAGTCCTATCATTATGATCAACTGTGAACAGTAATTGATCACTTGGACTGAGATGGCATTGGTGCATGCCACCTTGATGGGGATTGGAATTGATTGAATTGGAATCCCCTGGCACACTCCATAGCCTTGGCAACTCATGACAAAAGCCTAGGGTGATTACTGACACCATAAACAAGAGTGTTAATTTGTTAGAACAACAACAGGAGTCACTGTGCACTTACTCCTCATGTAGGATCTCTGTCTTTAATGTGTTGTACATTGTGATTTAATGCCATACCTAATACTCAAACAGTATTTTACAGTTTGTGTTTCTGTGTGGGTTCAAACTGATGAAATCTTTACTTATGCATGCTAAATTGATCTTCTGTATATAAAGAGAATTGAAAATGAATCTTGATGTGAATGGAAGGGGAGAGGGAACGGGAGAAGGGAGGGTTTTGGGTGGGAGGGAAGTTATGAGGCAGAAAAAGCCATTGTAATCCATAGCTGTACTTTGGAAATTTATATTCATTAAATAAAAGTTAAAAAAATATTACATAGTAAACCTCTCTCAGGTGTCATAGGGAAGGTGATGTTTTTAAATATTTCTTATTTATAGACTTATTTGGCTTTTATTTTCTCATGTTTCAATTTTTCCTATATTGATTTGAAATGCATTCCCTTACCTTTCTCCAATAGTACATATTTTTATTTTCCAATTGCACATTGAATAAATGCCCATTGCTTAATGAGAAATCAAAATATAATAGAATGTTGAATCTGCAGCATCCAAAAGATCTCATTTCAAATCCTGGCTCAAATGCTTATTGGCTTTCTAGAATCAGTATGGTTACTTAATCTAGGGCCTTCTTTATAATGAAATTATTTCACTACTAGAAAACACTTCTAATCAATTGTTTAATCCATTCTGTTGTTCAACATATTCCTATCCACTGTCATGCATGTTATGACCATTTTCCACTCAAAATATTAGCAACAATGCCCTTTAATGTGTTTATCCATATGCAAAGAGTTCACTTAATACTTGTGAATCACTTAATGGCCAAAGGTCTTTCCAATAATATTATTACCTTTTCCCCACTCTTGGCTATATGCAGAATGAGCATGTAACCAAAAGGGGAGACTTCATTTCTAATCCCAGCTTAATTACTAGGTCCTTCGATAATTTGAGGCTAGACATTTGTATCTCTTGGGGTCATTTTCTTTAAATATGAGATGAGATTGTCAGCTTTGGGAGCTGCTAAACCTTTCTCTGAGGCATCATTAAATTTCCTTTGAGTTTTGTGATTGCCTGTGGCTAGAAACAGTGTATCCCCATGTTTTTGTGTGTGAGTTGGGGTGGCATAGACTTGGCTGCTGATGATCAAAAGGAAGCGTGGTATAGTAGAAACAATTCAGAAGTGGTTATGAGTCACAGTCTTGGACAAAGAGACTTAACATCTCTGAGTTTCAGTTTTACTTTCTGTGAAATTGTAATAGTAATAGCATCTAATGCTAAATTAGGCTGGAGTTTATATTTGTTAAGCCAGTGTTTGTCATAGTGATTGGTAAGGAGCAAACACTTAGACCATTACTGCTTCCATTCCAAGAAAAAATAAATTGCAGAAAAAATGAGGAAGAGTACTGATACTTAAATTTTGAAGAGTACAGCAAAATAAGTATCTGTGAGATCTCTAGTCTAGTCTCCATTTTAGACATCTTTAGTAATCTTGCAGAATGGTGATGAAAAGTGATCTTAAAATCTGAAGAAGCTTAGAAATCTGACAGTTTGTTTTGGAGTCCCCCAATGGATTTGAATCTTTACTGGGCATTCCTGAACTTGAGACTGTTATGAAATCTTTGAATTTTATGATTATTTAATATCTTCTATATATAAAGTTTCCACACTTTTGAGATAATGAGATGTTATCTAAAAACATTAGCAAATTTGTCAGAGAACATATAATTAATTTTCAAGCTTCATTGTATATCATCTTCCTTGTATATCATCTTGCCCAGTGGATCAAATGGCTTCTTCAAATTATAGTTTATTCACCTAAGTATTTAGCAGAGCAAACATTTGCTAAATTGTGAGAACCCTCTAAACCACAGTTCTCTCTATTCCATATTTTCTGATTTCTAATCATCTATGGTTGTCCTAAATAATTTAAAAAAAAAACTTTGATTCAATGGAAGAACACTGGATCTTTAGAAATAACTATGTTTTCACATGTTTCTTTGAGTGTCAAGTGAATACTTCTGAGTGATAGTCTATTATATAGACTGTCTTATGGACTCAGCTTTCCCCCTTGTAAAATGATGATGTTAAGTGATGTAAAACAGATACCATTTGTGATGTCCATTTCAGATTTGAAATTGTATGAGTCTGTGATGTACATAGTGTCTTGTACCCAGTACTGGAAATAGTTGTCCCGGTTCTTTCTCATGTGGCCATATGGGGCTGGCCATTGTAGCATGGATAATCTGCAATGAAGGAGAAATGGAAGCTTTTCTTTGCATCTCTTTCAACTTGAAGGAAATGATCTGAGTGCTTATAAGACTTAAACTATATAATAAGATCAGTTTAAAAAAATTCACAAAGAACAACTTGACATTGTAACCTTTCCCAGTAGCTTGAATACAAGGTATTAATTAGACAAGGAAGAAGGGGGGCACTAATTATTTCTTAAGTGGAATAATTAGTGTGGCTGAATTTATAAGTTAAAGGGCTTCATTAAGGAAAAGAAAATCAAATACCGTTTGAACTGTAGTGATATTGCTATGAAAGCATAAATTGCTTTATGAAGACTCTACTTTGATCCTGCAGTAAATAAGAAATGTCTGTTTTAGATCATTTGGATTTACTTAAGGGGCAGGCGATGTATTAAATTGCTATAGCATTGTGGAAAGAAAGGATGATTTTTAAGGATCTATGGGTGGTATCTTGTTATGCTAAAATAAAACATAATCACATGATAGACTATCTTTAAAGAAGAAGTCTTTGACCAGCAGTCTTATATTTCACTGAGCTTTGGGTAGAGACTCTACATCAAATAGTAGAGCTGACATTGTGTGACATTGAAGAACCTGACAACCCTAGAACAGGGTCTTCAATGCCTAGCATATGTATTCATTATAGTTAGACCCCAGTCTTGCCCTGGATGGATTACAGGCTAACTCCACTCCCTATATCCCACCTCTGAGGAAGCATTGCATCTGGTTTGAAGTGTCAGTATCCCAATGATCTGACCACAGAAGTTGAGTTGTTATCTTCACACTTCCAATCCTCCCTGTTTTTTGCTGTAAGTCTGCTTCCTCTCAGGCTGCTGATTTGTATTTCTTTTTTCTTTTTATTTTATTTAAGTTATACAAGTTTCATAGATTTCATATATACAGACTTAGGAACTTACTGGCACTTTCCTCCCACCTCCCTCCCTCCTGCCCATGCTCCACCCTTCTTCCTCCTCCCTCTTGGATTCCTACTCTTAAATTTTACAATGATCTATTTTCAGTATACTTTATCATCATATAGTTAACTCTAAGTAAAATAATTCAACAAACACTATGAAGAAAAAGAGCAACAAAACAAAACAGTGTTCCTCAACAGAAGAGACAAGGACTATAAACAATCATCGATTCTCATCTGCCCTTATCAGCTCATTCTTTGGACTGGCTACTTATTATTGATCCAATTCTCATGTTATGAAAGGACGTTTTTAAGACATTTCCATGCAAAATGTTAAAATATGTCAGAATTATATCATATACATTGTAGTAAGAATTCAGGGTTAGAGTTGAGAAATAAAATGTTTGAAAGTCTTGAAATAAAGCTGTCTCCTTGTCTATGCTTTGGAATCAACTTGTAGGTGAGCAATACTGTCTTTTTAGGCATTTAAGGGTCAAACGCCTTTGTATTAAGATGTCGGTTTGACTCTGTAATAAACAAACCAAGAGAAGTGCATAATCCATATACACACACTTTCATATAATCAACATTGTGTGGCAATTGGGCTAAATATATATTCAGACATGTAAAAATGAATTGGAAATATTTCTTTCTCTCTTTGGCCCTATAGTAGATGAAATAGAAAAAAAAACTAATGTATGTGCTTTCATAAAATTAGCTATAAAATACCAAGGAACTCAGGATAAAGCATTGACTTCATACATCTTTTGAATGTGACCCCTGTACAAATATTGTAGTAAAATATTTCTTTATGAAAACAAAAGTTTCATAAAGCATTATCTACACTAATTACACTCAGTTACTTATATATTCTGTTATATTCTATTGCTGTTTTTAAAAATTTATAGGTCATGCTAGAGCCAAAATATTGACTAGATGACCTTCAAATGAATCGAACCTACAATTTGAGAGACCTCAGAGTAGAAGATGCTGCATTTTTGAAAACAGTTTCTGGGAAAAGAGTTAAAGAGGATTCAGTAACAGAAGTACATGTCTTCTTTCTCTTAAAGAAATACTTGCAACCATTTAATGTCTTATTTGTATGAAGATGGGGAAAAACATTGGCCTTGGAAGGATGAGGCTGAAGTGGCAGGTACTGGCCAAAATATCAAAAGGATTATGCACCAAACTATATATTTTGAACTTGGCCTTATGACAGAGAGTGCTTAAAATGTATCATGCAGGAAAGTAGCTTAATCAGATCTTTGTTTTGTAGAGAATATTTTGATTAAACTTATAGGGCAAAATATTGAGATAAAACTGGAGTTACAAAGACAGTTAAGGACTATTTGAAATATTTAGACTAGACATTTTTTGGAAGCGAACCAATATTCTTGTGCTAGAATCAGTGGTGGCAAATTGATGAGATTATTTTGGGACAGCCTCCAGTGACAAATTTACCCAGGAAGATGATAGAAGTTAAGGAATTGAAGATGACATCCAGGGTTCTGCCTTGGGTCTGGAAGGAGATTGATATGACCTTAATGGAAATAGGGAAAAGAGGAGACAGAGAAAATTGAATGGAAAGCAGAAACAAAATTTAGTTTTTATATAACATGTAGAAGTTAGGTACCTGTGTAGGAGGCACATCCAGAGGTAGAAATTAGGCTTTGAACCCTTTATTCTTCACTTTTACCATATTTTTCATTTGTTATTTTATCAAGATAATTTTCTTTTGTTTGAAAAAAATTTCTACACAATTAAAATGTCAGTTATCATTGTATTCCACTACATAGACATATCAAATTTCATGCGTTTCATATGTACAGTTTTAAAAACATAGTGATACTTCTCATCCATCTCCCTCCCTCCCATGCATCCTTGCTTCTTCCTCTTTCCTCTATTATTCCTTCTCTTCTTTTTTTTTTCTTTTTTTTTTTTTGACAGGCAGAGTTAGTGAGAGAGAGAGAGAGAGACAGAGAAAGGTCTTCCTTTTCCTGTTGGTTCACCCCCCAAGTGGCCGCTACGGGCGGCATGTTGAGGCCAGGGTGCTGCACCAATCTGAAGCCAGGAGACAGGTGCTTCCTCCTGGTCTCCCATGCAGGTGCAGGGCCCAAGGACCTGGGCCATCCTCCACTGCACTCCTGGGCCACAGCAGAGAGCTGGACTGGAAGAGGAGTAACGGGGACAGAATCCGGTGCCCCAACCAGGACTAGAAACCGGGGTGCCGGCGCCGCAGGGGGTGGACTAGCCTAGTGAGCCACGGTGCCAGTCTCCTTCTCTTAATTTTTACAGTGATTGAATTTCAGTTTATTTTATATTGGTAAGATTAACCCTACACTCAGTAAAGAGTTTAACAAATACCAAGAAGAAAAAAACCACTGTTCCTCAACAGTAGAGACAAAGGCTATAAACAATCATTGAGTCTAAAAATGTCACTTTCACTCATACATTACATTTTTTTGGTACTCTACACCACAGATAGGGGAAAACATATGGTATCAGTTGTTTTGGGACTAGTTTATTTCACTAAGTATGATGATTTCCAGTTACATCCACATTGTTGCAAAAGACATGATTTCATTTTTTTTTTACAGATGAGTAGTATTCTACCCACTGTGTATATAGCACAATTTCTTTATCCAGTCATTCATTGGCTGATAGATATCTGAGTTGATTCCATGTCTTAGCTATTTTGAATTGAGCTGCAATAAACACCAAGGTACAGATAATTCTTTCATATGCTGATTTCATTTCCTTTGGGTAAATTCACAAGAATGGGATTGCTGGGTCATATGGTATATATATATATATATATATATATATACACATATATATATATACACACATATATATACATATATATGTATATATATATGGGTCATATGGTATATATATACACATATATATATACACACACACACACATATATATACATATATATATATACACATATATATATGTGTGTGTGTGTGTGTGTATTCAGATTTCTGAAGTATCTCCATACAGTCTTCCACAGTTGCTGCATCAGTTTACATTCCCACCAACAATGAATTAGGGTACCTTTTCCTCCACATCCTTGGCAGCATTTGTTTGTTGATTTCTGTATGAGAGCCATTCTGACCGGTGAGGCGAAATCTAATTGTGGTTTTTATTTGCATTTCCTTGATGGTTAGTGATCCTAAGCATTTTTTTTCATGTGTCTGTTGGCCATTTGAAGTTCCTCTTTTGAAAATTGCCTGTTCAAGTCCTTGGTCTATTTCTTAAATGGACTGAATTTTGTTGTTGTTGAGTTTTTTAAGCTCTTTGTAGATTTAGGATATTAATCCTTTATCAGTTGCATAGTTTGCAAATATTTTCTCCCATTCTGTCGGTAGTCTCTTCACTTTTATGAGTGTTTCCTTTGCAGTGCAGACACTTTTAAACTTGATATGATCATATTTGTCTATTTTTGCTTTGATTGCTTGCATTCTGGAATCTTTTCCAAGAAGTTTTGCCTATGCCAATGTCTTGCATAATTTCCCCAATGTTCTCTATTGATTTTAGGGTATCAGGTTGTAGATTTACATCTTTGATCCATTTTGAGTGGATTTCTGCGTAATGTATAAGGTAGGGGTCTTGTTTCATACTTTTGCACATGAAGATCCAATTTTCCCAGTACCATTTGTTGAAAAGACTGTCCTTGCTCCAGGGATTGATTTTAGCCCCTTTGTCAAAGATAAGTTGGTTGTACATGTGTGGGTTGAATTCTAGAGTTTCAATTCTGTTCCACTGGTTTACAAGTCTGTTTTTGTGCCAGTACCAGGCTGTTTTGATTATAATTGCCCTGTAGTATGTCTTTTTTATATATAAAGATTTATTTATTTGTTTGAAAGTCAGAGTTACACAGAGAGAAGAGAGGCACAGAGAGAGAGAGGGAGGGAGGTTTTCCATCTGATGGTTCACTCCCAATTGGCTGCAATGGTCGGAGCTGTGCTGATCTGAAGTCAGGAGCCAGGAGCTTCTTCCAGGTCTCCTAAATGAATGCAGGGGCCAAGGACTTGGGCCATCTTTTACTGCCTTCCCAGGCCATAGCAGAGAGCTGGATGAGAAGTGGAGCAGCTGGGTCTCGAACTGGCAGCCATATGGGATGCTGGCACGTTAGGCCAGGGTATTTACCCGCTGCGCCATAGCGCCGGCCACTGTAGTATGTCTTGTAATCTGGTATTGTGATGCTTCCAGCTTTGTTTTTGTTGTGTAAGATTGCTTTCCCTATTTCGGGTCTCTTGTGTTTCCATAAGAATTTTAGCATCGTTTTTTCTAGATCAGAGTAATTTCCTTGGTATTTTGACTGGGGTTGCATTGGATCTGTAAGTTTCTTGTGGTAGTATGGACAGACATTTGTTGAGATTAATTCTTCCAATCCATGAAGATTGAAGATTCTTCCATTTTCTGTGTTATCTTCTATTTTACTCTTTAATGTTTTATAATTTTCATCATAGAGATCTTCCATCTCTTTGGTTAAATTTATTCCAAGGTATTTAAGATTTTGTAGCTATTGTGAATGGAGTTGGTCTTAGAAGTTCTTTCTCAGCCATGGCATCACTTGTGTATACAAAGGCTAGTTATTTTTGTGTGTTAATTTTATATCCTGCTACTTTACTAAACTCTTTTAGGAGTTCCCATAATTTTTTAGTAGATTATTTTGGATCCCCTATATGTAGAATCATGTCATCTGGAAACAAGGAAAATTTGATTTCCTTCCTCTTTTCCAATTTATATCCTTTTGATTATTTTTTCTTATCTAATGGCTCTGGCTAAAACTTGAGGACTGTCTTGAATAGCTGTGGTGACAGTAGGCATCCTTGTCTGGTTCTGAATCAGTCAAAATGGTTTCAACCTTTTCCCATTCAATATAATGCTGACTTTGGGTTTGTCATAAATCAGCAATTTAACAATTTCTGAAGAATTCCTTTTGAAATTCTGAGAAGTTATTTCATTCCCAACATCCAAAGCAGATTACATTCCAGGAAAATAGTTCTATAGTCTAAAAATATGCCAGTTATAAATTGATTTTATATAATTTACTATTTTAATAATAGTAGTAGTATTTTTCAAGGATGTAAATTCTTAAACTCTTAAAGTTGAGTTTAAGGTGTAACTTACCTATTCACCAAATTAATATCTTTTTCTTCCAAGCAATCTTAGTCATCTGTGTTTATTTTAAAATATTGTTCAGTAGTGCTTGCTTGACAATCATTTTTCTCTTTTCAAATTTCCTATTCATATACTAGCCTGCTAGTTATGCTGTTAGTAGAAAAGTATTTGTTGTATTCTATAGGCCAGTGATCATGCTAAGCATGGTATGTAGTTACAGATGTATATGCTTATATGTGTGTATGAGTATATGTGCTTATGTGCATATCCATGGGGCTTCACAGAGTTCATGGAAAGTTCACATTCTTTCAATCCATTTTTATATGAGATTTTTAAAGCTCCCTCATATATGTAGATTATTACTTAATCCTCACCAGACATCATTAGGTTATTTCAAGGGATTTGGCACATGGTCAGATGTCAACATTAGCCAATATTTATAATGCCATTTTCCCATTTAATGTGAAAAAAATCAGAAGCTGTGGGAGCTTAAGTGATTTTCTCTGGTAGTACAACAGGATACAAATCCAAGTCCTTCTGATCCACTATCTTAGTCTACCTCCTACTTGATAGATTGCCAAACAACAGTGACTCACTTAAAAATTTATTTGAAAATTTTGTTATTCAGAAGACCTACATTCAAATTCATTCTGAAATCATAACAGAGACATAGCTTTCAGCTTTGCTTCAAACATGATTTTAAGTTTAGACCTTGTGTTGGAAAGTCATTTGGGGATTTTGATAATCCTCATATTAGTTTTTCAATCAGTAAATGATGTTTTTTTCTTGAGTGATATTTCCCTAGCCATTTATTTTCATTCCTCTTCTGCTGGTCCAACAGGCCTTTTGTGAGCATAATGAGTTTTGAAAGAAATGGAGTGATATATTAATTAACCAAGCTAATTAGCTCAAAGAGCCTTGATTTTCAAACCCCAAAGTGTATTCATTATTTCTGGAAATATGTGTTGGGAGATCCTGGGTGAGATGATTTAGGCAGAGAGAAAAGCAACCAAGCAATACTGCACGGGAGAAGTAACTCCTGGTTTTAGAAATTAGAGAAAAAGATGGTTGGAAAATAAATTCTCAGTGGCCTGTGTTGTTTCCTATGTATATTTTCTGATACATCACAAATGAACATGTAGTTTGTACACATTACACAACATGTATCACATAACAGTAGCCACCTTTCACTCCAAGTTTGATTTCTTTGCAAAAATTATTTATTTGAGAGGGAGGAGGAGGAGGAGGAAGAGGTGGAGGAGGAGGAGGAGGAGGAGGAGGAAGAGGAGGAGAGAGAGAGATCGATCTACTGCTTTACTTTCCAAATTTGCAACAGCTGGGGCAAGGCCAGACTGAAACTGGGAGTCAGAAACTGAATTCTGGTTTCCCACATACTGGAGCCATAACCTTCTACTTCAGTAGGAAGCAGGAAGTTGAAATTGGGCATGAAGCGAAAACTCAAACCCAGGTGCTTCAGTATGGAATGCAGATGTCCCAAGTGGCATCTAAAGCACTGCCACTGATGCCCCCTCCTTGAAGTTAAATTCCCGCATTGAAAGCACCTATCACAGTCACTCTCGTTTTTGATGCCACAATTTGTAGCTAATTAAAGCCTAATAGTTTTATTCCAGTTTGCAGAACAGAATGAAGCAGATAGTGGAGAGTAACAAGGGTGTGGTGTATTGCTATTTTACTTCACCAGTAGTAAATTCTATCACATGGAAGATTATTAAACATCAGGAACTTCGGTCATATTCTTTGCTGCTTGTCTCATGTAAAAAGCAATGATTTTATGCTTCACAACAAGTATGGCATTGCCCTCCACAAGTCTGATTCTTTGATAAGACTTTTTCAAGATGTGTAAATACTGCTGATACCACAACAAACCTCAGCACATGGATGTGTGAATATTGTGGACAAAGAGAGCAAAGTCTGGAGAGGTACAAGAGGTACAGAGGCAGCATGGGTGATAGTGTGTTCCAGCCTCTGTATGTACAAGAATAGTGTGTTTCAGTTTTCACATATGTCAAAGCTGCAGGAATCCCATTTTGCAAGGCTTTGTTGTGTATTTGGACAAAACTACCATGAGTAATGGAACCCCAACTTTCTTTATGACCCTTCCAAAGTAGGGGAAGTTGGACCCAAGAATCACCCTTTCCTTTCCTTCCTCCCGGCCTGATTCCTTCTCTTCCTGTCCTTTTCTCTGTGTCTTCCTCCCTCTGTCCCTCCTCATCTTTCTTCCTCCCTCTATGTCTACCTTACTTTCTTCCAGCTTCATTGATGTATCATTTACAAAAAAAAATATGCTTAAGATATACAACATCATGTTTCGCTATAATTTCGTTCAGAACTCATTCTCTTAGGCTCACTGCAGTCTCATCTCTGTGAAATATTCTATAATAATAGATGGGATGCTAGCAGGTTCAACCCAAAACACTCTTTTTCTCTTTACATTTTGCTTTGCATAGGAAATTAGTATATGCTTGTAAAAATCCAGTCAATACTCAGATTTAAGAAGAAAAAGTAAAATGCAGTTGCCTTCTTTTATTCTCCAGCACCTATCACGTTCTGATTTCTAGAGGTGATCCTCAACAACCCTGGTGGGGTTTCTTTCAAAGCATTTGAGTGCACACATTGTTGTGTATTTGAATAAAACTACCACAAGTAGTGGAACCCCAACTTTCTTTATGAAAGAAACACATTGGAACACGTCTCCCATTGTCATCTGTGCAAGAGGCTCTGCCTAGTACTGGTCAGGATTCAGCCTACTCTGCAGCTCCCTGCATTACTGGGCATGGAAGCTGAGAATAATATTAACATCTGTGGACTACAGGGGAAGCTTTGGAGGCCTTTCTTAGTTTTGCTGCCAATATACTTCATGATTTTAAATAGCAATTTGGCTTTCCTTCTTTCCTGCTAATTGAGGCATCTAAAGAAGAAAACTTACAGCAGAGGATGCTGGAAAAGGGGATTTCTAAAATCGTTTCCAGCTTGAAGACTCTGTGCATGAACTGTGCATCTTTCTGTCAATTGGTTGCTTTATAGCCGTGGTCCATAAACCAGAGTGTTGCACCAAGTTCTCAAGATTTTGTGGGCTGAGAATTTATTTTTTTGCCTTATAATTTAGGTCCTGCTAAATTATTGTTTCTTGGTTGCAAATTAAACTTGCACCACAGAAGCACTTTATTTTATGGGTACCACCATTTCCTCACTGCCTCGCTGAAATTCATGCTTTATTTGCAGGGCTATCTACTCCAGTACCTTTAGAATGTGTGCCAACTGCCCCTTGGTAAGAGTATTCAACAAAGCTTTCAATGGGGCTGCCGTATTTGGTCAGCTTCCTGCAGGGTAGGAAAAGGGTGATATGTCCTTTGGCTTTTTTTTTCCTTTAAAGACCTCATGTTCCACCTTCAGCCTTCCTAATCGCATGTGAATATGTATAGATGAGTGGTTTTTTTGGAAATGAGTTTTCCAGATATTTTGAACTTTCTATGCTTAAGTGTGTGATCCACAGCAAAGTACAAATGACAGTTTGAGATATAAATATAGGTGCATCTTGGACATTTTCGGGAATGAATTTTCTCCACACAAAGCAGATTCAGTGAAACTAATCATTAATAGCTAGAGGTCACTTGGGCTTGAGGATAGCCATCCATCACAGGCTGCATCGTTTCCTGAATATTAATTGTATACTCTCTGTCCCAGTGCGGTGGGGAACATTCTTTCTGCCAAGGGTCATTTGTGTATTTATAACATCATACACAGGCCACATGAAATTATCAACTTAAACCTTGCCTGTTACACATTTATTGAATTTTGAGTCCCAACAGTAGTGCCTTGGCATGGCCAGACTACATGGTTTTTATGGGTCTCATCTGGCTTGGGAGCCAAACAATCCCCACCCCTGAGAAGGAAAAACACGTGGTTCCATCCCAAGAACTGCTAATTTCTATGTAAACACAGATTACTGTGTGTGAGGAGTCAGTGCTTCCATTTCATCTTGTTGGTAAATTCCCTTTTGTGTTGGCTCATACAAAAATGAGTTTGAATCCCCATATCCCAGACATTTGATCAGGTCTGTAGACACTTTTGGATTCAGACTGGTGAGGTTCTATATGCCAGATAAAATGTAGGTGTTCCAGTTCAATTAAAAATTTTAATAAACAGCAAATAATATATTTAGTGGCCTATTGGCTAATGCTGCATGGGGCACTCTCATATTAAAACTATTCATTGTTTACCTGAAATTCAACTTTGACAAATGTCCTGTATTTTTATTTGCTCAATCTGAGAGCCCTATTTTAATGATATCTAGTGGGTAGATGAACATCTGACAGAGCAGACGGTAATGAGGACTTATCCAGCCCAATGCATCAATAGTGACAGGATTGAGTTATCCTGAACTCTTATGATACCTTATATTATAAAATAGGAAATAGGTAAACAAACTGTGCTATGTTTTTTTTTTTTTTTCCAAAAGAAAACTGGTAGCCCTAGTAATGGTAGATGCTTCTGTGGTGGGATTTTAAATTGCAACCAGGAAACAGCCAATTTAGCATAATGTAGATAAGTGAAAAGTCATTTCTCTTGTTGGATCACAGAATCTTGGAAACTGTATGTACTTCCCTGGGTTCATCACTAATAAATGTATTTCATGAGAACAGGGAGCCCCTTCCATTCATGAAGTTGCAGTATATTTAATTAATTGTTTATTGACTCAAAGGATTGTAAAACACTTTCTTAAGAAATTATGAAGTGTTATAGTCTGTGGTAACCCCTAACATACCATGCTTCTGATCAAGACAAAGATTACAATCCCAACTTTTCACATACAGAGACAGACTGACATTTGAACATACCCTGGGTCGGAGCACTAGTGTGTGTGATTGGTGAGATTGGGTAAGGATGATTCCCTCTCAAAGCCCGTATCCGTTCTCCACCAACAGGAGAAATATTCTAAGAGGCTCCTTCGCCTGATCTTTAAGTCGTTGGCTCTCCCACAGTCTTTTCTTCCATGAATTTATTTTTGTCTTTTCCCAGTTCCTCAATAGTGGAACAGTGACTTGCAGACCACTTTGGAGGTAGGCGGATCTATTTCTAAAGCTCTACCTGCTGTGAGATACCCGCTGCCTTCCACGTTGCTTCTGTCAGTCATCAGGGGAGCAGGCCAGGATGTGCTCAGTGGGGCAACTGTGATAGTCCTTGGCTCCTGTGGAGCCTGGCAGGGATTGGTCCTGCCTACAAGCACTCCAATTTGGTAGCAATCCTTAGATATTTTTTCTTGAGTAACTTTAAAATTAAAAATTTCATAGTTTAGCTTAAATTTTTAGTTGAGATTTCACAATGTAATCATGTATTTTTACTGATGAGCAGAGTGTTTTCTATCCTCCATGCCATTGTGTATCCTACAGAGATCCAGGTTGGTGTCTGCTCCTTAATATATGAAATAGCAGTGCAGGGAGCTCCAAGGAGACCCATAGCCTTTTTGGAAGAAGGAGAGGGAAGAAAAGCAGCATCCTGTATCCCGGGCAACTACTTAGTGGCCAAGCATCATGGCTACTTGTCACGCTAGGAGAAATGTTAGCTATTCTTCATATCTGTCTTTTATATAGCTGACTCTCAGAAGCCAGAGTCATGTTATATTCATTATTATACTTCTCACAGCAAAGTACAGTGTCTAAGATGCAGTGAACACTCAGTATTGTAGCAAGGGGAATTTTTGCAATCTACTTTGTGGGTGTGTGTCCCCTCCTTCAGCAGAAGTCTGGCCATCTTCTTGCTTTTAGATTTATATAAAAGTAGAAAAACTTATCCATGTGTGTGTGTGTGTGTGTGTTATGTTTATATATAATGTTATATATGAGGATAGAAAAAGCTATGGAAATGTAATTAAATTTTGCTGAAAAGTTTTGAAATCCATGCATAGTACTTAAAATGCTTTTACCATGAGTGATTTGAAGGCCATTTACATATTTTCAGGATTCTATGTTCATGTTACATTTGATTCTTAAACCAATATTGTAGAGTATTGTTTCCATTATTCAGATAGTAGAACAAAAGTTTGGAGATAGTAACAATATATCCCACACTACAATCATTTATGACAAGCAGAATGAATCCATAATCTCTTGACTTATTTCCCAAGGATTTTTCCTCACTTATTTGTAGCTACTGGACAATTAAAAGGACCCTCAAGTGTTTCCTCACTATTATTGATCCTAATCTCTAAAACCGGACTGTTTATTTTTAAGGAAATCCATGGAGCACCCAACTAAGGAGCAAACACACATCCAATTATATTTAACCCCCTTTTCTGGCTCTGCACATTCTAAATTAAATATATAGTTTGGACACTGTAAAAGAAGTTGTTTGACTAGAGTCAGGAGGGCTTTTCTGCTTGTTTGATTTTAATGAAAACAGATACAGAGGGCCGGCGCTGCAGCTCAATGGGCTAATCCTCCGCCTGCGGCGCCGGCACACAGGGTTCTAGTCCCGGTCGGGGCGCTGGATTCTGTCCCGGTTGCCCCTCTTCCAGGCCAGCTCTCTGCTATGGCCCGGGAGTGCAGTGGAGGATGGCTCAAGTGCTTGGGCCCTGCACCCCATGGGAGACCAGGAGAAGCACCTGGCTCCTGGCTTCGGATCAGCACGGTGGGCCGGCCGCAGCGTGCCTACCGCGGCGGCCATTGGAGGGTGAACCAAAGGCAAAAAGGAAGACCTTTCTCTCTGTCTCTCTCTCTCTCACTGTCCACTCTGCCTGTCAAAAAAAAAAAAAAAAAAAAACAGATACAGAGAAAGTACTCCCATTTACTGGCCTATGCCACCAAATGCCTGCAACAGCCTGAGCTGGCCAGGTCAAAGTCAGGGTCTGGGAACTCAAGCTGCATCCCCTCTTTGGTGGTAGGGACCTAACCAGTTGAGTCATTACCTGCTTCATTCCAGGGTAAACATGAGCAGAAAGTTGGAGCTGAGACTGGAACCCACGCTCTCTCATATGGGGTGCAGATATTTCAGAAATCCTAATTTCCAAACCAACAACCTGTCCCAAGGCAGGATATTTGAGTCTAGTAATAATGAGACCAGAAGGGATGCAAAGTTTAGACTTGCTTTTTATTCTGAGACATGAGCATGGGCTACCACATATATTGGCCTGCTTTGATAATTGGTTGTCAGCAAGTATTATTATTTTATCATATTCAGAGTGGCTCAAAGATTCAGTATTGCTCCAGTTTAAATTAATTAGTGGAGAGTAAAATACTTATTCACTAAAGACGCCTGGGCACCATATTGCTTCTGAGAAAAATACCATGGTTAAGCCACACTGGGTAGATGTCTGGATCTCTTGGGGGTATGGTGACTGGAAATATACTTAATCTGCTGTGCTGACATATGATCACACTGCTTTTTCACCAAAGCTTTGCAAAGTGTTTTACAGATGCTTGGATGGGGCAAGTGTTAGGGACCGCTCCACTGGGATAGCTAATGTCAGACACAAATCTGTGTATCAGCTTCAAACCTGCCAACATGGTGCTATGTGTCAACCATTCAACTCTCAAAATTCTTGGCATAAAATCCAGTAAGTCAAAATTGAAGCTGCTTTATGAGGCATCCAGATTGTCTGCCCGTTAGAGCACACATGCTCATCCAGTTATGTGTAAGAATCCTCTCTATTAATTATGCCTCAGAATCACTGTGAAGCTTGAGGTAAGGGCTGGTAGAAGATGAAGGGATGGCTAATAGAGTGAAGTAGAATAATTGTCTCAGGGTTCTTGGTTGGTAATTTAGTAAACTGAATCATGGCATTTTTCAGCCTAATAATAGAAATTCCTACATCTGTGATGTAAGGGTGGAAGTACATGAGCCACTATCATGTTAACATAAGAGAAAAGGGCAACTCAACCAATTAAGAAGCTTGGCTGCTACATCAACACATGTTGATGCTATTAATGGAATGACTCTGCATAAGCTTTCCCTGAAACATTATAGCAAAGTCTCATAATGGAATGGATATAGATAGTGAGAAAGGATGAAAACCCTACTCACATTTACTTTTCCTACAATTCCAATTGATGAAATAATAAGAAGAAAATCTTAGTTTTACTCAGCAGTGGGTTCTCAGTTCTTTATCACTCCTCACTGCATCAGGAGTTTGGCAGTTTTTGAGCATGTGAAGGTAAGCGTGATACAATGCGGCTGTTGCTAATTCGTATGTCTGAGGTACCATGCTGCACTTGTTAATGGTGTGTTATGTACTTTGGTATATTTTATTTACTTAACACAATGATGCTCATTTTGCTTACAGAAATAGAGAAAGACCAGAGAAATATAAGATGGAAAGACCATAGGGTTGATGTCATTCTTCCAATTCTTTTCAGGACTGGAGTCAAACAATGCAATACCAGTAGTATCTTGCTTCTGAAATGAAGATTTAGGAAGAAGAATATCATATATACTCCCTTTAGTATCATCTTCCATTACTGTATAAATATGATTTTCTTGCAGTGGCATCTGTTTGCTTTTCATTCAGTTCCTCATGGAAAAATCAGTATCAGTACTCAGAAAAGAAGAGAGGAAGAGATTGTGTCCCACTGTCACTTCCCTCTTTCTGTTCTAAACTTCTGTCTGGGCTTTTTCTGTCCGATGGGATGTGTGGCAGGCACTGACCATAGGTCTACCCCAGTATTTGTGTGGTCATGACTGAGTCATTGCCATTCCACAGTTAGCATGTTTACCTGTGAAATGAAAGGATGATTTGTTAGCTCATAGCACAAATTCATCATATCAGGGATTCTTAACTTGAACCAAATGAATTCTTAGGGAAAGCAGAGGAAGTGATTTAAATGTAGAATTGAAAAAAAAAAAAACTGCATCAAAGTGCCCTAAAGTGTACTTCTTTACTCTTGAATGACCTACATTAGTGGTCTTCAGAGTCTAGAACCAACAGGGGATTTGCTAAAATGTAAATCCTTGAATCTGAAACTCTGGGGGTGGGGCATGGTGATCCAATTTTAACTCTTATATTATTTTTATCTCTGTGTACAATAAGATTTGAGAACTGCTGGCCCCGATGGGGAACCAAGAGTGTAATTCATATCACCAGGAACTTGTTACATTTGCAGTTTTTTGTACCCAGTTCAAGACCTACTAAATCAAAATATTTGGTGGTAAGGCTCAGAAATCTGTTTGACAAACTACAGGAAATACTAATGTGAAAGTTTGAGAAAACCACTGTTTTAGAAAAGTTGTTCTCAAAACTAACTGCACTCTAAAATTACCTGGGGAAGTTTTTAAACCATGCCAAGGACTAGGCCCCAGACTCATACCAATATCCTAATTTTTAACATCAAGCCAGAATTGAGAATTACTGAACTAGATTATCTTTAAGTTTCCTTTCATGATTTTCATATATTTGTTTTGTTTCCTAAATGTGTATTTTAGTTCTCAATCTTTACTTATCAATCTATAGCTTACTTATTTTGTACCACCCAGCATTCAGTAAGCTTTTCCCCTTATGGTAGAGACCTACAATGGCCTCATTGGTTAAATCCGTCCTCTTTTGTAAGACAATGAGCTAAAAACAAAAGATAAAGCCTCAGGAGCTTATTTCTATGCCCATAAATTAGTAAGACTTGGTCCTAAAAAATCAACATCCCTCTACTCAAAGCAGTTCTGTCTTTCATTGCTGTATTGAATGACACTAGTTTTCATGATTGATTTACTTGGATATTGTTAGCAACAAATTTGGTATGATCTTTCTTCTGACTTCACCATGTTTTCAACGTCAGTCAGTAATCAACACCCTTTGGAAGGCAGGCACAGGAACTCTTTCCTGCTGCTTCCTGGAACCTCATTGTGATAATGAACACCTGTGGAAGGCTTGGTCAACTTGAAACTCTCTTTCCCTGTGAATGCTGGTGTTTCAGGGAAGCTTCAGGAACCCTAATATCACAGGCTTTTAACCTAAGGTATGGGCTGCAGCCAATGGCATCAGACAGAAGGCAGCCACAGTGAGCTGCTGCAGGGAAAAGCGTATTTGAAAAACAGTTAACGGAGAAGTTGGAGAGCTTCAGGGATGTCTGACAAATTGGCAAGTCACTTTGAGAAACAGACTATCCTTTCCTCCAATTCCCAGACACACAGCCTGCAGGTAAGTTATCAGAAATAAACAGGGGAAACAGGAGAGGGAAAAACAGAACTCCCTAACATCCATCAATGGTGTGAGCCAAACCTGCTGAAGCAGTTAAATCAATGCTGATTCTTTGTGTTCATTTTCTGCTCCTGGAGGTTGCCAACCTGAGCTTTCAGGGGACTAACACCACGATTAAAAGCAGGCATATTCTGGGGAATCCAGCAAAGAGAGACCAAAACAGTGTTTTGATGTTTATATGGAAATCTACTATGGGCTAGGAAATGGAGCTTATTGTATCTGAAGATAGAAATAATATTAACCCACCTAGTATTTATGGTCCCCAAGCTGCTCACATAGGTGGTGAGTTGTTTTCCTTAGAGAGAAATGAACAAGGCTTTGCCTGCAGCATTGCTGGGTTTGTGAACTCTGGGGTCCTGTGGTTTAACGAACTCTAGAGCATTGTAGCTATCATTAAAGGGTTGGCAAAACGAGTCCCCTAGTCCTTTCAAAAAGGCCACAGACATTCATGTTATGAAGGTAATCAAGAGTAAATTCACCAAATGGGCCCAAAGTCTACCCAAATCTAAGAAGATGCCAAGTTCAGATGAGAAGACAGGTAAACTGAGACTTCCAAGATTTCTCTACCCAGCTGTGTATTCTATCCCATTGTGAGCCTATGATGCTCCTTCTTCTGGCAAATCAAAACCAAAATGTTCTAGACGTCAGACATCATGTCTGTTACAGGTCACAGCACCTCTTGAATACAAAGACTTTTCATTTCCATTATTTATAGTGATTTCTACTTGGAGATGTACTTTTAACTTTAATACAACTGATTTCGCATTCCAGAGCTCTTTGGTATCTCATGGAAGTGATCATTTGTCTAAATCTTTCCACAGATTCACAGAAGCAGAATTCGACTTGGGGGGGGCAAACTGTTAAGCTGACAGTCACACTTTCTCTCTCTCTCTCTTTTTTAATGATTTATTTATTTACTTGAAAGGCAGAGTTACAGAGAAGCAGAGACTGGGGGGGGGGGGGGTCTTCCATTTGTTGGTTTCATTCCCGAAATGGCTACTGGAGCTGTAGTAATCAAAGCCTGGAGCTTCTTCCAGATCTCCCACGTGGGTGTAGGGGCCCAAGGACTTGGACGATCTTCTACTGCTTTCCCAGGCCACAGCAGAGAGCTGAGTCGAAAGTGGAGTGGCTGGGACTAGAACTGGAGTCCATCTGGGATGCTGGCACTGCGGACGGCAGCTTTACCTTCTGTGCCACAGCGCCAGCCCTAGAAGGTCACACTTTCTAATGCAGTCTATTTAGCTGCTGAGAATGGGGAGTCAAGTTTAGGAAGAGAAAGGTTTCTCTGTGGGTACAGGAATCAGATTATCTCAGACCCAGGCACCAGTACTAAGGCTGATGGAGGGTGTGATTTCATTGCCTGTGTGAACCGTTTGTGGAATTTCCTATGTATTCACTTTTAAAGCAAAAAAGAAAGTAAATGCTGCTATGCTCTGCATATCATTTAGTTTAGTCATGCTTGTCTGTGATTGGCCATATAGTGCTATGTATTGATGTATGAAATTAAACAGCAGGAACGTTACCTGAGCTAAACCCATTGTCACCCCTTAAAAAGACATGTGCCCCAAGGGCCTGAAGAAAGTAGGACTTCAGGCCAATTAGGGACAAACTGAAGAATTCAAGCTCTTCTAAATTTCCCCAGGACAACCGTTTCTCATGAGCTGCTTATTTGCAGTTTTAGAATCGGCCAGCTCCTTCTTCCAAACCCATGTGTGACTCCGTTGCAGGAGGGAACTCAGAGGTTAATTAACAAATGATTGCTGATTCCTGAGTGTTGCCCTGTGATTTAGTCCTGAGGTGGCCTGCACATCCCCATCCCTTGTTAGGAAAAGGTTCAATATTAATTCCTGTGGCTTTTACAACTCTCACTGGGATTAATATTTAATCAACTAGCAGTTGCCTTTTTATTTCATTGTAGAAAAGTTTCAATAAAATAGAGAATAGCATAGTATATAGCAAGGAATGACAAACACGGGTGCATTTTCATTTAAAATCAATAAGTTGAACCAAGCAGTTGTTTTATAACTGATGGGTCATTCCAATTTAATGAACAGTAACAAAAAACATATTAAACCAATGTCTGAGATGAAGAAGGGAGGCTTTATGGTCCTCAAGGAGAGAACTGTGTTTTGTTATGTTTTTTCTTAGTCAATGATTAGAACAATACCAAGCGTGTAGTGCATACTTGGTAAATATTTCTCAGACTGGATAAGTTAGTGGATTGCTAAGTATAGAAAAGTATTTTTCTTTAAAAAAAAAGGATATTATTCCATCGTAATTGTGGCTTTTTCTCAATGAAAGAAAGTGATCCAAAGGAACTGTATGTGTACAGATATACAGATAGTATATATATATATATATATATATATATACATATATGCAAATTCTTACAATAGTGATTCTCAAACATGAGCTTGTTTCAGAATCATCCATAGATCTTGTAAAACACAGATTTCTGGGCCTTACTCCCAAAGTTTTTGGTTCAGTATTCTGGGGTAGGATGCCCCAAACTGGTATTTTTAAATTCTCAAAGTATCTGAGGCTGCATTGTAGATAGCACACTGAGAAGCAGTGGCTTACAGCATCTCTCTGCACAGGCTCTGTGGCACTTTCTATTTGTTCAACTACAGGGGAATTCTTCCCTAGAACAAGTGCTCACACGTTGGAAGTGCCTTCATCCATCCATCATTACTGTGTGTATCCATGGCTTTGGCTCCTAGGACACCTTCACCATGAAGGACAGCATATGAGTTTGGCTGTTGGACTTTTCTTTTCCCTTCTTACTTCTTCTGATGAATGGCCATTAGAGTTCGAGCCCAGACATGGAATCATTTCCTTGGCTGTCTAACTTTGGTTATTGCTGGTGCAACCCACAGTTGCTGTAACAGCATGTATGATTCTTAGGCCCCTTCACACAGAGTGGCTGTCATTAGGATAATAATAAGAATGTTGCCATTAGAGGCTACCAGGAATATTGACTCTGGCTATCTGCCTTTGAGATTGCAAAGTATATGTTGTTCCAATTAATTCCTTCATCTGTATTTGCTTCTAGTAAACCAATTGTCTATGAATTCTCGATAGCCCTGTGTACATCTGATTAGTTAGGACATCAAACATATATCTGTCTCATGTAAAAAAATACAGAGAAATATTTTATTTTTAAAAGAATGACCAAGATAGCCATATATTTTGCTCGAGTGTTTGCTTTGTTTATTTTTAAGTAGTAGGTCTGGGCTGCAAGGCCTCATTAATATGTCTTCATCTGGTTTTCTTTCTGAGTGATAGCACCAGTTGCAAAGTAGCTCTTTAACTTTGAAGTTGCATGCATGAGTAACAGAAGGTACGGGGCTAACTGGTTAGGAGTGGATTGCACAACCTTGGCCATGTTACCCACATTCTCTTAGCAAAATTTTAAAAGTTATGTTATAGGAGCCCGATGTTTAGATGTCTTTATCCATTTATTTTACAGATACTTACACTGATGTAGCTTTACTTTCTTTTTAAAATTTGACTCGTCCTTCAAGGAAAAACTCATTTACCTCTCCACAATATTTCTTCTACCATCACAAACCCTTAGGTCTTAATCTCTCCATCATTCCTGTGGCACTTCATTACATACTGCTTGTGGTATCGTAGGTATTGTTATTTAACTTTCTATGAGTATAAATTTTATCTCTTCAACTGGATTGCAAAGTTATTCAATCATCTCTTCTTTTGGTACATAATTATTCAGCATCTACTATATACAAGGCATCCAAATTGATGCTGAAAGAATGCAAAGGAGCAGAATACTTGTTCTTTTTCAGTCTCCTTAAGAATTGATGATCGAGATGTACAGCCAAACTGTGCACACACATAAACAAATACCATAACACAACTCTAATTCATAACAATATGTCAGTTCAAATGATGTTGAAGGGATCTAAATAAGTCTTTGTTTTTCCACTGGGTTTACATAGTGTTTTATGAACATAAGCACTGAATGCACGTTCATTTTATTCATGTCTACATTAAGTGTGTCCTCCTCTTATTTGCCATGTTGATGAAATATCTACTTGGAGAAAGGAAAGGCAGACACATTATGATGAGGCCCAAAGTAAGCTTACCACTCCGTTTCTTGGCTCTTATCATACCATATCCCCTATGCTCTAGGGTTGCTGTTCTACTCACAAATCCAAAAACATTGGTATTTCGAGACTCACACCTGGTTCTTCTTTCCTGTTGGATTTCAGCTTCATCTTCAAGACCCACCTCAAATGTCAAACTAAGAAGCCCTCCTGAGCATCTTAGATAGAGATACTTGTTCAATTGTTCTGTACTGTCATGATCACTTTATATGATTACTTTAATTATAGTGCTTTTTTTCCCAATATAAAGCAATTATTCACATCTATGTTATGCTCATTGGCCTCTGAGTTGACTGAAGGTGAGGA
The DNA here is from genome assembly GCF_033115175.1 of Lepus europaeus. Lineage (NCBI taxonomy): Eukaryota > Metazoa > Chordata > Mammalia > Lagomorpha > Leporidae > Lepus > Lepus europaeus. The sequence goes on from NC_084835.1 coordinate 100,038,302, forward strand.
ACCTGTCTTATTCATTCTAATATAGTTAGCATTTTAAGACAGTATTTCTCAGAAAATCATAATTGGTTAACTATTTATAGAATGAATACATGAATGAACTTAAATGAGTGGATAAACAACTAACTCAAAAGCAATTATTAGTGAGTATTTATTAGACAAATGCATGTCTAATAAATAAATACAGCTATACCAAATAACATGCTATATATTTTCTTTTGATGATGTTGTGATGGAAATCGATTGGCAATGATATATCCCACCAATAGCAGTTCAGAGTTCCAAAATTTATTCCAAAACCAAATGTACCTGTTTTTGTTTTGGCACTTTTCAATCTGTATATATAGCAAGTATAAAAATCCTGTTCCAGTTTCTAAGGGTATCAAGGAATATGAAAATACAGAACTGCATTGTGCTAAAAATGGTGATCTTCAAATCTGGAGGGTTTGTACACAGAAAGCAATGTGCATGATATCTTTTGTAAATTGAAATTTCCTATTTTTCATTTAAAATTTTCTATTTTTCATTTAATTAATTTAATTTCCTAATTTTAACTCCTTATAATGTTTTAAATAATCAGACAAAAATCATAATATGCCATAACCTTATTGACCAAATGAAATAATCCATGTAACTCAAAGTGGGTGAATTCTAGTAGCCTTTTAAGCTCAAAAGAAAGCAATATAATTGGGAGTGGGAAACTTCAGAATGTCATCAGTCATATTCTTTTCTAAAGGACATAACTTTTAAACATTCATTTAATGATTGCTGCCCGAATATTCATGGTTTAGACAGAACATGGCAGAATAAAACATTCCCATTTCTCTCTCTTCTATGCATTCATAACATCCAACTAATTACGGCTTGACTTGGAACACCTTCTTTTACACTTCTCAGAATATAGAGCAGAATTCATATTATGACCACTTAATGATTCAACCAAGCTTACCTTTATCAACTCAACTGACAATGCTGATAAACCATGTAGATGTCCATGAGAAAACCACAGCAAGCTGAATCTTCAACAAAAAAATCTAGGTTCTAATGGCTTAACTGAATCTGTCTTTAAAGGAGAGACTCAGGGAAAACAACCCCTTCCTGCACATTTGCATTTTAAAGATTTTGATCAATACATTCATGCACATAGACTCAGTAACAATAATTTGGTACTCATTTAATGCTTATGTATTTATGTGCATCTACTTGGAAGACAGAGAAAGACAGGGAGAGGGAAAGGCAGATTCAATCTTCTATCTACTGGTTCACTTCCCAGATTTCTGCAACACGTAGTGCTGGACCAGGCCTAAGCCAGGAACCCAGAACCTCATATGGGTCCTCCCTCTTGGGTGGCAGGGGCCCCAGCACTTGAGCCACCCTCTCTTGCCTCCAAGGATGCATTAGCAGGAAGCTGGATCAGAAGTGGAGGAGCCATGACTCAAACTAGGCATGCCAAAATGGGCTGTGGTCATTGCAAGCCTCTGCTTAACCCACTGAACAACAACACCTGTCCTGGTACTCTAATTTTTAATGTTGCTTTCTTTTTTCATGAGGAGATATACCAAGAACAAATCTTTCTTCAATTAAAACTTTGTGGCCTACAATTGTAAGAAGGCTTAGCAAATCTGGCCCATGATAAAGAGTCTCCAAAAAGGTATATTTGTTTTTGTCAGACAGGTCAGACAGGAGAGATGGGTGTGTGTGCATGTGTGTGAGAGAGAGGGATCTATCCATTGGTTCACTCCTCAATTGGCCTCAACTGTCAGTCAAGTCTGGGCCAGGCTGAAGCCAGGAGCCAGGAACTCCATCTGGGTCTCCCACATGGGTGGTGGCTGCCTTCCCAGGTGCATTGGCTAGAAGCTCAATGAGAAGCAGAGCAGCTGGGACTCTAACCTGCACTCTGATATCAGATGCTCACATTTAAGTAATATCTACTGAAGCATATAATTGTGTTTTCATTTATTTTCCTGATCAATTGTGTTACTTTTGTAGAGGGAGATACCTTTTTTGAAAGGAAATCCTAATTTATAACATAATTATAGTATATAAAATTTGACTTGAAATGGCTGAGTGACTTAAAATATTTACTTTCTCATTAGCGAGTGTGTCAAAGTTCTATGTACAGTTAGTGAATGTGGACATATCTGAGAGGGTTATAGTTTAGAAGTCACTTTAGTTTTGCTCTTCTATGCTATATGAAACCAACTACCTGATACTAATGGCATATATAATACAGTTAAATGTTTACCTTAGCAGTAGGATAGGGTGATAATACACTGTCATCATTTTTTTTAAAGATTCATTTATTTGTTTGAAATACAAAGTTAGAGATAGGGAAAGAGGGAGACAGAGAGAGAGAGAGAGCGAGAGAAAGGGAGAGAGAGCAAGAGCGAGAGAAAGGGAGAGAGAGAGAGAGAATCTTTGATCTGCTGACTCACTCCCCAAATCACTGCAATGGCTGGGGGCTGGGCCAATCAGAAGCCAGGAACCAGGAGCTTCCTTCAGGTCTCCCATGTGGGTGCAGGGGCCCAAGAACCTGGGCCATGCTCCTCTGCTTTCCCAGACACATTAGCAGGGAGCTGGGTGGGAAGTGGAGCACAAGGACTCACACCAGTGCCCATATGGGATGCCGGTGCTGCAAGCAGTGGCCTTACCCTCTGTGCCACAGTGCTGACTCCATAGTGTCATCAGTTTGAGTGGTCTCAGAACTGTGCTTCTGCCCTGGTTTGTTTGGGGTGCTCAAAATATTCCATTTTATTTGCAGCAATGCTTTTGGTAAATAATGTGTAGGTCTGGGCCTCTCTGGTGCATTTTCAACTCCTTGAAGTCTACTCTAACATTTCATTCCTTCTGTTCTATTTTCTGTCTTCCTTTCTATTTCTTCAGTACTCAAGAGAAGTACATATCAAGCTGTGACTTGAAAGTTTCAAGGAATTATTATTCCACCTCCTCTTTAAGAATTGGCTTCAGTCCCACATCTTCCTATTAAAAGCTTTTGTTTTTCCTTTTCATTCTTTTCTTTCTATTATAGAATAAGATTTTTTTGTTGCATTTAAAATTTTGAAATGTATAACTAATGAGACTAATTTCCCTGTCTCTTTTCTATAGCACTCTTTTATATACTGTACTTATGGACTAGACTCATCATTAATTAATGTTTGTAAAGAGTTTGCAAAGAAAAATTTAATAATAGGAAGAGCAGAGGATACTTGGGTTGCTGTTAGTAGGAGGAATATTAATGAATGTTAATCATGAATGTTCACAAGGCACCTTTTTTTCTCCAGAATGGTTGAAAGAAACACTAATTAATTTTCAACCTATAGGATTATGATTAAAACAGTATAGTCAACATCCAACTGTGCCTGCGGCAAATACAGAAGTTAAGTTAGTGAATTATAGGCTAAGTTGAAAATGCGTGCATGTTCTGTGCAGAGAGAATGCAGTGGGACCATACCATGGGTGGAAGGGTTTGGTTAAGGAAATATGCACAATGATTATATTTGGCTGTTATTTTGGACAGTGCTCAAAAATTGGTGAATGGGTCCAATAAAAGGATAAGTTGGCTAGCTAATATATTCTGGAGAATGACACTTTGGGAACAATTTTGAGGATGGAGAAAAAGCACATGGCTATTGTAGTTTATAGTTTATAGAGTTTTTTATAGAGTTTATAGAGTTTCAGGCAGAGGCTTTGCTTATGGTAAAATTTGTTGTGTTTTCTAATAAATTTGAAAAAACAATCCTACAAGTAAGCAGCAAAAGATTGTTTATACTGTGTGCTATTATGCTTATGCTATTGTGAGGATAAATGCCAGGTTGATGATATTAGATCATATGTTCCTGGTTGGCCCCTGTTTGTCTTTACCCCTGTAACATCATCTCCCTATACAAGAGGCAGAGCCAAGAGGATGAGCCACTGATGCTCTTCACTTCAATTCTGGGGGTTCCTTCATATTCAAATGGCAGCCTACCCTGACACTCCTTAAGAAGCTTGTTATAATCCTCATTATGTTTGAATTCATTGCTAGATACATATTTCCTAAAGAACCATCAATCCAAAGATATGGGACACATTTTTAAGAGAAGATCATGTAGTAGAAAAATGTTACTTGCATACCTTGGTTTGTACCATTTCCCCAACCCCCATATTCTTCATATTGTTTGCTGTACTTTATGGAAGACTGGTACAGGGGAAATGAAACAGAAAATTCAAGAAAGACCATCTGAGAAGGGAAGGAGGGAGGAAACAATGCCTTTGTGGTTTTTCCTCAATGTTCAAAGCCTAACCCTTGCCTAAATAATGCATTTGCTGCTAATTCAATAACATATTTCACACTTGAGACGAGCTTCCTCAGCAGCACTTGATGCCAACCCTTGTGCTCTTAAAAGCAGGCCTCCTGTAATGTATATTTGATTACTGCGCCGTGCACTGAGAGAGGAGGCATTATTTGGAGTTCTCTGTGTCACTAGACATTATGTAGGACTTTAGTCATGGACAATTAGTAAGCATTGACCCTTGCTGTGATTTACATTGAATTTCATGGGCCCCAAATGGTCATTTTCTGGAAGAACAGAAGAATATTCCAGTAGGGCAGATTCCCCTGGCTTGACAGAAGGTTACCCTTGCCTTGGAAGGGTGGGAGGAGGGATCCTTAAAGATGGAGGTGCAATGATGCATGGACTGATCAGGAAAAAATATGGTGTCAGTTCATTATTTCCCTGAAATCTGGAGACACCATTTATCATGTATCAAGGAAGGAAATGATTATGTTCATAATGTCAAGTTTTAATGACTTGGAAATGCACAGACATCACAGGGCAATTCATCCTTCCACAGGTCAGGTTCACTATGCTTTCAATAAAGAGAATGGGTTAGTTCCATAGGAAGCAGCCATTCTTGTAGGATGGTGAGCATCTGATACTCAACCTGAAAGATAACATAAGGCCAAAATGCTGTACATTGACTGTATCTATCCATCCTGACACAGAGTGAACATTTCTATAACATTAAACATGTTCCAACTGTATTTGCATAACTGCAAAATTAGTACGGAAAGGATTGTTTCCTAGAGCATACAGAAAAACCCATGTATACTGTTGTTCTCAACACAGAGCAGATATAAGAAGAAAAGTAACTGGCCTTAACTGTTAGATTTGTAAAGATGTATAGATTTCTACTTTACAAACTGCAGTCAAAGTGAGCTTCTAGGAATACACCCACCAAGTCTGAAAACATGCTCTTGCTTACCCTGAGTCCTGGACGAGTTTTGCAGATGACTTGATCTCACTTTGTGCTTCTGGTTGAAATATATATTCAAACATGAGAAAGGTTCTAGTTAGTCCTATCACTTATTACTGTCTCTCTCTTGTACTATTTATGTATTTTTAGTTTCATATGTGATCTTAAAAATTAAAGCCAAAAATATATTTTTCAGTTTTAAGATTACCATAAATGCTCATTTCTCCCAATACCCTTGGACTGTGAATTATGGTGGCTCGTTGTGAAAATTCACCTAGGTGGGTTGGTTGTGATTTAGGACAATCTAAGCTAATATATATTTCCTTTTCTTTTAATGAATCTGTTGTGTGAATCTGTGTGTCTTCTGTGTAGTTACTTTTGACATTAAATTTTCTTCTGTTTCAATGGAAACCTTTGTTGGGATGTATCCCAGCCCTTGAGAACTTTTTTTTTTTTTTTGTTACTTGAATTTTGTCACTTGTATGCTAGATTATTGTGCTTTTTTTCAAATGTCACTCTCAACATTCTTGTCCTTTAGAAACAGTCGGTATTGGCATAATTATCACTCCAGCTGGGGGTTGATTACTTGAAACCAATTATTTTGGCTTCATTATTGCTGTCATCCAAATTCCCAAGAACTGGGCTGACCAATCCTAAATCTGTCCTGCAGTCAATAGTCCTGATAGATAAGCTTCAAGAAACAAGTTTGTAACTTGGTTTTGAAAATAAAGTGCTTTTCTGGGTAAATAAATAATAGCTTTACTAGAAAATTGTCAAATAAAAAGGGAGGGAGACACTGTGAAATATGAAGTTGATAAGAGACAAATGTGCATCTAATGTAGTATTGGTTGCCCTGCTCAAAAATGGATCTTCAAAGTATAACTCGAAAATTAAGAACCTATCCAGTACTTCCTTGATATTGATTTTCTGGGTTTCTGCAAACACTTATGTCTTTATTAAAGTAAAAAAAAGTGTTCTTTAGTTGTTCTTCAACTCCCTGTATTTTCTTACAAATATTATGAAATAAAATCTCTCTTTAGGACAAGAATTCCTTTTCTTTGGGCATCTTCTAATCTTCTCCATCTGTCTATACAAAACCTGTTCAAGGTGCAACTTTGAAGAAATGGATGAATGAATGAATGACTGATTATGTTGGAAAGCAGACATTTAAACTGTTCTCAAAAGTCGATCATAAATTCGTAGAAAAGAATAACCTATTCCTAGTTGAGAAATCGATTTTGTGTACAGCTTCCTTTTTCAAATCTTTTGTACTCATTTTGCCAATGGCTTGTATTGCTATGGATGCCGTATTTGAAAAGCACTGAGAGAAATAAAAATAAAAGTATTTCAGTTGTTTACCTCATTTTCCTCCATTCAACACTAGCCTCGTGATTTTCATACTCTTGATTTAATATGTTTAAGATTTAAATCTAACTCATTTAGGCAAATTTTGTATCCACTTATAAATCTTCACTGTTTTATGAGAAAAATAAATGTTAATAAGTCCTCTGTCTTACAAAAATATATTATTTATCCAGTGTACCTGTGAAAAGCACATAAACCATTTTGTATATATTGTAGATCATATACACATAAAAATATTCTGAATTACAGAAAAAAACAAGAACAGTTTAGAAGATTATGTGTCAAAAATTCAGACTTTTTACACCTGGAATGGGATTATATGCAATATCAGTTGTTTCTATAATACAGTAGTTTGAGAATATTTTAATCTTTTTCTCCTGGAGGGAAGCCTTTAAAGGAGAAATTGTTTACTGGATTTTCTTATGGAGGATCTACAACACAAACACAGAATTTAGGATGCATGAAGAATTGTGAGCTGAAATTATAAATTTTGAATTTCATTTTGGAACTGTGAGATGCATTTTTATGAGCCCCCACTGGCAGTGAGAATTCCTGGTATGGAACATAAAATGACTGAAACTTGCAAATTAATTTATATATAATTATACCCCAGGTTCTCCAGTATTCAGTTCAGATGCAAAATTTGCCTCACATTGATGTCGTTTAGATGTGTAGTTTGTTATTTAGTATTTCTCTGAAGTATCAGTTTTCTATAGCTCCAGAAAACCCTGGACTTACTATGTTTTATTATCCTAATAAAATATAATTTCATACTTTAAGCATATTTCAGCCTAACTGATCATTATATCAAGCATTGGATTTATCTTCATTTCTCAAAATAAGGATGCATTTTGTAATGGATTTGCAAAACTTTTTGTATGAAATTCTTTCATTTGAAACTTGCAAGTTCTCTTTAAAGGGCAGACAAATGATTTGTGGGAGTTTGGGGATTGGTATTTGTTTTTATTAGGTTGAATTATAAAACTCATGTCATCTTTACGAGGTAGATCTGAAAGCAGCCCACCTTTGTTTTTAAGGTCAAATGAATGTCTGGGGATAGACCCCTACAAATATTCCTGAGTTTTCATCAACACAAAGCACTCATTATAGAGAAAAATGCTTTGGTTCATTATTTCCAGAATAGATGCCCGAAAAGGGGAGAGAAAGGCAGTCTATGTACTACAGCAGTTTGGACATTTTCCAGGATGTCGGAATGTGTCATGTATTCCATTTACATTGCACCTGCCTCAGATATAGGACACCACATAAGAGTAGACAAACATGTTGGCAAGTAATTATGTGCTGCATATTATACATGGGTATGCTATTCTGAGACAAATGAATCTGTTGTGAATAAAACAGGATTTTAGACCATGCCAATAAGCCATAATTTGTTACCGTTATTTGTGCATCTATAATCCTTTTCATGTGTGTGAATTATTATATTTAGCCATAGAGAATTGCTGGTATTCCACTATTTTTTCTTAACTTACAAAACTGGAAATTTCTATAATTCAATCTAACACTTCCACATTTATTATTCCACTTCAAAAGGCCACCTGCCATGGTCAAAAGCACACTGGATTTAGAGCCAGTGGTCTGGGTCCACATCACAGTGACGCCACTTGCCTGCTGAGTGACCTTTACAAATCCATTACAGATTGAACAGTGACATGTGGGAACAAAGAGAATTCTAATTCATGAGATATTTATCAATTTTTCACCTAGTTATTACTGGATAGAGAGCCTTCTTCACAGTGGTTATATGGAAGGGCAGTGCCACTATGTGCTCAGAAGGCTAACTGTTCAAATTTTATTAGCACCCTTACTCATCATCCATAGGATGTTGTCCAGAAGGGAGGGCAGGCATTATTATCTTTACTTTGCCATGGAGAACTGAGACAGAGGGACGTTTAGTAAAGGAGGATGAGGTAGCTCAGTGCTTCCGCAGTAAAATCTAAGTCTCCAGACACCATTGCTCTTTTAAGGGTATCCACTGGTGGATTCTCAGAGTCAATCACTAGAGATACTACTCCAGCGAACCTTAGCACTGCTGTGAAGTCATCCCCATCATTCAAAAGGTCGTGCTCTGTAATGCTTTATCATTGTCCAGTGAAGTCATGAGGATACCTGATACCTGGCAACTGCTGTTTTCAAAATCTTTTTCCCTTCAAAAGCAAGACTAAAGTAAAGCCTTAGTGTTACAACTATGAGAGCTACCATGTAGGGTAGTTGATATGATTCCTCTTCTGTACTTATTCAGTAGTGGAGAAAAGAGGTTCAGTGTGGATCAAAGGACCTTGCATGATGTCTCACCTGTAGGAGTGGGATGCCTAACTCCTTCCTTGTTGAAACTTTGTAATCTGCTGTAAACATGTGTTCCTTCATTGAGTCTCTAGACGCTCACAACACTATTTACTTCACTTGGACAATCAAAATATCTACAATGAAATAAAACATTTATTCTATGGTAATGAAGTTTGTGGGTATGAAGTTTGTGACTAGGACTGAAATACAGGGTTGAATACTTAGAGAATATTCTATAATTTTGTTATAGACACATTTCAAAAAAAAGACTCAGTCTTAATCTGACTATGTAAAACATTCAAAAGTTATTTAAATTGTCTTATTACTGGTCCTTGATAATTTTCCACTAAGGTAAAGTAGTTATAAAGGAAGCCAACTTACTTAGGAATTTTTATATGAAATCACACTTGTCCTACTTCTTGTCAAATTCCCATTTTATTCTTAACATTAAACTTCCTGTATAAGGTCTTGACATTATTATGGCGTGTGTGGAACATTCAAGGATTTCCTACCAGGATTGCCTTAAGGGAACTCTGTGGATCTCTTCAGAATGACTTGGCCATCTGTTCCTATTTCACTTTGTCTGTACCAGGGCTGTGAAAGAGCAGGCAGCTCTCAGGAGATCCCTGTAATGCTTCCCCCTTTTTAGTGCTGAGTTGTTGGTTGTGGGTGAAGATGGCTTGACCTAGCTCTGATGAGGATACAGGCTGTTGGGCCCTGCATGGAAAATGAAATGGGCTACCCTGAAATTGTCATTACCCAGGGCAACTATGCTCACTAGGCTCAGGTTTTGACTAGCTGTGCTTTCCTGTGAACAGAAGATGCTTCCAGGTATCTGGACACTTTCCATCATGCAAGATTACAAGTTTTCATCCAGAGTAGGGATAGTCAACTCAGACACTCAATACAGAATGAGGACGTCTCAACTGCTATACCAAGTACCTGCCCTACTATCAGATTTGTATGTGTTGTAATGGAACTGAGAGCTTTACCTCAAGGTTTTCAAGTCTTCGGGGTATATGGTTCTAAATTTCTATTTAGTCTTCTCATTCTGATGCCTCTCTTGCTTTCTGCTTCATTTCTACATTTCTCATGAACCTTTGATAGACTTTGATAGACTTTCTTGACTGGAGATATTCCCCATAACCTTTGTCACTGGGCTGCTACAGACAGCTGCTTTTCTTCTTTTGCATTTAGTAGATGACAACTTTGTGTCCCTTTGTCTGGGGACAGTTTATCCAGGAGTAAAATATGTTACAAATAATTTTTGTAGGCCTGAATTATCCAGCCTTATCTAAGTAGAACATGATTGTTTCCATGTATTTGAGCACCAATAATTAAATTAATCAAATTTACTTTTAAGTAAGACCTATCAGTTAGATTTAAATTGCATGACAGTTAGCCCTCCACAAATGAGGATACTGTATCTGTGGATTCAACCAACCACAGATGGAAATATATATATATATATTTATGTATTTATATTTACATATAAATATAAATATATTATACATATTTATATATAAATATTTTATATATATATATATTCTTCTTATGCCCTGAACAAGTATAGTCTTTTTTTCTTATCATTTCCTCTAAATAATACAACACAGCACCTATATTCATAGCGTTTACATTATACTAGGTAGTGTAGGGTATCCAGGGATGGCAATGTTGCAGGAGGATGTGCAGATGTTCTATGCAAATACTATGCCATTTTATAAGGGATTGAATGTCCAATTGGTCACCCACACAGATACTGAAGGATGATTATAAATGACATTTACCATCACTATTGCCTTTCCTAGTCCCTGGAAAGAAATTTGAGTATATTTTGAAGCTATTAATTTCTTTTTCAGTTTCTATGCTTTAAGATGACCTGTTCACATTACCAAGATTATTAGAAAAGCACTGGACAGAGAATCCTGAAGTTTCTTAAATATGCTACTTTAAAAATTTGCAAATCTCATAGATTTTGTTATCATAAACAAATGGCCTAGATGTTTATTCCAGAGAAAGCAAAAACAACCAATAATCAGTTCAGTGTGAACTGGAACTTTTTTCTCTTCTCTAGACATATCTGCATGATTGACATTAATTAACAAAAATATGTGTAAAATGATCACATTATGTAAAATTACTTTGCTGTCTATCTTGCAACCTTTCTGTATATATCTACGTGTCTGTCATCTATCATCTCTTCTCAATGTGAATGTCTGTAAAACGATGTCTGGAATTAGTTTCACCAAATAATTGAAGTTATTTATTAGTGACTGGATATGAGATAATTACTTTTAATACTCTATCAATGTGTTCTGATAGCTTTGATTATTTTATATGGAACATGTATAAACATTTTATATGGATTTGTTATTCATTCTAAGAAAATGTAGCACCTTTAGCTTTACTTGAGATTTTAAATCCTTCTGAAAGGGAAAAAAAGGAATCATAGTCCTTTATAACATGTTAGCATAGATTATAGACATAATTTTGGATTTGAAAATTTTAAAAATTATTTATGTATTGGAAAGAGTTACAGAGAGAGGGAAAGGGAGAGGGAGAGAGAGAGAATCAGTCTTCATTTGTTGATTTATTCCCAAATGTTTGCAATGTCCAAGGCTGGGCCGGAAGCCAAGAGCCTGAACTCCATCCGGGTCTCCACGTGTGTGACAGGAACCCAAGTCCTTTGGTCATCCTCCTCTGCTTTCATAAGCACGTTAGCAGGGAACTGGATCATAAATGGAGCAGCTGGGATTTGAATTAGCATTCTTATGGGATATCGATGTCCCAGGTGGTGACTTAGTCCACTGCACCACAACACGAGGCCCAGCCTTGAGCAATAATGGCTTCAGGTTTTGATGAAAAACCGGGGGAAGTACGCATGAGTTTTAGTACTTTTTCTTTTTAGAAATGTACTCCTGTGAACCATAATCATGTACAAAAAAACTGGTATTCATGCACACACATATATACAGTCTGGAAGAAAGATGCTCTAGAGTGATTAGTCATTATGTACATGCATCTCTATGCTCAAAAATAGCCATTTATGTTGACCACACACATTTCATTTGTCAGCTGCAAGAGGATACTGACGGTCCTTGATTTCAAACATTTTTCTGTGCTTTGAAATGGACTTGAAGTTAGATTTTATTAAGACTTTTTTTTCCCCCTTTGACTCAAAGCCTTCTTTTGCTTTGAATCTCTTTGGTGTCTCATCTCACTGATGTGCCATTAGAAAACACAGAGTTCCCTCTATGTTCTAGGCCTTCAATCGGCCAGAGTGGCTGAACCAGCTCCTTTCTCTTTCTTATGAGTCCAGCAGGACTGCCCAGTTCATTGTCTTTATCAGGAGAACAAAGTGGTGGGCTAACTGCATAGTAGCTGTGAAACTCAAGAGGCGATTCATTCCTGATGACATGTCCAGTGACGTCATGAGACACAGGGGAGGTGAAGAATATTTGTATGTTGTGGTCCTAGGATCCTGAATGACTTGTGAGCCACTGGGGAATTCTGTATTCATTTTTATTAACTTTAATTATAGGAGCACTATAAAATTTTCTCATTCTGTGTTGCGTGAAAAATGCAGAAGTTAATTGCTCCTGACATTTAATTGGTTTATGCTTCTCTCTAACACAATCTTGTGCCGTAAGAGACAGGGAAAACTAGTTGGCATGTTTCTGCAATTGCAGAGGATTATACACCAAAAAATTAGCCTTTTTGTTAGTTCTAGCAATGAATTACAAATGCAATTTCAGAAGTGCTGGGAGAGAAATAAAATCTGTGAGTCTGCATCCTACATATGCTAAAAGACTGACAAGGAGTTCCCTGAATGCTTTGTATGGCTTTTCAAGATTGCTGAGATCTTTCCCTTTTTGTACAGGTGCAGAAATGACATATTTTTGATTCCTTTGGGACTATGTCAAGTTGTTTACATCTCAGTTACAAGCCATATGGCCCTTTCCTAACCTTTTCATATATATTTTCACCTACCATCTCATTTGGCATAAAAAGAATGAGGTGCCTGACTGATACCAATTATAATATATGTTGGCTCAAGGGAGCTGGGTTTCAGTGTTGTGCAACGTCTATGAATGCAGGGGTAGTGAGAGCCAGAAAGAATCTCTCTCCTGTGATGTGTTCCAAGTTCCTAAGGAGATAATGCTATGCAAACTGCAAAAAGCCAATGCTATTTCCTTTTGCTGCAATTGCAGATCAAGGCACTGTGCAAGCATTATGAGTGAGCCAAGAAGACAGGCACCTTGCCCTCAAGGAGTTTATAATCTAGACTTGTCAAAATTTGGGACTGGCCATGAAGGGTCACTCAAAGCATGACAGACTGAGAAGTGCATTAGGCTCTGAAAGTACAGTTGGTGATAACAGTGAGAGCTTCTTCCCACAGAGGTGACTGGGGAGGTGGTATGGTTTTGCCGTGTGTCAAAGCTGAACTGGACTGGATGGCAGGGTAGAGACAGCTCTTTGACGAGTAAAGCTTGGCTTGAAAAGAAGTATAAATTAGCATAAATTATCTTCATCTTCTACCATTGACTCTTCCCTTCCAGTTTTCTCAGGACCCCAGAAAACTCAGGGAGGAAGATCCAAGCAAAAACAAATGTCAGACACTGCTCTTTACTCCTCTTTCCCCAGGACATGAAAATCATTTAAAAACATAAACAAATGAAAAACCAAACAAACTTGATATCCAAGGCTAAGCATGCTTATCTAAATGTATTTGTTTTATTCATTAAAGATTCCACGGGTTAGCATTCACCATGCTGTAGGATTAAGGATAAATAGAAAAATACCGGATCATCTATTTTTAGTTCCTTAATAAATACGAGAGTCAGGGATGTCCCCTGAGAATGCAGTTGTTACCCATCTTTACCTAGCTGAAATCATTGGATCTCAAAGATACACCATGAACAGTGAATGCCTGTAGGCAGATGTGGTAGTGGTAATTATACTCAACCCAGCAGTGTCACTGAGGCAGGATCAGGTTAGGTGACACTTCCCTCAAGAGCTACATGGTAGCCAAAAGTTTACAATGGCTGAGCTGAATAAGAGGAAAATTATGGCCAGCTCTCTGGGATATGGGGTCATCTCTAAACGGAGCAGAGTCCTGAAGCAGAAGAGAGGCATGAGTTTTGGGGAGTGGGGACAGACAGATCAGTCAAAGCACTAGCGTGAGGATGCCGTGTTGAGTTGTCAGTGTTGTCCAGAGGTGACAGAATGGAGAGGAAGTAAGCATAGTGCAAAGCCTAGAGCTGGCACACGATGGAGGAATCTCCATCTTTAGACACAAGATGAGCCCTGGGAACTATAAATTGCCCAGACTGGACGGACCAGGATGTAGGAGTTCCTTAGAGGGACTACTCCAGGCAGACCACATGAGCCTTAACTCTAAATTGAATTGTTGTGGATTGAGCAGGACTTGGCTCCCCACACTCATGCAGATGTTTAAACTCTGAAATCTTCTGTTAAGGACTGAGGTATCAAGGGTGGAGACTTGATCTAATTCCTGTGTCTGTGAAATGATCCGGGTAGATCTTTAGGTCACTGGGGGCTTGCCCTCAGAAAGTAGTTCTCAGGAGAGGGTTGCTTAAATAGGCCAAATTTGGCCTATTGTCTCTCTCCTCTTCTTGGCCTGCCATGGGATCATTCTTCCACACCTGCTCTGCCATGGCCCCCCTCTACCAGATGCCAGACTTAACAGGCTGTCCAATTCTGAACTGTGAACCTCCAAGCAGTAGATGAGAATAAGTTTTCTGCTTCCTCAGAAGCATCTGTCTAGTGTTTTAGTTGAACTAACAAAAGCTGATACAAGAATATCAATATTTCCTAAACATTGGTCCATATTGGAGTGTGCATCTGACATAGGGTTTAGAAAGCTGGGTAAAAGTTCATAGCGAGTTTCCATTCCTAGCTCAGTCTTCTGGTTCTACTTCTTTATAGGCAGCAGTGATGGTTGAAGTAATTGGGTTCCTGCCACCTACAGGAACTAAGTTCCTGGCTCCCAGCTTCAACCTTGCCCCCGCCCAGCACTGGCCATTTTGGACATTTGGAGAGGAAGCTAGTAGCTCTCTCTACTGTCTGCCTGACTCTCTGCCACTCAAAATAATTACATCTTTTAAAAGTGTGATCCTTGGTTTTCTCACATCAAGATATAAAGATGCTTGTTAGAAATACCCACCTCCAGCTATGTCTGTATATGTTGGAGTAAAAATTGAAGCCACCTCCTCCATGGTGAATCTTAAGGATACTAAAGTTCAACAGTCTCTCATTTAGACTATCAAAAGAAATGAACACATGAAAATAAATGACCCAGGCAAGGCCAGAAATACTACATAAGAAATGATGGGGCCAGATAAGAACAGTAAGAGTTCAAGAGAAGTGTAGATGATTTGTGCTGAAAAAGTCAGAGCAAGTCTTGAAGATGTGAAGAATTTTATACAGTGAGAAGGTGAGAGAGAGTATTCATCATGGGAGAAAGGGCCTAAAGTAAAGACCCCCAGAGGGAAGTCTAGAAAAAAAGTCATAAGCTTAAAAATCAATTCTAAAAGAGAGTACCTTGGAATCTGATCTAGGCAGAATGAATGTGATGTAGATATTTAAAAGCAAATTGGAATTTAAACACTGATTCAGATCAGTTGATGTTCACTACTACAGATTTGCTTGTTCAGAAGTCACTGAATTGAGGCCAGGGATTGTAACATTAAGCAGTATTCTTATCATGGAATAGTGACTACAGTGCAACATAGACACTCCTCCAACATTAATGCTATGATGCGATATGAGGGGAAAATACAAGACTTATTGATATTGCAGTGTTTCTGTGCCATGAACTTCATATTACCGTGAGCTACTATAGCTTCTAAATTTAAAACTAAAGCAGATAGCCTGTAAAAGAGAAAAGGGGAGAGAGCAGACACTCCTCTCAGAAGTAACATAATCAGGCATACCAAGGTACACACAGTTGAGATGGGAAAGGTGCACATAGTTGTCTGCATTGAGAGTTGTTGTGAGCGAAGGACAGCATATATTTCCACATGTCAGTGAGTGACTTTGGCAACTCCCTTCCTTTAGAAGTGCCTTCCCCAAATGTAAGAACAGTAAACTTCCCCAGGTGCCAAAAGTCTGAATGTAATCCCTGCTCTCACCTAAGTCTTGCTGCAGGACCCACCCCACCACAACCCTCTTGAGGGATGGTACTTCTTCATCCCAGATCATCATACTTGCTTCAGGTCCTTGCAGCCTTCCCTGGCATGGGATGTGGAATCCCCTGGTCTTTGCACTTGGGATGTTACTGAATTTGCTTCGGAGAGTTACCATGTGGTTCTAGAATGAGTAGCATCCAAGATTAATTCCCCAGCTTGGTGTTCTCCTGTGTTTGCTAGGAACAAGAGAGGGTAAGCAACAGAGTGGAAGAATTTTGTTCTTTGTAATGTGTAGCCCCTTTTTCTTCAGCTCTGCCTGGTGGCCCCTGAACTCCTTGTCCTGCTCTTACGCTAATCTCTGCTCAGTACCTCAACAGTGTCCTCATGTGACTCTGTCATCCATGGTGGACCCACATGTTTCAGACCTTTCAGCAATACCTTTTCCCTGTCACACTGCAACCAGTTTTCCCTTGCGCAGATAACAGAGAAAAACAGTAAAGTGTTCATCCACATGTATCACGACATGTACATCAACACATTGCACATTTCTTGTTTCAATCTTAATTTTCTTTGTAAGCTTAAAAGGAAGGGATAAAAAAACAACAATGAATGAATAAACAGAATTTGCAAATGGATGTTTGATTTCATCTCTTTAAGGCCCTCATACATAATTGATTGGCTAATCAAAGAAAACAATTTACATCAAGATGTTTATGACATTGAATCTTTTCTCTGAAAGATGCAGAAATAATTCTGTGCTTTTTTTTTATTTTGCATGTTGTTGGAGCTCTTAGTCTTCTTAAAGTAACATCAAGAGTGGGCACTCTGTTTTGTTGATTTGAAGATCCAGAACTGGTCTAGAGTGGTGACTTTAACATTTCCCTTCCGTCCTTGTTTATCACACTTCATCTGCAATACAATAGCTGCAAAAACCATAGGTAGTTCCAATCATGATCAGAGGAGGGATGGACTGCTGACTGAGCACGTCCAGTAAAACCACTCACACTCACTGCTGCATGACATGAAAATGTTCATGAGCAGCTGCATAACCCACAGTCACAATGTGGAGATGGAGGAGAATAGCTCAGGGCCAGGCAGAATAGGGTAGGAGATGTGATATCCTGTAAAATGGAGTATGTGAAGGAGGTATAGATGGATCCAAGGTGATCAGCAGCCAGTTCTGGAATGGTCTGTCTTCTAGCACTCCCCTTAGCTGCTTTTTGGCATGTTTGCCCTTACAGTGGCAGGATATTAATTTTGCAGACCTTTGTTAGCTGAGACAGAGTTGAGTCAAAAAGATAAGCCTCAAAGTGACATTAATTTATTCCTGAAGCTGAGTCAGAAAATTGAAATATCTAGATCCTATAACCTCCTGTCCTGGGACACATGGATTCATTCTTCCATTCATTTCATTAGAGAATATGTATATGACACTTAACTCCTGTGGGAAAAGTGTGGATAAGTGTTACAGTCCTGTCTTCAAGTGGCTAACAATCCTTGAGGAGAAAGGCAGAAATACCCAAACGACCCATGTAGTGCATCGCAGCCTGTTGCACAAGCAGTGCACAACATCAACCCTAGCTAAGTCCACCCCCGGAAAGTGTTTTCAAAAGGAGTATCTGGAGAGTCATCACGGAGAGATGGGATTTAAGTCTCAACTCTGACAGATGGGGAGGAATTTTGAGTAGATTTGGCTGCCACTGGGTCTTGAGTGTTTGGAGCACCTGCTTCCCATCTCCTGAGACCTCTAGACTACACAGACCTTTAAACCCTCTGCATAGGAATGTGGAAGAGAAGTGATGGAGAGGGAGCCTGCAGGGCCCCTCCTGCTTCTAATTCCCTCACATGCTTTTCTCCTATCTGAAGATTAAAAAGAGTCTTCATTTCTCCGGTAGACAGAGAGTAGGTGAGAGAGCAAATTCTGGTCAAAATTGACTATTGGTTTCTCTCTATACGAATGTGCCATGGGCTGTTCTTAAGTCAAACTTCTATAATCTATCTTCAGCTGTGTGATTTACAGCACTGATGAGTAAGAGCTTCTTTTACAAGGGAAAAAATAAATAATGCACAGCAGAGAAGCTAAAGCAAAATGTATTTTGGGACTGAAACACATTTCTTAAACATACTTAAATTGTGATCTTCTTTTTTAATCTTTAAAGCTAAGATAACTTTTTGAAGACAGTAATGTGTTGTGAGTTGAAAATAACACTCTGGTAATGTCAATGGCAAGAATTTCTCTTCCAGCACTTTCCCTCCATTGCAATAAGGCATCTAGGGCCAAGACTTGTTTCTTGTTCACTCTTCCTGTACAGGTCAGGATGCAGCTCAGTGGTGGTGAAAATGCAACAGATTCTTATCCTGGGCTCCATGGTATGTGCTGATGAAATTTTAAGTGTATGCAAATTTGTTTCCTTGCTTTTGGTATCTTTTCAATTGCATTACATGCCATTCTAGACAAACTGGCTTCGATTCTAATATTATATTAAAGGCTACAATTTATTAAGCACTCAATGTAGATCAAGTAGTCTGCTAAATATTATACTAAATTGCTTAATTATTTTAAGTACCCTATGTGCTAGGAATCATAAATTCCAACTTATACAGGTGGCATTTCCCTGTTCTACAGAGATAGTGATATAGCAGGGACCAAAACTAACATCTTTCTAACTCTAAAGCTTATGCTGTCAATCACTAAGTCACAGTGCATCATACTATACTTTGCAATTTGCATTTTCTCTCTTTCAAGGGACAAAGTTTGTAGGAGAAACATATGTGTCAAACAGAAGAAACCATCAGGTGTGTTCAGTGTGTTTAATTTTTTTTCAAAGAAGAACTTCGCAGTGAAATAGGGTATGGTTTTTCACCCACTGTTTCCCAAGATGTGATTAACTTTCTTTAAGACATATATGGTGATATCAGTGGCAGAGCTACTGTGGGCCTTGACTTCTAATCCAACACTCAGTCCAGGTAACAGGATCTGTCTAGATCCCATTTAAGATTATCACACTGTTTCTAAATTGTACAAAGCACTTACCAAGTTACACCTGCCAATTCATAATGGGAAAATAGATAGGTTGGGAAAATGGAAATTCTCAATTATTTAACAGGTGGTTAGGACCAGACTAGTCAGTAGAAAACCTTCTATATGTTAAACCTAGGATCATTGCAAAATATAATTCTTTTCAAATATTTTCTATCATTTATTTTCCTGTCATGCATTTCTGAGTATCTTTCTTCCTGCTTTCTTATTCATTCCTCATTCTTCTCATAACTTGCTGATTAATGCTCATAAGACTAGATACTTCCTACATCAGAAAATTAATAGTCAATAGTGGTTTAAACATAGTATTTGTAGACTAAGGTTACAAAATCATATATTGGCCAAACTCATGTAGTTCTCATACTGCATTACTGCATGTTATTTGTCAGTTCCTCCCCAACGAGGCATTGTATGTAACCAGGTGTGGCAAAACTGGTGTCTCACTTCTCTGTCTATTCCTTTTGTTGTTCTCTGATGGATCCTGCATGTTGCAGGGTTTTAAGGCCCATGATAATCTACAGCTTCCTGCATTAGACTTATCTCTTTCCAAAATGAGAGATGATGCTCAAATTGCAGAGGGTTTCAGTTGGTGTTTGAGGTGATTTCAAGCTCACTGCTATAATGCGAAGATGATTGACCTCAACTGCACCATGTACCATAAAATTTTTGTGTCTCATTACATATATGTTTAGGCATTGGAACTCCTATTACTATTCCGCACATCCAACAACAAATTTGAAACTCCCATTGCCAATGCTTATCAAAACGTCTGATGTCACTCTAAATGGAGCCTTATAGCTATCTTCCTAGATTTGGGTAAGAAAGCAAGAATGAAATATTTAGGGACCAGGATGATTCTTCCCACCTTTCGTTTGTTAGAATTCCAGGAAGAAAAGTATACAGTTTATACATAGACTGAAAAGAAGGGAAGGAATTCCAGCTCCACTTGACAGAAATGATGTGACTTTGGCTTATGGTACTTGAAGTCCTCATACATAAAAGGGGAATAATACCTATACCCCATGATCATTGAAATAATTTGTTGTTTATTGCTTATGCACATACGGAACCTTCAATAAATGCTAATGAATTCCATCACCATTGTGATTTTCTATTTCCAAATAGTAAATGTTACCCTAAACAGGCTAAAGGTCTGACACTTGTTATCTGGTGAGGGTCTCTTTTTGAACTGTTTCGTATTCACACAGAAACATTCAGCAATTCTTATTTCTCCGATATTCTCTCTTTCTTGGAGATTCATCTAAGGCTAGATTTGGGTTCATGGCTAAAGGCTGTAGTTCTGAAAAAGCTTTCAACAACCAGCCTGACCACAGCACTTGTGCCTGCTGGTGTTGAGACAATCTATGGTTCTCCATCCTCTGCTGTAAATCCCACTAATTTCCCTGTAAGAAACAGAAAGGAGGCAGCCAAGTGTGAATGGATCCCTCCTTACTGAAACCTGCTCTGGTGGCAGGAACTCTTTTTATATCACTGATACCAACTTGACAGCTCGAGCTAAAGCTGCGCCCCAGTTGACATCTTTAAGAATCTTTCTTTCCCCTTTGTCAACATGAACATAAAGGACTGTGGCATCAGGGTCCAGTAGGCACAAAGAACATATCTAGACTGAAGTGTGTTTGATGAGAAGCAAGCATGACCAGTTTTATTTATAAAAAGAAAGAGTCTATGCTTTCCAAGAAATAAATCCCAAAGGAAAGTGGATAGCTTTCCAAACAAATCAACAACCATATCAGCCAGCCCCAACAAAAACTCTACAAGGCAAATGTATTTTTGAATAGTGTATGTTGAATAGAACTTAAAAAAAAAAAGACACTAATGACTCACTGGCAGTTCTGAAACTGGAATTAATTTTTGTTCATCTGTTTTCTTTGGTCTTTTAGAAGATCTATTTTGTCAACAGGTGAATAAGTAAACGTCTACAAATAGCTTGGTCATTGTACTATTTTATATTACTTTATAAAAGGATTTTTGAATACAGCATCATATTCCCATACCAGAGAAATTTCAAGATGAGGACCTCTGACTATAATCACACACAAAAGCATCTTTTATGGATAAAATAATAATGAAGGCTTATTGAGCACTTGCCATGTGTCAGGCAACATTCTAAATTCTTGCCCTCACAAAATTCTGACAAAAATCCTTGGTGTGAATGTTATTTTTTAACTGCACTTTATAGCAAGGGAAACTGAGATTCGATACCATATAACATGTTTGGAATCATGGCTAGCCATTAAACAGTGAAGTCAGTACAAAAATCCCAAGCCAATTGCCAAATCTAAGTTCTTTAATTTTTTTTTAATTTTTTTTTTGACAGGTAGAGTGGACAGTGAGAGAGAGACAGAGAGAAAGGTCTTCCTTTTGCCGTTGGTTCACCCTCCAATGGCCGCCGCGGCCGGCGTGCTGTGGCTGGCGCACCGCGCTGTTCCGATGGCAGGAGCCAGGTGCTTCTCCTGGTCTCCCATGGGGTGCAGGGCCCAAGCACTAGGGCCATCCTCCACTGCACTCCCTGGCCACAGCAGAGAGCTGGCCTGGAAGAGGGGCAACTGGGACAGAATCCGGCGCCCCGACCGGGACTAGAACCCGGTGTGCCGGCGCTGCGAGGCGGAGGATTAGCCTAGTGAGCTGCGGTGCCAGCAAATCTAAGTTCTTAAGTACTGACAGCTGGAAGGGAAATTGAAGATGATATAAGATCATCTCCTTATTGTGATGAAAAGGAAACTGAAGTCCATAGACCTTATATGATTTCCCTAAAATCACATGGCTCCTGGATTTAGTGACAAACCCAAGAGAACTCAGATTTGTTGATGCTCATTGCAGTCAGTATGTTCCTTTTCCTATACCACACACAGGGTTATTTTTCCCTGTTATTTCAGCTCACTTTTTTGAGAACACACATTTTTTAAAATTTTATTTAAGGTATACATATTTCATGCATTTCATATATTGCAAATTTAGGAACATAGTGATTCTTCTCATCCTACCCTTCTTCTCACCTGTACTCCTACCCTTCTTCCTTCTCCCTCTCCATTCCCATTCTTTTTTTAACAAAGATCTATTTTCAGTTAACTTTATACTAACAAGATTAACCTTACTCTAAGTAAAGTGCTCAACAAATAGTATGAAAAAAATGTTCCTCAACAGTTAAGGCAAGGGCTGTCCAACATTATCACATCTCAAAAGTGTCAATTTCACTCCTATCTTTTAGTTACTTGATTAGAGAGATCGTATGGTATTTGGGTTTTTTGGGACTGGTTTACTTCACTAAGTATAATGGTTTCCAGGTGCATCCATTTTGTTGCAAACAACAGGAATTCATTGTTTTTACCACTGTGTAGTATTCCATAGTGCATATGTACCATAATTTCTTCAGTAGATGGGCATCTGGGTTGATTCTATATCTTGACTATTGTGAATTTAGCTGCAAAAAGCATGGGGGTACAGATAACTCTTTCATATGCTGATTTCTTTTTATTTGAGTAATTTCCAGAAGTGGGATGGCTGGGGTCATACAGTAGGCATATGTTGAGATTTCTGAGATATCTCTATACTGTCTTCCCCAGTGGCTGGACAGGTTTACATTCCTACCAACAGTGGATTAGGGAACCTTTTTCCCCCACATTCTTGCCAGCATTTGATGTTTGTTGATTTGTATTTGAGAGCCATTCTAACTGGGGTGAAATGAAACCTCATTGTGGTTTTGCTTTGCATTTCCCTGATGGCTAGCAATCCAGCACATTTTTTGCAAGTGTCAGCCATTTGAATTTTCTCTCCTGAAAAGTAACTGCTCAAGTCCTTTGCTGATTTCTTAACTGGATTGTTTGTTTTGTTGTTGAGGTCTTTTTTATTTTATTTTTTTAGCTATTTGTAGATTCTGGACATTAATCCTTTATCAGTTGTGTAGTTTGCAAATATTTTCTCCCCTTCTGTTTGTTACCTCTTCATTTTGCTAAGTGCTCCTGATGTAGTACACAAGCTTCTTAGCTTGATATAATACCATTTGTCTATTTTTTCTTTGATTGTCTGTGCTTCTGCGGTCTTTACCAAGAAGTTTTTCCCTATACAATGCTTGTAGGGCTTCCCCACTGTTCTCTAGTAATTTGATGGTATCAGGTCATAGATTAGGTCTTTGATCCATTTTGAGTGGATTTTTATGTAAGGTGTAAGGTAGGGGTCTTCATATTTTTGCACATGGAGATAGTTTTCCCAGCACCATTTGTTGAAGAAGGCTGTCCTTGCTCCAGGGACTGATTTTAGGTCCATTGTCAAAGATAAGTTGGTGGTAGATGTGTGGGTTGATTTCTGGAATTTCTGTTCTATTCTATTCTATTCTATTGGTCTACGTGTCTTTTTTTTTTTTTTTTAACCAGTACTAGGCTATTTTGCTTATAACTTCCCTGTTGTGTCTTGAAATCTGATAGCATGATGCTTCCCAGCTTTGTTTTGGTTGCTTAAGATTGCTTTAGTTATTCAAGATCTCTTGTGTTTCCATGTGAATTTTAACATCATATTTTCTAGATCTAACAAGAATATCATTTGTATTTTAGTTGGGATCACCTTGAATCTATAAATTGCTTTTGGTAGTTTAGACATTTTGATGATATTGATTCTTCCAATCCATGAACATGGAAGATATTTCCTTTTTTGTGTGTCTTCTTCTATTTCTTTCTTTAATGTTTTGTAATTTCATAGTAGAGATCTTTAACCTTTTTGGTTAAATTTATTCCAAGGTATTTAATATTTGTGTAGCTATTGAGAATGTGATTAATCATATAAGTTCTTTCTCACCCATGGCATTGTCTGTGTATACAAAGGCTATTGATTTTTGTGTGTTCATTTTATATCCTGCCACTTTACCAAACTCTTTTATGAGTTCCAATAGTCTCTCAGTGGAGTCTTTTTTATCCCCTATAGATAAAACCATATACTCTGAAACTAGGGAAAGTTTGACTTCCTCCTTTCCAATTTGTATCCCTTTGTTTTCTTTTTCTTGTCTAACAGCTCTGGCTTAAACTTTCTGGACGATATTTAATAGCAATGGTGAGAGTGGGCATCCTTGTCCAATTCTGGATCTTAATCAGTATGTTTCCAAGATGCTGGCTGTGGGTTTGTCATAAATTGTCATAGATAGAGAAATGTTCTTTCTGTACCCAATTTGCTGAAGATTTTCTTTATGAAAGGATGTGTAGTTTATCAGATGCTTTCTCTGTATCTATTGAGATAATCTGTTTTTTCTTCAGTTTGTTAATGTGATGTGTCACTTTTATTGATTGAGAATACTCTATTCTCAAAATATTTTAATGAGAAAAATTAAAGAAGGAATGTTGTGGGACAAAGAGAAAAAGAGAGAGAAAGGACAGAGGAAAGAGGAAAGATGAAGGGAGGAGAGAATTGATGGAAGAGGAAAGGGGAAACTGAGATTCCGATCAAGGCAAATTAAATTACAAAATGAAATGTCAGCTATCTATGGTGAAGCCCCAAGTTTGCGTTCTCTGACAGCCTCATTTCAAAGTAGAGGGTAAGCAGCTGTAGTCAGTTACTGAGGAAAAATACACTCCTGTTCTAAGAGATCACCTGCTTCCTGGATTGATTCCTCTTGGAAGGAACAATGTTCATACATAATATTTAGTACATATAAGTTTATCTGAAAGTTAGTTTCCTTGATCCATACATGTATTCTGTTTTAATCAGAGTTGTAAAGGATCCATATGGCAAGTGATTTCTGACTTCTCAAAGTTTAGGGTCTTTTGTTGCTCCTGGGAATCAGAGAATGGGTAAAATGTTTTCTTCTTCTTTTTCATATTTTCTGAATCAAACACATTATTATCTCAGCCAGCTGATCTGGAACCAAGAGGCAAGCACTCCACTAGTTCAGCTTTTGTTCAACCAAGTAATGTCTCGAAGACTCAATTGTCTTGCCTTCTTGGCTCCCATCATTGTTTCGCTTGGTATGGTATTTTGAATACTGCTGTCCTTATGATTCTGTTTTAAAAATACACTTGGATTTATATTTTGTCCTCTCTCTTCATATTCCCCTCCCTCTCCCTTAGTTATGCTTCCAGTAAAATTGCCTCTCTGCATATTTATCAGCTCTCTAGTTTCTTTCTCTGAAAATGTCCATTTCTGCCTTGCTTCATGCCAGGTTGTTGAGCAGAATCGCGTTTAATTCACACTGTTTCTGTAAATCTGTTCTCTGATTCTTTTGCATGAAAGTTTCAGAGAATGCCTTTTGACTTAGTGCAAGAAAAATTGGGAACACAAATTCTGCCTTTGTTCTGTAATAATATTAACTGGAAAATATAAAATTTTTCCTAATAAGAGAGAAATTCAGATTTTATGACATAGAAAGGATGATCTTAGAGCTGAAGGAAGATGTATTTGACTCAAAGATTGGTATCTCGATGGGAAGGATTGAAGTCTAACAGCAATAAATTGCACACCTGTTTTTAGAATTTAATGGGTAATTCAATCAAATATGCTTTTAATTGAACCGTTTACTGATGTAAACTATTATTGTCATCATTAGCCTTATTGTTACCAAACAGTTGCAGAATATAAACTTGGAAGTAGGCATTTTTGTGAGAAACAGAGGGAGCCATGGTAATTAATTATAATTTTTAAAAATCTTTATTTTATTGAAATAAAGCACCAAACAAGTTAACAGCAGGCTCTGGTTCTTAAATCTATAGATAATTATTAATCTAACTGCATTTTCTTTAACCACTAGAAATACTTGTGGCATGCAAAGCACACAACTGAACAATGGGGAATTAACACCCATGACCAGTGATACCACCCATGAATAACACAATAGAAGCAATAGACTGTCTTTGGACTATCCTGTGACTGAACTATTCATATAACAGATGAGGAAATGATACATATAAATGAATACCATTCTCTTCTTGCCATCATCAGTAACTCTTACCCTCTTTTGGCTACTTTACTTTTGCTATCTCAGCATTCACTTGCCTTTTTGAGACTCATTTATAAAACCCCTACAGTGACTAATTTTCCCTTGTGTCTTGTAATTGTGTTTGAAGGCCCTTTATTAAATGCCTGTTATGAGCTTTGACTTAGTCTACCACTCATCAACGTACAGAGTAGGTGTTATTTCTGTTTTACGACAGGCTCAGTCTGGTTACGTTGCCTAGAAGTAGGCATGTTGGTAAGAGATGGGCTGGGATTGACATCAAGGCATATGTGAGGGCCTTTCAGCTTGCATACATTACCCTTGAATGGGCAAAGAAATTCGTCAGGTGCTTTTTGGGATGCTAAAATGCTCTTATGCTGTGAGAGTTGTAAAAGCATATTAATTAGCTTTCACATTTTTTGTTAATTTATTTAGCTGTGAGTATTCCAGTGAATTTATCATAGGCCTCTTCGAATTTATTATTTGTATGCCTGAAAAACATGTATCAACATTCACCACCTCTGATCTATTTGGATCAGTTAAGCCTAATCTAAATCACAAGGTGACTGTGTTCTTAAATCTTCAAGGATACTATCATTCCATCTGAAAAACACTAATTTAGAGTCCCATTATGACAAAACTTGATTTAATTTCTATCCAACTCAGTGCAGAATTTCTATTTGACCAGTAACTGTCATAGATAGACTGGGAATCCAAAAGTAATTAAAATCTGGCTTCTGCTCTTAAGAAGCTTATAGAAAAAGAAAAGCAGATTTTGCTCAGACAAGTAAAGAGGTAAGTAACATATTGGGGCTACAGAAAAATAATGGCTTTTGAGCTGGGCAGGGGAGGATCAACAGAATTTGAGAAGTAGATAATTTGCAAAAATATTTAAAAGTAGAAGAAAGGTGCAGTCTGTACAGAGCATGAAGCGAATCTCTGTAGAGTACCAAGTATGTCTGAAATACATGTGGATAAAAGCTGTACCTGAAAAGGTGAGTCTGAAGAGTGTTTTAGCCCCCAAGAGAAGACCAGCATTCATTCTGTTGGTAGTAGGAAGCCAAGGCAGGATTTGGGGGATGAGATTAATGGAAACACATCCCTTAGAAACGTAGCATAGAGATTTGAGTAAATGAAAATGACAGTGGAGAAAAACTGAAGGTGGGAGATTATTTAGGAAGATGCTGTGATGATTTGGGTAAATGAGGATATATTTCTGGACTAGTGCCATGGTGGTCAGGCAGAAACAACATGTGGATGCAACACGCCATAAAAGTAGAACAAAATATGCTTTGGCCAATTGACTGTGAGTTGTAGAGAGAAGAAAGAGTCAAATGTGATTCACAAGATATTGTCTAAAGCAGCCAAGTACCTAATAATTTTGTTTGCTAGGAAAGAGAGAGTATGAGGCAGGGAATGAGCCTGGAACCTCTTGAGTGTGTTGGATGCTTTGGTTCTGTAGTAGGCATTTGTAAAGGATGAGAGTAAAAATTCTCATTAATTCTCATCTCTAATGTATCATGCAAATTACAAAGAAACTATGCAAAAACTCTGTGAAATAAACCAGTTTATGCTCATAACTTCACAGTTATGTAATTTCCATTAGGGAATTTCCAGTTGGAATGAAACACAGTTGTTGAGGAAAAAATAAAACAATGCTGAAAGAACTCACACACTGTACACAGCAATGGAGAAAACATCCCCAAATAAGTCTTTTAACTAAGAAAAATCTAGGCTATAGCTAAAGGCACAATTTCTTCCTTTAGACCATTCAAAAATGGTCTGTAATACTCCTTGGGGGACTGGTGTTATAGCATAGTGAGTTAAGCCGCTCCTGCATTGCTGGCATCCCATAGGGGCATTGGTCATGCCTTCTCTGCTCCACTTCCAACCTAGCTCCCTGAGGTGCATTAGGCACCTCAGAAAGCAGCTGAGAATGGGCCAAATCCTTGGGCACCAGCCCCTACATGGGAGACCAGAAGCTTCTGGCTCTTACCTGGCCCAGCCCTGCCCAACTGTTGCAGCCATTTAGGGAGTGAACCAGCAGATGGAAGACCTCTCTCTCTCTTGTCTCTACCCGTTTCTCTGTAACCCTGCCTTTCAAATAAATAAAATATATCTTTAAAAAAACTCCTTGGTCATCTTTTAATGCCCTACTTTATCTTAGAACTTACAAGTTTCTTATTTATGTGTTTTGATCAGAATTAGTGGTTTAGGTTCATCCCACAAAGCTGGGGAGAATCAAATATTGAGATCACATCTTAGAAAATGCCTCTGCCTCCAATTGATACCATAGACACTGGTTCCCAACAATGATCCCAGCACGATCCCAGCCAGAAGCTGATGAATCAAAAAGGCTGAAGCCTAAACTCAGCAAGCTGCATTTTTACAAGTCCTCCAGGTATTTGATGCTTGCTAAAGTTTATGAATCACTGCTGTAGTCCCAGAGATAGAAGTTGGTAAAATATGTATTTTTATTAATATATGGAATTAATTATATTTAGTGTTTAACATGTATATATGTGTGTGTATATATATATGTATTTGAATACATATGTGTATATATGAAAAGAATGGAAAAGAAGAGAACTGGAATGATAGTCAGTACTTGCTTTCTCATTGAACAAGTGAATGAATACTCTTTGGAGGGTGTAATGGTTGTGCTCATGTCTTTTTCAGTTTCCATTCAACAGATATGTATTAAGAATCCAGTTAGCGAGAGAGCAGAACTAGGTGTGGCGTATTGAATAGAGGATAAAAGGTGAATGGTGTGTTATGGTTTTGGACAACTAGATGGGCTTGGCTGTACATGGTTCCAATGCTGGCTGAAATGCTCAGAGGGCACCCCTATGAAAAGGAGAGTGGAGGGGTATGGCTCCCTTCAGCCTGATCAAGAATCTTGAATTCCTGGGCTACATGTGTTCCTGGGACTCCAGCCTTTTTTCTCTGGGCAGAATCACCACTCATCAAGTGTCTCACCAATAAGCTTCATGCACCAAAATGCCAAGCTCCATTTGATTCCCGGTGTACTGTCCATTCCCGCTGAAGGGAAGATGCCTTTCAGTCCCTCCATCCGTCTCGCTTGATGATCCCTTGACGCTCAGCTGGAGAAAGCTTCCCTCAGCCTCTGACATCTTTGAAACCCCAGCACATTTCAGTAGAGCGTCAGAAATGTCAGAACTGCCTGGGCTGATCCCTCCTTCTCCCATTTTATCTCCAGTACACCTCTTGCTGCACTGTTTACTGCTTTTATCTGACAGTGTTTTTTTTTTTTTTTTTTTTCTTGCTACTGTCTGAGCTTCGAAAACATTGCTGCTCCTTTTTTACTACCCCTCCCTGCACTTCACTGAGCACCCCTTATCTCCAACATGTTGCACGTGTCTTGCTGCTTGTTTAATAATGCATTGCTCTTGGGCTCAGGAGCCGATAGGCTCCTGTCCGGTGACCCAAGCTGGAGGTTTATCCTGCTGGCTCGGGTCTCCTTTGATGTAGGAGGAAATTTCTGACTCAGCAGCAGATTGTTAACTTCTTTGATGTGCTCTTCTTATTCTGATTTGTTGTACACTGTGTTCCTTTTATGTTCAAAAGGAACCAAATAAAGAATTGTCCCTCCCGCTTCTCACATCTAATTTTTGCCTAAGCACACCCTGATGCTGTGAGTGTCAGGGAGTGGTTCTTTGGATAATATATAATACACTTTGCTTAAAGAAAACAAATGACATCAGACATGTGGAATGCAGTCCTTCATATGGTCTTATGTAGCTTTTCACTTCACGTGGCATTTGCATAAATAGTTCTCTAATGCAGCAAGAATTAGGTGAGAAAAAAACAAGCGAATTTCTAAAAAGAGTTTAATACGTGGAAATCACATATGGATGCTATGATTAAGTATGCTATTAATATATTTAAAAAAAAATGCTACCCATCCCAAACCATGTTCTATGAATGGTTCTGTCCTGAAACCAATGATGCACGAGAGTACTGCCTGAACTTGCCTATGGATTGCACTGGCCTAGATGTTGACTGCCCTGGAGACATGATAGACAGAAACTGGCAAAGCGTAATTCTGCCCTGACTTTGCATCTCTCAGCACCATCTGCTCCCTAACATCTGGACAGAAATAGCACTGTAGGTCTTTCATTTGGACATAGGCAAATAAATAAAATCACAAGAAAATCTCAAAAGAATCATATGTTTATTTACTATTTTTATTAACCTTTACTGGTGAGAAAGCCAAGTAAGCTTAAACAGATATTTGAGAGATGTGTAGAATATTGAATAGAAAATTTATTAATTAGGGTACTTTGTACTCAACAATATTTTTAAATTAAGTTCTGCATTCATTGAAACCCTTGGGTGGATGGAGTTTAATTTCAGAATCATATGTGAATATATGAACTTATTATATGTGTACCGTACTCACATTGCTTTCATATGCATTCCCTCATTTCAATCTCCTGTGGGTGAGAAGGGAAGATAGTTATCATTTGGCCCATATTACAGGTGAGGTCATGTTCAAAGATCATTGGTTGCTGAAACTAGAGTTTTGACCTAATTCAGTGCTCTTTTTACTATATAAAGTCTAATTTTGCACCTCTTGCAGTACATAGCAATTTGGATTAAAAATTGGCTTTTAGGTACATTAAAATGTAGTGATCTATCACAAGAAAAAAAAACATGAAGAGAGTACAAAATATGTATTGTACTTGATGACTAAGCTAGGCAGACATTAGACATTGTTTTTAATCTATCCTTTAGATATGAATCTGTTTCATTTTCTAAATCTGATTATTTTATTTTGCCATCAACTATAATTACTTTAACAGTTCTTATATTTCATCAGTCCTATATTTGACCATTGCACAACTACCAATCAAATAGAATTCTTGCAAGTTTCAGGCTACATCCTTTGCTAATGCTTATATGCAGAATTGCAAGTGCAGTCCTGCTTCCCTGTAAAATGGACCATGACATCAAATGTGAGTATGGCAGTCACATCAGACCAGCTGGCAAAAAACTTCATACAGGTGGGCTCAGGGAACACAAATGAGATGGAAAGCAGGAGTTCCTAATCAGAAGTGAGACGTAAGGCCCTTTGATTATTGGTTAGCAGAATTTCCTGCAAAATAAGAGCATCCTAGAAAATCCTAGTATTGAATGGTTATATAATCTATCTTCTGATCAATGCCGTCTCTGCAGCTGCAAACTTGAACTTACCTGTGTGATTAGAGAGCTATAATTAGATACACTTTATATCACTGGTTCCCCAATGGGAATGATTTTGCTCCCCTGTAGACAGCTGATGATATCAAAAGATATTTTTGGTGACACAATGTGAAGTGAGGTACTACTGTCAGGTGACCATGGGCAGAGAACAGGGATGTTGATAGAAATCCTACAATGCCTAGGACAACCCCCTATCCCTGAATAAGAGTCATCTAGGCAAAAATGTCAATTGTACCCAACATGGCAATAATGCACACTTTGAGAAACCCCTTATAAGACAAAATATTAATTTACTACAATTATCCATAAAATCCAACTCCCTGCAAAAACCATTTTTGAGGAAATATATCAGTAATGTCATGGTGATATGCTATGTGAATGATCTTAGGTAATTAAAATGGCTCTCCATTTCACATTATGTAGACATGTCAGTGCTGATAATGCAGCAACTTAAACATTTTTTTTCGGACCTCTAGAAAAGACAAAAGACTTGAGGAAAACTGAA
The DNA here is from genome assembly GCF_033115175.1 of Lepus europaeus. Classification (NCBI taxonomy): domain Eukaryota; kingdom Metazoa; phylum Chordata; class Mammalia; order Lagomorpha; family Leporidae; genus Lepus; species Lepus europaeus. The sequence goes on from NC_084835.1 coordinate 100,070,062, forward strand.
ACCTTTGCATTACTATTTATTATTTCCTCAATATGTTATGTCTTCAAAAAGTTCATGGAATAGATTTCAAAATTGATTACAATAAAAATAAATTTACCTTTTTTAAAGATTTTTTTTTTATTTGAAAGAGTTACAGAGAGAGAGAGAGAAAGAAAGAGAGGTCTTCCATCTGCTGGTTCACTCCAAATTGGCCGCAATGGCCAGAGCTGTACTGATCTGAAGCCAGGAGCCAGGAGCTTCTTCTGGGTCTCCCAGGTGGGCCATCTTCTGCTGCTTTCCCAAGCCTTTGTAGAGAGCTGCATTGGAAGTGGAGCAGCCGGAACTTGAACTGGCATCCATAAGGGATGCCAGCACTGCAGGTGGTGGCTTTACTAGCTACCCACAGTGCTGGCCCCAAATTTACCTTTAAATTCATTTTTCATTATTTTTCTAGTACCCTCATATCTTATTAAAAATTTCTTTCTTAAAATAAGAGCTGATGGCCAATGATCTTCTTGTTTCCAGGGTAGTAGATGCCTATACCAATCATGGCCCTACCACAGCCCACTTCCCTCAGAGGCCTTAATGATTCTACAGTCTTTATGGCATTTATGGTGGTACTAGTTCTTGGTGTATATGCCTTATGCCATTATATCTATGCATGCACATATGTGCCATTTAGATTGCATTTTGTTTTTAGCTTTAGTTTTCTTTTTTCAGAATTGTTGTCAATTTATTTATTTGAAGGAGAGAGAGGGACAGAGAGAGAGAGGGAAACTTTCCATCCATTAATTCACTCCTCAGATGCCTGCTGGGCCAGTCCAGCCAAAGCTGGAAGTATACATCCCAGTCCATGTCTCCCACATGGATGGCAGGGACCCAAGTACTTTAGCCATCGTCAGCTGGCTCTCAGCGTGCACGTTAGTAGGAAACTGGAATCAGAAGCAGAGGTGGACCTCAAGCCCAAGCACTCTGACATAAAACCTGGGTTTCTGAAGTGGAGCCTTCACTTCTGTGCCAGAGGCTCACGCCAAGTTTTAGTTTCCTTAACTGAAAATCTCAATGCCTTGTAGGATTAGGAGTGTTGGTCACCTGGTAGGTCTTCCATTTGCGTGCTAAGCGATTTCCAAACATGAGTTTGTCTCTCGTTTTTTCCTTAGTGTCTTCTTGTGTATACACTGACATCAGGCCCCCAGGAGGCCAATTCCTTCTCTCATTTGCTCTTCTTCCTGGGTGGGTAACCAGCCAAGCTTCTGCCACGTACATGCAGTTTCCCAGCTACTTTGCTGATTGCTTTTCTGCACCAAGAAACTCTTTGCCCAGCCTGCCTGTGTGCATGTGTGTGTGCACGTGTGTGTTAAATGGCTCTTTCTTCCTTCAGTTCCCTGATTTTCACCTTAGTGCTTTTCTTTCTTCACAGCGGTCAATTCCACAGGCAGGGTGGGCAGTAGGAACTCAGGATCTCCGCTCTGCCTTTCAGGTGCTAACTCCTCAGTCAGAGCGCCAGGTGGATGAGACCACACACACACAGGAAACTTGCTCTGTAGTCTCTGCAGCTTTGTCACTGTGCAGAACTGCTCAGGTGCTTACCCAGCTCTGACGGGTTTCTTATCACCCTCTTGGAGAGTTGAACTGCCCCTGTCATTTATCACAGGGCTGATAGCAATCCACCTTCCCTGTGGGACCACCTGCTCAGCTGCCAGCTGTTGAGATTGATACTTGCCATTTCCACGGCCAGATTTGCTCTGGCCTCGGTGGGCATGTTTGCTAAAAGGAGCATCATTCTCTCTGCCCCATACTGGGGCAGGAAGCTCTATTCTGAATTCTCTGCTGATCAGTCTTCCACCTGCTCCCTGATTCAGCTGCCCAAGGCAAATTCTCAGAAAGTCCCACTTCCAATAAGCATGTTCATTTGTACAGGTAGACCAGACAAGCCAAAGCAAAGCTGGTATGTCCCACAGCAAGTGGGACATTGTACAATGTACATTGTCTAATTTCTTCCTCTTCCTAGTCCAGGGTTCTCTCTGGAAACTCCAGGATGCCTGTGGTACTTGGATCATACCACCCCTCAGATTGTCGTTTTAATGCATCTACTGATTCTGTTCCATACTCAGGCTAGCCTAGTAACAGCAAAAATGCAAGGATTATTTTCCCAATGATAGACATGGACAACAGCTCATCTGGATTAAAGAGGAAAGGAAATAGTGAGTGGTAACCCCAAGAAAGATGTGGCTTTTTTTAGAATAACTTCTGTAGCACTGGATTCCTGCAGAAGCTTGTTGGAGATGAAGTCCTGACCCACCCTAGACCCTCAAATCACAATCTGCATTGTAGTAAGAACTCCAGGTGCTTCCTAGCCCATGAAAATATGCTGTTAGCAGGGCAACCTTGATGAAAATATTAATGCTCACATTTTACAGATGAGGAGACTGATGATCTGAGTGGTGGAGAGATCTGCCTGGTGTCAGTGGAAATTGAACCCTGCCAGCACAGAGACTCAATCATGGTTTTTGCATGAAGTGTGTTACTATATTGATTTTCATCGTGAAGTTGGTATCACATTGTTTTATTTAAAATGCAGTTTTGAACATCAGGAAACAAAATGTTCTGGTCTCTTTAATATGACAAATTGCAAATGGAAAAGAAATTTTGGTGGAAGATGGAACTCTTAAAGTTTCAACCAACTAGAGGGCAGGAAGAGGTGATGCATGTTACCTGTGATGCAGGGTTCAGAGTAGTTCAGCCATGGATGGCAAAAAGACACACTGGGCTCTCTACAGACCGGCAGGGCAAAGATGGCCACAGCAAGATACACTATGTGTTCAGGACATAATTACTATGGCCTTTCCTCTGAACAACAACTAGAAATAGGAAGGAAGAGTTGTAGCTGGAAATACTGAGAAGATTTCGAGGTTGCCTCAAAGAACAGGATGACATCCTAAGAGTGACAGTTTAAGAGTCCCTGAGTATTTAAAGGTTGACCATGTGCTTGATACATAAGATTACATAAGCCTTGTTTAGCAAGGATATTATAGGAATAAAAATCAGTGAGATTAATTTTAAAATTATATCTTGGAGCAAATATTTAGCCAAATTATTTTTAAAAGATTTTTTTTTAATTTATTTGAAAGTTAGAGTTCACAGAGAGAGGACGAGAGGCAGAGAGAGAGAAATCTTCCATCCACGGGTTCACACCCCAATTGGCCTCAATGGTTGGAGCTACACCAATCCGAAGCCAGGAGTCAGGAGCTTTCTCTGGGTCTTCCCACGTGGGTGCAGGGGTCCAAGGACTTGGGCCATCTTCTACTGCTTTCCTAGGCCATAGCAGAAAGATGGATTGGAAATGGAGCAGCCGGGACTCAAACCAGCACCTGTATGGGATGCCAGCACTGTAGGCAGTGGCTTTACCCTCTACACCACAGCACTGGCCCCTAGCCAAATTATTAAGATAGTGGTTAAGGGACTTGAGTCCAGGGACCAGTGCTGTGGTATAGTGGGCTAAGTCTCTGCCTGTGATACCGACATCTCCTGTGGGAATTGGTTCCCATCCAGCTACCTGCTAATGCACCTGGGAGAGGAACAGAAGATGGCCCAAGTGCTTGGGCCCTGCACCAACATGGGAGACCCGGAGGAGGCTCCTGGATCCTGGCTTCAGGTCAGCTCAGGTCCAGCCATTGCAGCTGCTTGGGGAGTGAACCAGTGGATGGAAGATCTCTATCTTTCTCACTCTCACTCTCACTCTCTTTCAAAACAAAACAAAAAGACACTTGAGTCCAACACTGGTGTTACTGGGTTCAGTAGCCAGCTTTGGCTCTGGCTCCAATTGTTGACTCCATCTTCCTGCTGGTGCAGACTCTGGGAGGCAGCAGTGATGATTCAAGTGGTGGAGTTCCTGCCATCCTGGTGGGAGACTTTGAGCTCCTGGCTCCTGACTTGGCCCTGGCATGGCCTCCACCGTTGCACCTTTGCAGGCATTTGGGGAGTGAATTCAGTGGGCAGAGTCTCTAAGTCTGTATGTATTTTTGTTCATGTATCATAGGAGATTACCTTAAATATTTTTTAATGCTTATCCCAGTTGTCTGTTGCCATGCAAAGTTTAAACACTGTCTCCAGGCTATCTTGCACAGGAGTGACTCTCCAGAAGTCACTCAGTTTAGGAGATTGTCTATTTGACTCTTCATCTGGTCAGGTTTAAATGGGTATTTAGTAGCCAACTTTTAAGCTTGGCTGCCTCCATTTTCTCCTTTTTGCAAATGTCAGTATTAAGAGCCAATGGAGGCCAGCTAGGCTAATCCTCCGCCTGCGGGGCCGGCACCCCGGGGTTCTAGTCCCAGTTGGGGCACCGTATTCTGTTCCGGTTGCTCTTCTTCCAGTCCAGATCTCTGCTGTGGCCCAGGAGTGCAGTGGAAGGATGGCCCAGGTGCTTGGGCCCTGCACCTGAATGGGAGACCAGGAAGAAGCATCTGGCTCCTGGCTTCGGATTGACGCAGCGCACCAGCTGTATTGGCCATTTTGGGGATGAACCAATGGAGGGAAGACTTTTCTCTCTGTCTCTCTCTTTCACTGTCGAACCCTGCCTGTCAAAAAAAAAAATGAAAAAAATAAAAAAGATAAAGAGCCAATGGAAAGATGGAGGCTCAGGTAGAACAAGGATTCACAGGGAGTCACTGATCAGATGCCCTTGTTGTTGCTGTGGTTAATCACCCCGGTTTCAAAAAAGAAATCCTAGGGCATAGAGTTCCTTGTTGGCTAGTCTGCTTGCCCCACCCAACCCCTTACACACAGAGAGACTCCACCATGCCACTCCACTGGATCCTTGGCAAGCACACAGTTGTTGATTGGCACTTAGAACTTGTAATGTGCAAATATCTCTTGAGCCACATGGAATTCTGCCCTCTGCTTTGTCTTGGTTTGGCTCAAGAGAATCCCAAAAGCACTATTTCTCTGACTGGTGTTTCAACAGGTGTTATTTTGGGTTACTAAGACTATTGTAAAAAAAGAAAAAAAGAGAGAGATATTCTTATATTCTTATACACACACACACACACATATTACAATGGTCTTATTCTAATAGCCCACCCGGAACCATGAAGAAGTTTATTAATTTTTTTTACATTAACACAATCTACTTCACTCACAATCTCCCCTTAGGAAATATCAGCAAGATTCAGTTGTATAGTTCAGAGCACTATACAAGGATTGCTCCAAACAAAAGTTATAAAGTGATGTGAAAGTAGAACCTTTTACAAGTTATATTTGGGCAGTTGTAGAAACAAAGAACTCTTTGAAACCCAATTCTCTATGTAGATGGAGATATAAATTAAAATACATTTTATTTCCTAAATGGAATGAGGCTACAGTATTAAGGTGGCACTATGTATTTACTTAGCATTTCCGATTCCCAAGTGGCACCACTCTTTCATTATCATCCTCTACACCCCACCTGTAAGCTCAGCAGACAGTCTACAGCTAAAGTGCCACAAAATGTATTATGCAGTAAGTAGCTTATGGGGGTACATTTAGGCAAACTGTGCACGGTCTAGACTGAATAGAGACCCATTATTCTCACCTTCCAGAAACTAGGAAGACTTGGAAGGATGAATTGAAAAGGTGTGAACAGTCGCTGAGCACTTTTCCCCTACTTTTCATCAAAAGGAATAATGAATTTTTCTCTACACTTACTGAGCTTCTGTTGTTTCTAAAATGTGTGGGAGCCAGATGGGAGAGGCAAATTAGACCCAAAGTTAATACACATTTTCTTCCAGGTTTGGTTAGGGAAACACAGCAGGAAAAAACAAAGGAAACACATCACTCTTAATATTTTGGAAGAAATGTGCTATATATAGTGACTAAATACTATAGGCAGATAGTAGCTATCAAAAAGAAAACTTAAGCTTGAGGTTAAAACAGCATAATATAACACATCTGACATTATGTTCCATATAAATCCAGGAACACATTAGCTCTAGTTTAGTTTTCAGTGTGATAATTAATCCACCAAACTCCTGTATTTTCTTTCCTAGAGTTCAAATAAAATACATTAGGGTGAGAAATGGTCTTGTTCCAGGAGTGGCGGATGGGCCATTGCTGTCTTCTGTGCTCTAATTTTCTACTTTAGTCACTCCACGGATAAGATCTTAGCTTTCCTGTTACAAGTTTTGCATAGGATAGAGGTTTCTGGGGGAGGGTAGTAGGTTTATGTGCTGGCATTTTAAGATAACAAAGTCTGTTGAAGCCTTAGCTTAGATTCATTCAACCTGTTCAAGAGCAGACCTCCAAGGAACATGAAAGAGGATGAGATTCTTCAACAGAAAAAAAAAATTTGTCACCTCTGGATGAGCAGAATCTATCAGAGCTCTCAATAAATATTTGCCTCTTGAATAAGGGTTTGTTCAGTTAGTAAATGAATGAACAAGTGAATAAGAAATGAGACAATATAGAGAAAAAACTGAAGAAACAGTTTTATCAAGAAACAAGGAAGAACATGCAGTTTATATTGGGGGTGAGGGCATAAACAGTGGTGAGGACTCAGGTCTGCTTCGAGAGGGGACAATGTGACAAAGGGTGGGGTGATACAAGAGCCACCAGATTTTGAAATTTCACATGTGCTGTGACTGACCCTGCAAAGAGCAGAATTCCCTGCAAACCCACGTTGAAGCACACACCCCTTCAATTTCTGTGCCCTTCAACAGGGCCAGTTACAAAGCACAGGATGTGCGCGAGAATGCCATCAGACTCATCCACCTTTTGGTTTTCAAAACCTCTCCTGAGAGGGCATCCAGGCTGATCCTGAGTGCCAATCCTCAAGGATGTGCTGTGGAAGCTTGGAAAGGTATTGCTGTCTTTTCTTTCTTTTTAGTCGTGTTTCTTATTGTTTTTAACAACAAGAGCTCCCTATTTATAGTACTTCTCCATGCATTCCTCCCAGGCCTATGAAAAGGCTGTTTTGCTTACCCGTTGAGTGTGAATTATAAGACTAATATTTAATGGTGCAGCTTTCTACGTGCAGTGCCATGACCAATTGAGAGATGAGTTGAAAGGGAGTGATGTTACGTAGCAAATGCCTCCCACAGTGGGAACTCACAATTTTTTTATTTTATTTTTTAAGCCTTAGGTTTGCAAAACTAGTATGTGGTCTATTGACATTCTAAATTGCACTGTTAGGAGAACATTAAGTTTTTCATTTCACACTTCCTGAGTCTTAAGCACCATTGCTGTATAAGGAAATCAGTCATTTTCTGATGATTCATGTGCAGGTTCATGCCAATCAGAATTGGCAGTAATTATGCCAAGACTCTTCTTTGAGCAAGTTCATTGAGGGCACGGAGAAAGGAAAGCTAAAGGAGACACATCCCAAGTATTCTATGTTCTATTTAAATTGACAAATCATAAAAGTGCAAGTGGTTTCATAGTACAATGGACATCTACTTTGAATAGATTACTACTATTATAAACCATAGATAGTGACACAGCCATCTGGGGATCACTTGATAGGGACTTAATGGCAAATCTTTGGGCCCATTCATCTTTCTCAACTTTGCCTTGAGGCTGTGGACATAAGAAAACAGTCAATAACATCTTCCTATGATTAATTTCCTATGAAAATCACTAAGAACTTGGAACCACTGATTTCTATCACTGGCTTCTAGAATAGTTGAAAAGCCATGAGAATTGCTCATTTGTTTGAGACCATTTGTTTTAAGAGACAGCAATCCTTGCAGCATAATACTGAATCCGGAGGCAGGAATTCCATGAAAATAGGATGAGTGGCTGAGATATTAGAACTGAGAAATGTATTGATTCAGCTTGAAAAACAGTCCAGTGTGTCTGTTTTATTCTCCTCTGTTTCTCAAAATTCACTTTCCTTGACATCTATAAAATGTTGCAATAGATCCACTTTTATTTATTTCGACCTTTATTTTAATCTGGAGTACATTGTTTTACATCCTACCACTATAAAACATAAATAAAACCAGGACACTGTTTCCTTTTGAAGACACTTCTGCCTTTTCTTTCTTATTCAGAAAACTTACTACTGAATTTTTGAATGCTAGCAGCTTTATCTTCTTCAACTTGACATAGTGATTTTGGGGAAATTTGCATACACAGGGGTGTTTTCTTGTGACATTGATTCAATTATTGCCATTCTTGACCTTAAAGGTAGAAAAGGAAACACTCCAAGCACCTAAGGGACTCTGGCAAGTAATAGCAACGGAAGTTGAAGATGGGTCCAGAAAATTAAATGTATTGTTCTCACACAACAAGATTAGTAAATTCTCTATAAACTCCAGATACTGTTTCCTTCTTTTTGCTCTAATGAGTTTACTATGCAATGATGATGGTGCAGGCTTCATCAAAATTCTGCCAGTGAAGGCGAATTTTCGAACTCCGTTTGCAAATGAGATCTGCACCATAAACCATAGTCATCCATCATAGAGAAGTAGCTTGCGCCCGATAAAAGGCTGTTTGGGCAGAGTCAATCAAATGAGCATTATTAGAGCTTGGTATTACCCTGTCCGTTAGGTGATGGGGAAGGAATGTAATACAGTTATGGAATGTGATTTTTTTATGCCTCTGTCCCTTTTGGTAGACTAAACTATTCTCACATGAACATCTAAGAGTGACATTCCTAATCTTTGTTATAAAGAGAGGCTTTCTCCTATTTCTCATCTGTCAAGAGCAGTTAGAACTGTGTAGAATATTTGTGATATAGCTAACACTACAAAGAGATGGCACTCTAGCTAAAAAGACAACTCCTAGTTGTGGTTATTAATGAAAAGTAGGCTGAGTGCTTGTGTTAGCTAACTGTAGTCTGACAAAAAAATACAACTTTTAGTGTCCATTGGCCGTGATTAAAGATCATAATCCTAATAATAGAATTTTTAGCTGACAGGTCATTTAAGTGCCATCTGCTTTAACATTTTGCTAACTTTTATTTAGTGTGGGAGCCATTTTTCAACCAAATATTATATAAAATACAAAAATGGCCAAAGTAGAAGCAGTTTTCATTTAGACAGATGTGGGGGCCTCCTCAGCCTTTCTTAGCTGTTCCCATTCACCCCACTTGATAGGTATCTTTGAGACCAATGTAGTCAATTTTTGGATCAATTTACAGATCAAGGCACCAATTTGCAAAAAACACTGGTAAATTTGGAAGAAGCTGCAGAACTCATTAATTGCAGAGTAAATGTAAAGATGCAGCCGTTCTCACTTCTACACAGATGCTTGTCCTACTGTGCAGGGCTCCTCCATTACACTGCTCTACATCAGGGGTCAAGCAGCCAGTGCCTGCAGGGGCCGAGGAGCTAGCAGCTGGTGAACTGAGAAGCTCAGCCCCATCTCACACCCCCTGCCTGAAGACAGCAGCTGCAGCACAGTTCCAGGTGATGCTTGTCATAGGAAAACAGGGCTCAGAATACCTTGATTGTTTTTTTTTCCTTTTTAGTTGAAGTCAGAGCAGCAGAGCTGTTGTATAATAATTATGATAACTTAGAACTTTAATTGAATATTAATAATAATAGTAAAAGATTAATGTACCAATGAAATAAAGCACATTTACAAGCCAAATTCAGCCAACACTGTTAGTCACCTGAAATACTGATGTTGAGGGGTTAGTGTTGTGGCACAACAGGTTAAGCCACCACTTGTGATGCAGGCATCCCATTGCAGAGTGCTGGTTCAAGTCCTGGCTACTCTGCTGTTGCAGTAGATGAAACAGTAGATGGAACACTGATCTCTCTTTCTCTCTCTCTTTCAAATACATAACACATCTTTAAAAAAAAACACTGATATTGACTTTAATGTTATGATGTTGTGTTACAAGGAACACTAAAAATGCAAACATCTCCGCAATTTGATGCATGGACTATGTTTGATAATTACCTTATGGACAATCTTTTTTGTTTGATGGACATTACTTTTTTTTAAAAGGTTAGCTCTTTTATTTTTAAAGTTTATTTTACTTGAAAGGTGGAGTTACAGGGAGAGAGAAGCAGAGGCAGAGAGAGAGAGAGAGAGAGAGAGAGAGAGATCTTCTATCCACTAGTTCACTTCCCAAATGGCCATGATGGCTGGAGTTGGGTGGGTCCGAAGCCAGGAGCCAGGAACTTCCTTCAGGTTTCCCACATGGGTACAGGGGCCCCAAGACTTGGGCCATCTTCTGCTGCTTTCCCAGGCACATAAACAGAGAGCTGGATCAGAAGTGGAGCAACTGAGACTCAGATCAATGACCAAATGGGATGCTGGTGCTGCAGCAGTGACTTAACCTGCTATGCCACAGCACCAGCCCCATGAACAATCCTTAACATGGCCTCATTCATTTATTCAACAAGTATTAATTGAGGGTCCACTAAGCACCAAGCTCTGCTGATAGAACAGAAATCCTGTTCACATTCCCAGATGTTCAAGGTCTCATATTCTGGTGAGGGGACATGAGTATCACCAAAGATATCTACAAGAAGGTGAAAGGAGCTGTCCTAGAAGAGCCTGTGGTGTTGAGGGGCTACCAGGAAAAGAAGAAAGACTTGTATAGCTCTGTTCAAAGAAAATTGTCTTGGAGGAGTCATGTGGAATACACAGGAGCTTGCTTACCTTACAGATGATAAAGGGGGCATTCTATGCAGAACAAAATACTTTGCATGCAAGAAAGGAGTTGAGGAAAACTCATGCCTTGATCAAGGGCTTCAGGTAATTTGCATGGCCAGAAGGCATGGAAGATGGAGAGAAGGAAGAAGAGATTGGGCTGGAAATGTGGACGAAAGCTAGTCCATGAAAGGTGTTTCAATCTGTGCCAGGAAGTTGAACCTTCCAGGGCTAGGAAACCTTTATTCTGCCAAAGGCCATCTTCATGTTTATAACATCATTCACAGACCATACAAAGTTAGCAGCCTAAAAATTAGCCTGTTATAGGTTTACTGAATTTCAGGTCTTGCCTCTGGTTGCCTTGCAAGGACCAGACCAAATGATTCTTGTGCCTCCTACTGCCTGCGGGATGGACGCTCCCCACTCTTCGAGCTTGTGAGATGATATTTAAAGATAATAAATGGGGCAAAGGCACCTCTTTTTGTTCTGGATGTTCAGATGATAAAGGGGATGGGTTGCAGGCTACAATCACAGGCTCTGGTTGTTGATTGGCTTGGCTGAGAGAGCGCAAAAGGAAAAGGGTTGAGGACAGATGCCCATGTTTCTGGCTGGGGAGCTAGGACTGACTGTGGCCCCCTTAACCAAGGAGGTGACCAAAGAGGAACAGGATGCTGATACCTGTCCAGAGAGCTGTGGAGGGAGGCTGGCTGTGCCAGCTCTAGGAGGGCAGGCAGAGCTCCTTGGTGTTTCCAGCTCCTGACCTGAAGAACTTACCGTGAAAATCAAACATTCCCCTAAATTTCTCTAGCACATTCTAAATATAAGCTAAAATAGGACTTGGAAAATTCGAGCATTCTAATGTCAGTGAAAAAAATCTATTGATCTTATTAGAAATGCCCAGTCACTGAGAGACTTCTATGCCAAGAAGCTTAAAATCAGTTGAATTTTTTTAGCAGAACACATTTTAGTGCTAAAAACAAACAGTAGCAAAGCCAATAAATGCCTGCCAAACATGACCAATAGTATTTCTCAGCTGGTTTAATGAGCACTGAGCTAGAAGGTGGATACAAAAGCAAACAAGAATCTCTTTCTTTTATCAAATACAAATCAAATCTGCCTGGCATTTTATTTTGCATTTGAATATGAAATAGCTGACTTTAGCTAAAACAGGAGGAAAAGGTTAAAAGATTTTTTTTTTTTTCTTGCCTGCCCTGGCCTAGTGTTATATTAAACCACTTTCTCCTGTGATGTATTGTTTTTAAATCTAATCTTTTCTTTCTCTGAAGTGTTTTCTGGGTTATCGTCTCAACACTCACCACAACCCTTTAGCTAGACGCAGTGGCAGAGTAATCTGAGAGAGAACAATTGATCATCTATATTTTCAGATTAGGCCAAGTCCAAATCTTAGGTATGGTAGAGAACAAATATAGTCTGTTTGCCAGCCTTTCAGCAATTGCAGACACACACAGTGGATCACTGTATGAGGATAATGCAAAAAATATTTGCCTTGGTAAGATCGGTGTATATTTTATAGTCAGGCTACTAATTTAATTTACAAAAGGGGTGCTTTTTTTTTTTAATCCTTTAGTGGAGGTGGGACATGAAAGATAAAAACAAGTGCAGGATCTACTGGACATCTGTAATAAGAATATTATCAAGGTGAAAGGGTCTGAGAAAGGAAAAAATCAACCTGCTAACCATTAATGCCATCTCTGAATAGTCATTTTTACAAGAGAATTTATGGCACCACACTCCTCTCAAGATCCAAATAGCAACAATTAATAGTAATAAGAGCTTCCAGTGAATGCTGAGGTTATTGTAGCCTCTGATTTAAAATGTGGGTTTTGGAATGGCAGGGGCATTATCGATGACATTCAATTTTCAGAGAGGATTATCCATGAAGAATCTTGCAGCTGCACTGTTTACTTCTCTCTTCCTGGCATGGTTATGCAGACATCGACACTGAGAAAAATACTGTAACAAAATTTAGGAGACTGCATAATTCCCTATAAACACACCCACTTTATATATTCACATATATCATGTGCTTTTCAAATGCAAATGTTAGCTGTTGTTTATCTGTTACTTCTCTACTTGTATCTCTGTGTGTATTCACTCCTTAAGGTAATGATACATTCAGATGTTTAGTCTGTCTAACAGAAGAATGGATTTTGAATATGTGAATTGGGGAATTTTCAGTGAAATGAAAGGACAAAAGAGACTCAGACAAACTGATGCTTTGCTTGGGAATTAATTAGAATTCAAAGTAGTGCTTAGATGATTATCCAGGATCCTGATGGTCTAACAACTGCCACTCGTTTGGGAATTGGCATTGCAGGACTGCTAGGGAAGTGTAGGGGTGAGAGATGCTACCCTTGGGTCTTCTACAATAGATGGATGCGGACATTGTAGTCTGCAGCCTCTGCCGCACTTCCATTCCTGCACAGCAAACAGCCTTGGTGTTCAATTTAACCTCGATTAAAAAGAGAGACAACAACGGAATCTGTAGGATATTTGAAACTGGGCTTACTATTCATCTACAACCTGTGTGAGCCTCCACGTCTAAGACACCAGATGAACCTGCCACACTGCTAAAAACATCATCATCTTTCTTATTTTTCAGACTTAAGTCATTCCTTCAACCACCCCTTCAGATCACTGCAGATCCTTCATTGACTTTGAATTGACTTTGACATATTTTACTGACCCTTCTGTATAAATGCTTCCAAAGTGCTGCTTTTCTTGTTTTGCAGATAATCCTAAAGAGCACTTTTATTTTTTTATTTTTTTAATATTTTATTTATTTATTTGAAAGGTAGAATTACAGAGAGAGGCAGAGGCAGAGAGGGATAAGTCTTCCATCCAATGATTCATCCCCAGATGGCCTCAATGGCTGGAGTTGAGCCAATCCGAAGCCAAGAGCCAGGAACTTCCTCCACGTCTCCCACACAGGTGCAGGAACCCAGGCACCCAGGCCATTTTCTACTGCTTTCTCAGGCCATAGCAGAGAGATGGATTGGAAGAAGAGTATTTTTGGTATTTATGCAATTGTGACAGTCTGCACATAATGACACAGGGTCACCCTCTCTCCTATGTATTGTGGCTGTTGCAATGAGAACAGTGCTGGATCAAACTTCTCAGACTCCAGAGGTTCCTCATCTCCTTAGCAGTTCATTTTGAGGCAAGTTGAGCAGAAACTTGTCTCTCATTTTAAATCTTGGAGTTATATTAGATTCGGCATAATGCCCAGAGAGACATTTGAATTCAATTGATTGATTTTTGTGTTACAGTCTCAGGAGCACTGCTTGCCAGTTTCCATCCTCGGTTATGTCTGAGTAGTTCTGAAAGAGTTACGCGGTTCCACAGTAATAACCTCAGAACAATTTTGAAACACTTCTCTTCTTCGTATTCTTAAAAGGACCACAAAGACTTCAGTCTCCAATGAAAACAATATATTTTTTACAGATGGAAGAGGCACAAGGGACATCTTACTCAGCCTAAGGATTTCAAAAGAAGAAAATATGGCACCCTCATAATAGAGATACTCCCCCCATCTTAGTCCATAACACTCTCACCCCACTAACCTTCTGAAATTGTTATCAAGCAATGGTTAACAAATAGTGAGTGCTAAAGGTAGGGAATCAGGGAGGTGTGTAAAATGGCTTTTTTTTCCTTCAAGAAATCATCATATTTGGGAAGACAGGCATAAAATTTAAAAGATGTACATAAATACAAGGCAGTGTGGGTTAAGTGTCAATGCTGCAGGGGCAGGCAATAGTGACTATAGAATCGGGAAAGTACAGGAAAGCTGTGTAACTTAATTGGGTAAGATGGGCTTCATAGAGAGGGTGCCACTCATTCGGGCCCCCAAGGATAGACTGGCTCAACTACAGATTTACCAACTAGATCCTGAGTATTTACATCAGATTGGTAGAGGTGGAAACCAGCAGCCATAACCCATATATAGTTTCTGCTTAGTTGAGAATCAGGTCTCATTCTGAGTAGTGTGATTATACTCCTTGTGTTTTTGCCTTCCTACCTAATTCCATACCTCTCACTCTAGTAGCTGCCCATGGCTACTCAAATGTTTTGAACTTCATTTGGGAAAATATTTTATGGGAAGTAAAACAGATAAATTAGCATCCACTTGTTCCTTTCCATAGCACAGTAGTCTTAATCTCAGAGCTCTTTGTGAATTACACAAAAAGTATGGAATCTGTTCTTGAGGAAGATAAATACATTTATAAACAAGATTGTGCATTGTTTCAGGGGTTCATAGAACCCCTTAAGACACATTCATGGATGCAAACTTGAAAGTCCAAGCAGTGTTTGATCCTAATGACTTATTGTAATCAATTTTCAAGTTATAGGTAGAAAGATAAAAATTATAGCAGTGTAGTATTTGTTCTCTATTCAAAGGGAAAGGATGGTGTCTTTAAAGGCAAATATTTAAAGGAAGAACCATTAGGATTGAGACATTTTATTCCAATTAGATGAGAGTACTATTTGTGACTCTGAACTCTGATAAATATATAAAAATGAACAGCAAGTTAACATTTGCTAAAGGGTTAATACTCATCTGGGGGAAGATATTAAGGCAGTCAGAACAATTTCAAAAACAAGCATATCTCAAAATAGGGCTTAAGCAGAATAGAACTGCCTCCCATCCATGTAATATCCCTAAATGTTCTTTCAAGGGTATTGACCATCAACCACATTATTTTTTTTTAATTTTTTTTTTAACTTTTATTTAATGAATATAAATTTCCAGTGTACAGCTTATGGATTACAATGGCTTCCCCCCCCCCATAACTTCCCTCCCACCCGCAACCCTCCCCTCTCCCGCTCCCTCTCCCCTTCCATTTGCATCAAGATTCATTTTCAATTATCTTTATATACAGAAGATCAATTTAGTATAAAGATTTCAACAGTTTGCACCCACATAGAAACACAAAGTGAAACATACTGTTTGAGTACTAGTTATAGCATTAAATCACAATGTACAGCACATTAAGGACAGAGATCCCACATGAGGAGCAAGTGCACAGTGGCTCCTGTTGTTGACCCAACAAATTGACACTCTAGTTTATGGCGCCAGTAACCATCCTAGCCTGTCGTCATGAGTTGCCAAGGCTATGGAAGCCTTCCAAGTTTGCCGACTCTGATCATATTTAGACAAGGTCATAAAAGACAGAGTGAGGATAGTAACCAATGATCCTAAGAGTGGCATTTACCAGGTCTGAACAATTATACAGCATTAAGTGGGGAAGAGGACCATCAGTACACACAGGTTGGGAGTAGAGCCATTGGTGGTAGAGTAGAGGTTATGATTACAAAGGAATGAGGCCCAAGTGCACTAGACAGGGCCTAGAACAAAGGACAGAGTCATTATTAGAGGAGCTAAGAAAGGTGCTGTCTAAGCTACAATTAAGTTTTCTGATTGAGAGGCAAATAGAACCTGATAGAAAGGGCTTGATAATAATCTGGTGGGCTTTAGGCCTTGTAAGTTAAGAGGCCCAGACCTATCTATCTCTTCACATGGGGTATATCCTAAGGGAGGTGTGAACCTCCTAGGGGAAGGCACTCTGTTGACTTTCATTACTTGGCTGGCCTGGGAGGAGAGCTGGCCAGGTAAAGGCAGGGGGCATCTCTAACAAGAAATTTACAGTTCTGCCTGCAATGTTGCTGACCCTACTTGACCATCCCCTCAGCTGCCGTGGTCACTTTGGAAGTTGGGCTGAGTGAAGGGCTTTTCAGCTTAGAGCCAATAAGATCTGTGGCTCTGACCTGGGCATCCTTCGACTCCAGGGCAGGTCCATTTCCAGTGATCCAACTCTTGGCAGAGCTGCCAGGGCTCTTCACAAGCTGACTTCTGCTGAAGCCCAGGCTTACCACATTGAAAGCCACTGCAGTGGACTGGCCTGTTGGGTCTCCTTGAGGGCAGATCACTGTACAGATCAGCCATTAATAGGCCTGCCACCCATTGCTTCTGATGCCGAGCTTTCTTTTCCTCCTGGTTTGTGTTAAAGCAGACCAGAGGATGCAAGTCAAGGGAGTGCCCGTTTCCCATCTCTAATCTTCGGTGGCCTGAACTACAAGTCTATAGTCACAGGCATGTTCTGTAGTAGTTTTTCTAAGGTAGACAATGCCCATGAGGAAAATTATATTCTCACTTTAAAACTTTCTTTCCCTTTGGTCTGAAAGGGAGGTTTTTTCTACTTACTGTATACTTCGCTGATGGCAAAGTGAATCTAGCTATGAGATTATTATTTAAGTTCTTATTTTGGCTATGCTATTGCAGAAAAATGTTAGCCATCTCTTTTATAAGGTCTAAAGATTAAATTGTGCATCCTACAGATTCCTTCATAATAGAATTAGTTTCCTACCTTGAAGAGAATAGAGAAATGAAAGAACAAGTTGGGCTTAGAATAGAGAAATGAGGGAGCAAGTCCTAGATCGCTTGCTGACAATAGCAATATCACATGAATACTTAGCAAACCGTTTCAACCATTAGATAACAACTTAAGAAAACATTTACCAGAAGGTCCAATGCCTTCTATAAATTTTAAGAATCATGTATTTGAAAACACCTCTTAAATATCTAACATGGTGTAGTTTGTTTAGCCAGTAAACTTAAGCACAACCATCTAAAATGTTTTTAGTTTCTTTCTACCAACAAGTCTAAAACATATGATACACAGATTCAGGTCCCACAAATTAAAATGTATCTTTGATTGATTTTAGCGGCTTAAATTTATGGACAATCTTATCTATAAGCCATTTAAAATAAAACTCTTAATAAAATTTCCCCATGTGGACATACAATATGTACACACATATAATATAGCATAATAGACCAATATAGCAATTTTAATAATAGTTTTTAAAATCTTTAACTCTTTTTGTAGATTGCCAATTGATTTGAATTGCTTTTTCTTTTTAGTAACCTCAGTTAACCATACTTTCTCTCAGTTGGTACTGTTAATACATTATTGGCTTCATCTGTTTACAGAGCCATCCCAAAGTACTGAATACAATAAAAGTGGCTGGAAAAAGTCCATAGGAACCTATAGGAGGACAGCTAAACACAGAACCAACAACGCTTTAGTTTTATGAGCAGCACATCATATATAACTGTGGATGACAAAAGACTTTAAGTCGCCATGTTTAAAATTATAAACTCATCAACCAACAAGAGGCACTTGCTTACTTCACAGTATTTTTGAAAGCACCTGTAGGATTTTACAAGTATTTAACCCTTTAAGCCTCTGGGGCTTTCTCATTAAGATAACTATCATGTCTAGTAACACAAGATCATTAGACTTTTTAATTCTCAAACATTTGTATTAATAGCATTTTCCATTATAGAAACTTAAAGTCTGGTACCACATCACATCTTGACAGTACTTCTAATATACTCCAAATAGACTGATTAGTTGGTGTCTCTATAAGATGAGAGACATAGGTCCTTCGATTTTTTTCAGTTGGGCCCAAACTGGAAAAACCGAAGTCCAGGATTTACTGGAAATTTTAGAGACCAGATTGTTTGAAACTTTGATTTTTTGAATGCCTGTCAAGAATGCCAAGAAGGCTCAAAATCCAAAATATCTGGTTGAAATAAGATTTCTTAAAATCATGACATAACATAGACCAAATTTGATCATTGTTACAATGTGATTATTCAAATCTTTGAAAAAAGCACATATTTAAATAACCCATAGCTCTTAATAAAAATTCAGCAGTTTTTGAACAATTAGAATTTAACAGACATCAAGAGAACATAATAGATTACTTTAACACATTGCTTTAACAGAGCATCAGAGTTTAATTCTATGTCAAAGAGAAATTGAGCTTCCTGTGATCTTTTGCTGTGAGGTTTCCTTCCTTTAACTTCTTTCATATTGGTGACCATGTTTCTGTGTTTCTGTGTGTAAGACATCTTTAAGCATCTTTTGCAGGGCAGGATGAGTGGCAACAAATTCTTTCAGTTTCTGTTTGCTATGAAAAGTCTTAATTTCACCTTCATTCACAAATGAGAACTTTGCAGGATATAGTATTCTGGGCTGGCAGTTTTTCTCTCTTAGTACCTGGGCTATGTCTCGCCATTCCCTTCTAGCTTGTAGGGTTTCTGATGAGAAGTCTGCTGTGAGTCTAATTGGAGATCCTCTAAGAGTGATCTGACGTTTCTCTCTTGCACCTTTTAGGATCTTTTCTTTATGTTTCACTGTGGTGAGTTTGATTACAACATGTCGTGGTGAGGATCTCTTTTGGTCATGTTTATTAGGGGTTCTATAAGCTTCCTGTACTAAGATGCCTCTGTCCTTCTCCAAACCTGGGAAATTTTCTGCTAGTATCTCACTGAAAATGCCTTCTAATCCTTTCTCCCTCTCCATGCCTTCAGGAACTCCTAGAACCCGAATGTTGGGTTTTTTAATAGTATCCTGTAGATTCCCGACAATATTTTTTAGATTTCTAATTTCTTCTTCTTTTCTTTGGTTTGCCTGTTTCCTTTCCTGTTCTCTGTCTTCTAAGTCTGATATTCTCTCTTCTGCTTCGCCCATTCTGTTTTTAAGGCTCTCTAATGTGTTTGTCATTTGATCTATTGAACTCTTCATTTCATTATGATTTCTAGTCACTATCAGAGTTTCTTGTTCCACTAGTTGTTTCATTTCATTTTGATTCCTCCTTAATATTTCACTTTCACGAGAGAGATTTTCTATCTTGTCCATGAAGGATTTCTGTAGTTCAAGAATTTGTTTTTGAGAACTTCTTAATGTTCTTATCAATTTTTTGAGATCCGCTTCTTGCATTTCTTCGATCTCATCATCTTCATAATCTTGAATTGGGGTGTCTTTTTCATTTGGGGGCATCATAGTTTCTTCCTTGTTCTTGTTAGCTTGGTTTTTGCGTTTGTTGTTTGGCATGTTGGAGATATTTGGTTTCTTCACTGTGGTGTTTTTTCTTGTTACACTATGGCTCTATATTAAGTGGACTGTCTGCTTTCAGTGGAGCCTTAGAGGCTTGAGATGAGTGTGGACTGAGGGCTGTGTTTGGTTCCTCAGGGTTGAGGGTGTGTCAAAGATGACACTCCCAGGTTAGGTGTGGTAAATCTCTCTTTCTTTTTTTGATTTAAAAGGGAAGTAATTCCCGCACAGCTGAACGTAATTGGAGGTAGTTAGCAGGCAAATGATATACCCACAGGAGCCAGAGATCGGAAGCTCTTTCCCAAGGACCACACAGGGAATCTCTGCTGCCCTCAGTGTGGGCTCCAATTCTCCTGCAGTCTCCCACTGGGTTGCCAAGTTAGATGCTAATCTCCTGTTATTTCACCCCTCCCCCCAGAGTCAGGTTTGTCTGCTAGGCTCAGGGCTGGTGCAGACCTGAGGTCGCCCTGCTTATGACGTATGTCCAAAATGGCGCCTGCTCTGTCTTGCTCGCCTTTGAGAGGTGAGCGGAGAGAGAGAAACTTGTGTCCGTATCAGTCACTTTTTTTATTTTTTTTCTCTCTCTTCTAGTTAGCCTGGTGAACTTTTCCCCACGGAGTTTCAAGCCTCGTTCCCTCTAGCCTCCTCTTTCCGCTTGCCTGCTGGTATCTCGGGCTATGGAGGTTCGGCTCACCTCGCGTTCCAGTGCTGGTGCGTTGAGTCTGCCGCTGGTGTCCCGAACTTGGGCTCCCACGCTCTCCACGCAGGTCCACTGTGAATCACTAGTTCCGGAAGAGTTTCCTCTGCTGTTTCATCCCCTACTCTTCCTTGAACCTGCAGTATCTCCACTTATATTAAACTTTCTCTCCCCCCGGACTAAGTGTGCTCCCTGCCTATTCCGCCATCTTGCCACCAACCACATTATTTTGATCTTCTATTGTGACAGGGAGGAAGTAATCAAGGTTTGAATACATTTTCTCATATATATGGAATGGAGTTCAAAAAGTTGATCAGGGAACAATTACTATTTCCATTAATAACTAGGTTGATGGTCCCTTTCATTCATACTGTTCCCACTTATTCAGTAAGTGCTCTGTGAGCATCTACTGTTACCAGACTTTGACCTGCACACAAGGTGGGCATCCATCTGGTTTTCTCTAGAAGGTACAGAGTTATGCCTTTTGGTCCTCTGTATTTTTTTTTTTTGACAGGCAGAGTGGACAGTGAGAGAGAGAGACAGAGAGGAAGGTCTTCCTTTACCGTTGGTTCACCCTCCAATGGCTGCTGTGGCTGGCACGCTGTGGCTGGTGCACCCCGCTGATCCGAAGCCAGGAGCCAGGTGCTTCTCCTGGTCTCCCATGGGGTGCAGGGCCCAGGCACTAGGGCCATCCTCCACTGCACTCCCGGGCCACAGCAGATCGCTGGCCTGGAAGAGGGGCAACTGGGACAGAATCCGGTGCCCTGACCGGGACTAGAACCCGGTGTGCCAGCACCGCAGGCGGAGGATTAGCCTATTGAGCTGTGGCGCCGGCTGGTCCTCTGTATTTTCAATGCCACTTTCATTTTCAAAGTGTACAATTTTGAACAATAAATTACAGGATCATTCTGGATTTAGACTGTTTGGGAAATTGTCCCCTCAGGAAAAATCTAGTCTGGCCAAATGTGCCCTACTAGATTGTCCAGAAATATACTACGATTTCCTGTAGTGTTTTGAATACTATTTAAAGTTTATACAGACAGGAACCTTGTCTGTTTAGTTCATCAGTACATCCCTTGAGCCTAACTTACTGTTAGAACATAGTAGTAGGTGCTGAGTACATATGTTAGGAACTAGTGTATCATCTAAAACTCCTTCAACATTTGACAAAATTGCTGCTACTACAGTTATCCAAAGGTGTAAGAATAGGTCATGCCTGGAAGAGCATGTTTAATTGGAAGATTCAAAAAGTCTAAAATGATTTTAATAGTTCAAGGAAATTATTTTATCTGATTTCATTTTGTAAATATTTTAATGTGCTTATTTTGTTTTTAAAATCAATTTTAAGTACATGAATTTAAATGTATTAAAATGATTTCCTTGAGTATTATCTTATGTTGATTATCTTATGTTGAAAATCACTGTGGGAGTGTTGTGAAGCAGGGATTAAGCATCTATAGCTATGGGAATTGGTGAGCAGCTTCGTACAACACCACCAGACCCAAAGGGAGTCTTTTCTCCCTTCATCCCTCCTGTTTGTTGGGATTTTACTGTATACAGACATAATATTTTGAGGAGGTGACCTAGGGTCTCTAAGCCATATTCTTATTTTACCACAGAAATCCATCAAGCTTGGTTATCTTGTTTCCGGGCCTCTAAAAGATGAGAAACAGAAATAAAGAAAGTTGTTAGAGTCAGATTTATGGTAATGGGAGAGATTGAAAAACCATAAGATGGAAACTGGGGATCCAAGGACTATCATTTCGATCGCCATATGAGGAACAGATAAAGCACCCTCACCTCCAGCAGCTCAGAACGTCTCATTGTGTTTACCTGGTCAGCAGTGGCAGTCCTGGGCAGTCAGGAAGCAGGTGCACTAGGCTGACTGTGCTCACTTCAGTAGAGGACATATTTCCTCAGCCATTTCAGCAAAGCTGCTGTTTCATTTGGGCTCTCTCAGTTGCAAGAAGTTAGGAGAACCTAAGTATGCTGCAAGTGAAGGGGTGTGTGTGTGTGGTCTATCTGTCTGTCTGTCTAAGGATAGGAAATTGCAAGGGAAAAGGATTGGTCAAGAACAGAGTCAGCCCATGGGTCTGCCTGCCATATTTGTAGGTCCCTGGACTCTTTAGTTGGGTGATATCTCTGTTTCTAAGTTGGACTCCTGTCCTTTTGGTCACCAACCCCTATTTGGATTCTTTATACCTCTTTTAAGTGTCAACTTCTAGTTCTGTCTTACTCTCTTTGGGTTCTTCTGGTAAATTTCTTTGTGGGAAAATGTGGTTTTTGTCTAGTTCATCTTTCCAAACTGGCAGTGTCATCATTTGCTGACCATTTTAGATTTTAACTGCTCTGAGTAATTGCTCTTTCTTGCTCCAGTTTGCAAATACAAGAAGAGTGGATTTGGTTTTCTGGTCTGGTTCTGATCATCCACTAAACAGAAGCTGCAGATAATCTGGTTTCACATGGCTTAGACCACAGGCATTGCAGAGACCTAAAAAGATTCAAAAATAGATAAATATTTGAAAATTTATATTTAGCACTAATGAAGTCCATTTATCTAGAAATTCACCTTAGGTAGAAATATATGCCATTAATATTATGCACATAAAACCCTACTCTACTTCCTGTGAATTCAGAGCCCCAGGTAAGTAATTAAGTATTAATTTCTTATATTTTATATGTCTTCTTACCCCACTCATAGTCTTTTTGCCCCTAATTATTCCAAAAGAATGCTTACCTTCTTCCTCTGCTTTGTGACTTGCTTGTAAACCTATTTCTAATTCTCTCCTTGATTACTGGAGCAGTGGATGTGATTGTTACAAGGCTCTCATTATTTTTCCCTCTGCTCCCAACTCCCCACCCAGACTCACCAAGAGGTGCAGATGATTTTACATTTGACAAAGAGGGTCACTGTTCCAAGAATAGGTGAGCATGCACTGCCATGTGGCCCGCACTTGGTTTTGCTGTAAGAATCTAAGCAAGTGCCTGGAACACTGATTCATATCATAAAACACTGACCCTTCAAGGTATCCTATGATGAGGAACTGCCTACCTTTCACTCATGCCCAGCTCCTGCAAATTCTGGCTTGGATATCAGCAAAGCTGAGACAGAAAACAAAAAATTTCATATTTTCCAAAAAAGTTTGAGCTTTTTAACATTTATTTCAAATAAGTGTTCCAAAAGTTACCACACAGAGACATCAGAATTTGAATTTTCACTTCCATATGGAAGTAGAGTGAGGATAGAAGGAGACAGTTTTTCATTTCTTCAGAACATTTGAACCTTTGCTAACATTCACTGAATGTTTACTGTGTGCTAAAAATGTTTTCAGTATCTCAGATACACTTGCTAATTTAACCCTGACAGCAAAACCTATGGAATAGAAATAACAGCCCCATTTCACAATTGAGGAAACACTGGCACACAGAGGCTAAAGGAGTTGCCCAGGTTCTTAGAGTCACTAAATAGAGAAGTTGGGATTTTAACCTAAGTATGCTCAACAGCTCCTCTAAAGATTTGATCTGTGCCTGGGTGTTTCTGTAACACAAGGAATTAAGAGCCACAGGCCAGGTCTGATTCACTTAGAATCACTGAATCCTTGTCAGATGTTTTTCATTTTATAACCATTCCTCATAGAGACAGAAATGTGAGCCTCAGATCATGTAGCAGCTTGTTGACAGATCTGCTTGGGACAAGAGAGAGGAGAATTTCTCAAAATAACAATTGGGGGTGGGCATTTGAGGCAGCAGATAAGTCCCTGCTTGGACATCTGCATCCCATATTGGAGTGCCTGTTTGAGTCTCGACTTCTCCACTTCTGATCCAGATGCCTTCTAATGCATACCCTGGGAGGCAACAGATGATGCCTCAAGTAGTTCAGTGCTTGCCACTACTATGGGAAACTGAGTTGGGATTCTAGGCTCATGGCTTAGGCTGAGCAAGCCCTGGCTGTTATAGACATTTGGGAAGTGAACCAGCAGGTGGAAGACCTCTCTCTCCTCTCTCTCTCTCTCTCACTACCTTTCAAATAAAACGAAAATAAATAACAATATGAAAAATAGTAGTAGGTCTTGAGTAAAGGTATACTGGCTTAGAAGCAAGATAGTCCTCTGCTGTCTTTAAATGATCAGTAAGGAAAGGTAAAGGAAGTAAATAAAAGACTAGTAGCAAAGAGAGCTCATCTGAAATGTGAGTAAGCAGATACATTGGAACCCAGAGATAGAAGCTTTCATATTTTAAAAAGAAATAAAAAATTAAGTTATATTAACTCTAAAATTAAATTATATTATCTCTAAGTCTGTGTTCATAATAAGTTTTAAAAAATGAATCAAAATAAGCATAGGATCGTGATAGCTTTTAATAAAGGCATTTAACTTTACTGTATGCATTAAATATATAATTGAATGTATAATACAGAGTTTAATGGTTAATGCTACAATAAGAAACCAGAATGAATAAAATGGGATATAACATACTTGAAAGCAATTGCACTAATGCAAAATGAATCATTTGAATAGTCTCATAGTCTCGTGGTATTTTTAGTTCATACAGGAATTGTATGCCATGGTACTATGACTAATTTTGGTCACCTTGCAATTATGATAGAACTGTAGACAACAAACTGTCAAAATGATATTCTTTTTGTCTTCGTGGGGATTGGAAATATTATGGTCAAGGTCCTGTAAAAATGGTAGAAATAAAATGTCACATTCAAAGCTGAATGTTTGTTAATGCTTTCATTGAAAGGAATGCAGAAGAATCAATAGTGCACTCATAAAAGATAGAACTAATTACCAGTAAATGCAAGTATTAGCATTGCAAATAAAAGTGTTTTAGACAAGGTGAGGGTCAAACTTTCTATTTTATGTTAATGCACTAAATTGATGAACTGTACAGTGACCATAGTCAATAGATGTGGAATTAATTTTAGGATGTAATTATTTTTACTAGTGATCACAAAATAAAAGTAGTTCATGGTAGAATTGTGGAGAAAAAGTTGTGGTGTATGGAGGTATTCTTGAATCTTATTAAATTAATCTTGGATACCTCATTGTATATGATGCATATATATTTTGCTTTACTTGACAAAGTTATCCTCCGGGTATTTATGTGGGCACTAAATCATATGTCTTCTCATTGTGTGAAAATAGATTTTAATCTTTCCTTTCATGAGCTCCAATGTTTCCAGCTATCTGGAAAGTCATTTTTACAACATGTATTGAGAGGTTATTTTGGCACTCTTTTGCTACATACACAGTACTGTACATGTGAAAAAAACTATAGCAAGAGAAATTTGTCGAGATTCATTCCTTAGTGTGTTTTTTAAGGTTTAAAGCTGATATTCTAAGAACCCTTATTTTTCTCACTGAAGCAGTCCAAGCTTGAAAGGGAACTGTTAAAAGGACATATCATGCTGCAAGCATCCTCTCTGACCCCTAAGAAGGACTTGGAATACTTGGGCGTAGATGTTCAGTTCATTTCCTATGTGTGATTCAATGACAAGAGAATAAAGGATTTCTAGTGACCTGTTCTGCAGCCACTAATCCTCTTTCATGATGCAACAAATCGCTTCATTTCTGAAAGCATCGATACCTCTGTAGTTGGCCTGTCTGTATTCCTGAGTTACATTCTGCGAAATGGGACTAGGCTCAGGCTGAATTTGACATGTTTAGATGAGAAGGAAGATAAATCGATGTATCGTGACAAGTCACAAGACAAGATATAAAAGGAAAAAATCTTACATGTGAAATTCAGTTAGTATTTAGCAACACTTTAAATTCAGTTGCTGTACATTCTCAAAATAATAGGGGGTTAAAACCATAAAATGAAGGTAGATTCTATTCCTGAGACATTAAGATTTTGTGTAGTCTGAAAGCTACTGGCCATTTTATTCAATTACTTCGGTCTGAAGAAGTGCATGCTTAATTAATAAAGGCAGGGCATAATCATTTATCTTGTAATGAAAACCTTTTATGGATGGCCACTAATGAGGATAAGACTTTGCCTTTCCAATTGTACCATCACATGGTACAGGAGCAACCTGCGTGATGATTGAGGGACGGGTACATGCCATGTGCTACATCATTTGGAGTTGTCATTAAACATCCACATATCAATTATGTCACAGCAAGGTTTATTAATGATGTCCTTATCAAATATTCATTGTATGGCACTAACATTTAAAGATTGTGTTCTCCTGAACCTAATGGCTCTATGCTTTGACTGCCTGGGTTATTTAGTGAATTAATTCCAGAGAACAATTTGAGATACGGAAATCTGAGCTGATGTAATATGTCACGTACTGCAAGAGCTAAGCTGGTTTCCTATTTGGTGGTAGCTGTATGTTTTGCTGATGTAGAGGAGGCGGTGGGTGTACTGTGACAAGGAAAGCATGACTTGTGTCCATGCACACCAAGGCACACACATGCCGGGTGACCAACATACACACCAACACATGTGCCTTCATGGCGTCCATGCACACATGTATAAACAGAGCTGGTCCTACATTTGGGACACTGCTTTTTATTTATTTCAAAATGATAATTTTTAATATCTAATATTGTCATTAAAATTGCCCAAGAAGATTTAAAATAGTGGCCTTGATTAGGATTTCTGCAAGTCATACTGATGTTTGTTCTTTTAAAAAAATTTATTAATGTGAATAGAACAGATTTCATGTATTTCATAACTACAGTTCTAAGAAGATAACCATACTTCTCTCCCTCTCCCCTCCTCAATCTTCTTCCTTTCGTTTTTTAATTTTTCCAAAAACATAATTTCAATCTACTCTATAATCACAAGCTTAATGCACCACTAACCATAATATTCAACAAGTAAAAACTATAAAGACCACAGTTCTACAGGAGTATAAACAAGAACTAGAAACAACATTCAAATCATAAATGTCCTTTTCATTCCTATACTTTTTTTTGTGTTCTGTTCTATGGTAGCTACCAGATATCAGAGCAAACAAATGATATTTGTCTTTTGGAGACTGGCTTATTTCACGATTCATAATGGTTTTCAGTCGCATTTATTTTGTTGTAAAGGACAGCATTTCATTCTTCTTTATGGCTGAGCAGTATTCCATATTGTGTATATACCACATTTTCTGTATCCTGTCATCAGTTGGTAGACATCTGGGTTGATTCCATATCTTAGCTATTGTGAATTGAGCTGTAATAAACATGGGGATAAAAAGAACTCTTTCAAATGCTGGTTTCATTTCATCAGGGTGAATTCCCAGCAGTGGGATGGCTGGGTCACATGGTACATCTGTTTTCAGATTCCTGAGGAATACGTTTCACATTCTCATCCTGCTGCATCTCTAGTTTTGAGGTAGAAAAGAGAATGAGCTCTCTGTTCCTGGTTCTCTGTTAAAAGCAGGTTTCTGGTTTATTTTTACTTACACATATTGTAGGTTTCCATTTTCAAAAATAACACGTACTGAAGGAGAAAGCTTCAAATATTTCTGGAAGTCCAATCCTTAAAACCGAGATCTCATATTTAGGTAGATGACTTACGATATTCCAGTGGTAATGGAAACTAATGACAAACTACATTAAATCTGTAATACTAAAATATTATTCTTATTTTTGCTATACTCATTATTATTGTTTCAAGTAATAAGTAAGCATTGTAGTATGTTTGTCATCATTCATCACAAATAAGTACCCAGCTCTATGTTAATGACTGCTGACAATTTTCTTTTGCTTTAATGTGACATAGGTGGCATATTGTGTCCTAGGATAATACTGATAAATATTAAGCAGCCTCTTTTTTTTTTTTTTGGACAGGCAGAATTAGACAATGAGTGAGAGAGAGAGAGAGAGAGAGAGAGAGAGAAAGGTCTTCCTTCCGTTGGTTCACCCCCCAAATGGCTGCTATAGCTGGTGCGATGTGCCGATCCGAAGCCAGGAGCCAGGTACCTCCTCCTGGTCTCCCATGTGGGTGCAGGGACCCAAGCACTTGGGCCATCCTCCACTGCCTTCCTGGGCCACAGAAGAGAGCTGGACTGGAAGAGGAGCAACCGGGACTGAATCCGGCTCCCCAACTGGGACTAGAACCTGGGGTGCCGGTGCTGCAGGTGGAGGATTAGCCAAGTGAGCCATGGCGCTGGCCAAGTAGCCTCTTTCTCCAACATACATTTCAGATATAGAAACATGATTTAAAATGGTAGATACATTTTTATGTGTGTATGCATTTTAAAAGCAAGTGACAGAAAGAAACAGAGAGATATCATCCATTCTCTAGTTTACTTCCTAAATTCCTTCAAAAACCAGAGCTGGACCAAGCTGAAGCTCTGAGGCAGGAACTCCGACTGGGTCTCCCAAGTGGCAAGAACCCAAGTACTTAAGCCATCACCTGATGTCTCCCAGTTGCGATGTCGAGAAACAGTATTGGAAATGAGGTGGGACTTGATCCCAGACACTCCAATATGGGACGTGAGCATCTCAAGTTGTGGCTTAACCTGCTATGCCATAACACTGTCACATGCTAGATATT
This sequence comes from Lepus europaeus, assembly GCF_033115175.1. NCBI lineage: Eukaryota > Metazoa > Chordata > Mammalia > Lagomorpha > Leporidae > Lepus > Lepus europaeus. The sequence goes on from NC_084835.1 coordinate 100,098,748, forward strand.
TTAGTGACAACTTTGTTAGTTACCAAATCATTTTAAGTAGGAATGCAATGTTTATACAGTACAGTTTAAATTAAACCAATTATATTCAGATTTGAAATGCAGATCAATTCTATATTTAATTTTAACATGCCCAATATATGATATAGTTTTGAAGGTTTCTGTTAATTGAAGACATAATCATTTAAGTAAGTGAGATAACATTGAAGAAAAATTGATTACATTTCTTGGTGTTTTGAATGATATTAAATACATGTGGGTAATTTCATAGAATCATAGATATGACTTGACCCAAGGGTTGTCTGCTCTGCCCTCCTATTTTACAGGTAAGCTCCTTGAGGAAGTATAAATTATCAACTGCAAAGAGCAGCTGGAAATAGAATCACTGTTTTCTGACTTCAAGTCTAGGGTCATTCCAGTGTGCAATCAACCTTCCAAAGAGTATTGCTTTCTTATTTAGACTTACAGTTTTTTTAAATATAACTTTCTATTTAATTTTAATTTTAGTTTTAAAGGGATTTACTAATATATTAGATTCTCAGGGTCACAGCAAATGTATGATAATCATTACAGCTCAATTCTCATCAATTCTCATGTTAATGTGATATTCAGATTCAGTGTGGTTCATAGATACAATTCTAAAAATATGATACTTCCCTTCCCCTATTTTTCTTTCTTTGCCTTCTTCCTTCCTTCCTTTACTTTTTAATATTTTAGATAACATATTTTTAGTTTACATTAAAGTGAAAGGCTTCATACTCCCCCCAATATAGAGTTCCACAAATAAAAAGACCACAGTTCAGAGGGAATATGAGCAAGGGCTATGAACAATAATCAGTGAAAAGATGTCTATTTCACTCATATACAGTATATTAAAACAACCGCAGAGCATTAAAACTAGTAGTATATCATTTTTAACCATTGTTTTGACAAAGATATAAAACAAAATTTGACTGGACTATATTTACAGCAATGCTGGTGCACACAGGCATTTCTTTCTTTTTTTTTTCCTTTTTTTTTCTTTTTTTTTTAAATTTCAGCCCCCACATATAAAGGAGACTATGCAGTATTTATCTTTCTGTGTCTGGCTTATCACCCTCAAGATGATGTCCTACAGTTGCATCCATTTTGATGCAAATCATAGAATTTAATTATTTTTATAGTTGAACAGTATCCCATTGTGTATATATACCACATTTTCTTTTCTATTCATCTGATGATAGACACCTTGATTGAGTCCATATTTTTGCTATTGTGCTCTGTGCTGCTATAAATGTGGTGGTGCAGGTGTCTCTTTGATATGATGTGTTCATATCTTTTGGATATATACCTAGTAGTGGGATTGCTGGGTCATATGGCAAGTCTATTTCTAGTTTTTTAAGAAATCTCCATATAGTTTTCCACAGTGGCTGCAATAATTTACATTCCAACCAGCGATGTATAAGAGTTCTCCTTTGCACATCGTCACCAGCATTTATTACTGTCTTCTGAAAAATAGCCATTGTGACAGGGATCAGTTGATATCTCATTGCAGTTTTAATTTGCATTTCCCTATGGCTAGTGATGTTGAGTGTTTTTCCATGTTTTGCTTATGATTTTTATTTCTTCTTGTGTGTACTGGAGTCTGTTGAGGACCTTAGCCCATTTCTGAACTGGATAGGGTGTTTTATTGTTGTTGAGGCTTTTGAGTTGCTGATATATGCTGAATATTAATCCTTTGTCAGATATCTTGCACATAAATACATTTTCCCATTTTGTTGGATCTCTCTTTGTTATACTGTTTCCTTTGCTGTGCAGAAGCTTCTGAGTTGGATAATCCCATTTGTCTAGTTTTGCTTTTTTTTTTAAATTTTTTTTATCTTTTTTACTTTTTGACAGGCAGAGTGGACAGTGAGAGAGAGACACAGAGAAAGGTCTTCCTTTGCCATTGGTTCACCCTCCAATGGCCGCCATGGCTGGCGTGCTGCAGCCGGCGCACCGCGCTGTTCCGAAGGCAGGAGCCAGTTGCTTATCCTGGTCTTCCATGGGGAGCAGGACCCAACCACTTGGGCCATCCTCCACTGCACTCCCTGGCCACAGAAGAGAGCTGGCCTGGAAGAGGGGCAACCGGGACAGAATCCGGTGCCCCGACCGGGACTAGAACCCGGTGTGCCGGCGCCGCTAGGCGGAGGATTAGCCTGTTGAGCCACGGCGCCGGCCATAGTTTTGCTTTTGCTGCTTGTACTTTGGGGATCTCATCCATGAAGTCATCACCTATGTCAATGTCTTGAAATGTTTCCCCTACATTTTATTCCAGTAGCTTCATAATCATAGGTCTTAAATTTAGGTCTTGAATCCATCCTGAATTTTATATATAGTGAGAAGTAGGGCTCTAAATTCATGCTTCTACACATATACACCAGTTTTGCCAGCACTTTTTTGAGGAGATAATCCTTTCTCCAGGGACCAGCACTGTGGTGTGGAAGGTTAAGCCTCTGTCTGTAGTGTTGGCATCGCATCTGGGTGCCAGTTTGAGTCCCAGGTGCTACATTTCCCATCCAGCTCCTTGTTAATGCACCTGGGAAAAGCAGAAGGAGATGGCTCAAGTACTTGGGTCCCAGCACCCATGTGGGAGACCTGGAAGAAGCCCCTGGATCCTGGGTTTGACCTTGCCTAGCCCTAGCTGTTGCAGCCATTTGAAGAGTGAAACAGTAGTTGGAAGATCTGTCTCTCCTGTGCTCTCCCTCTCCTTCCCTCTCTGAGTCTCTCTCAAATAGATAAACTAATCTTCAGCCTGGCCCAGCCCTAGCTATTACGGCCATTTGAGGAGTCAAGCAGCAAATGGAAGATGTCTCTCTGCCTTCCCCTCCTTCTGTAGCTCTGTCGTTCAAATAAATATAATGAACCTTTAAAAAAATTTGTGAGTATTTGAGAGGTAGACGCACACAGAGAGAGAGAAACAGAGAGACATAGAGAAAGTGCTTGCTGGCATTCTCTGGTTCATTATTCCAAATTCACACAATGCCTAGGACTAGGCTAGACAACAGCCAGAAGCTGGGAACTCAGTTCAGGTCTCACACAGGTAGCAGGAACCCAATTATCTGGACCTTTACTATTGTTTTCCAGGGTCTGCGTTAGCAGGCAGCTTGACTCAGGAGTCAGAGCTTGGTTTTGAACACAGTACTACCATATGACACACATCTTCTTAACTGGAGTCTTCAACCCACAGGCTACATGCCTGCCCCTATACTCTTTTTTTTTTTTTTCAAAAGGGATTTCTACTCTGATTTGTAGTGAATAGAATCCCTATTATGCTGTACTTTATGCAAATGGAACACAAGAAGAGCTTTTTGTATTATCTTTTCATTTCTGGTTCTCTTTGTCACAAAAGGCTCTTCACTTTTGTAGCTGAAATCATTTGCAATTATGAATTGTGCTTTTAAAAAATTCATCAATGAAATCTTTGATTTAAAAATGAGGTGCCAGAAGAAAGGCAGAAAAGGGAACACTGGAATTTAATGCAATGTGATAGTTATAGGGAAATCACAAGGCCCCTAGAGTAGAGTCACATAGAGGGACAGGGAAACGAAGATACTGCATTTAGTCATATTTTAGAATTTCTTATCCAGTGTTTTTGATGTAGAACTACACAGAAAATACCTTCATGTCACATGTTAAGTATTTATCCTATATTAAATATAGTCATTGTACAAAATTCAGATAGCAGGCACAGGTAATCACCTGCATGGTGAGAGAAGACACATATATTTAAATGAATAATTTTTTTTTTGTATTTTGTATTCAGTTCCGAATCATTAAGGAAATGTTTTGTTTTAGGATCACAGTTTCTGTCAATGACATGTTCAGAGTATGTGTTAGTATGATTACAGAAAGAAGACAGACATATGATTGGCCTAGAGGTTGATACACCAGTTAGGACACCCCTGTCCAATATTAGTGTGCCTCGGCTCAATACCCAGACACTTTTGATGCCAACTTTCTGAGAATGCAGACCCTGAGAGAAAGTGGTGATGGTAACTAATTAGGTTTCTGCAAGCCATGTGGGAGACCTGGGTTGAGTTCCTTTTTCCTGGCTTCAGCCCAACCCAGCTCAGTCCTGATACTTGGAGACATTATAGGAGTGAATCAGTCAATGAAAGTGCTCTCACTTTCTTTTATTCTCTCTCTCCTTCTCTGCTTCTCAGCTAAAATTTTTAATAAAATCTTAGTTAAAAAATTAAAAGAGGACTGAACTAAATGCGTGCTTACCACAATGAAAATGAAAAGAAAGTGTGCAATTATTTTTAAGTGTTGATTTGAATAAACTCCCTTACTTATTCAAACTCTCCAAATAATTACAGAGCACATGATCTATTTCACCAACTCAGAGATAAATATGATCACATTACCTTGTTTAGTATCCTATTAATTTTTAAAGGTTTCAGTGCTCTGTCCTAGGAAATCCCAGCTGTCCTGTCAGATGTCTTGCCCATCCCCACATTCTCCACTGATTAAAAAAGGACAAATAAAAAGAAATAAAAAGAATTAAATTAGACCACAGTGGGTCTGTCCTGGCTCCGACACCCAATCTCTGAGCACTCTGCTGCAGTTTTGAATGATGACAACTCTTATACTGTCACCTATGCTTGAAGTCCTTGGTGATCAGATCTTGGCCAAGCCTTGGTACTCTAGCAGTGAACCATACATTTTCACTCTGCCTTGTGTTCACCATCATTGAGATGCTTTTTGCCCATTCACACAGCTGCAGTGGCTGCTCCTGGGACACCTCCACCATTCATTGTGGCTTGACAGTGCTGCCTCTCATGATCCTCCAGTCTTTTTGTTGAGCCAATGTTACCAACCTATTGTTCTTCACATATATGATTTCAGAAGATTCTTTGACCACAGGTATTAGGTAGGAGTGCCATGTGCACTGTCTTCTGCTATTGGATCTTAGACAGCCAAGGTTGTTTTCCTTCTTCCCCAAATGCTGAGGCTTCTTTATCCAGACAGGTCCTCCTATCTCTAGGAAATAGTTGGAAGTACCAGGGAAACAGACTGTGTAGATGTTTCCTTACATCCTTTTTCTTTCCTACCTTCTTTCCTACTTCTTACAATGGGTCCTTCCTGGCCCAAATTCAAATAATCTAAGGATATGGCACCAGTGATTCATTCAGAATAAAGAAAATGTTTTTCAGTGAAACATCTCCACTCTGCTCTTTGATTGAGAATGCCCTAGCATAACAATTTAAAATATCATTTACTCAGCAGTTAATCTGCTGTAATGGGCATCATGTTACATACAGTTTTTAAAATATTCTCTTTTAATAAACTTAAAATATGCTACCACTAGATTAGCCTAGTACGCTATTTGAAACATGCTCATTCCAGAAAAGGAGGGAAAAGCGCTAAAAATAAAAAAAAATTTAATTGTCTTTTTTATTATTGCTTTTAGCTAAAATAATTATGTTGCTTGAGCCTTAAAAATGAAAAGAGAAATTAAGACCTAACAATTTCCCCATGCTAGGCCATGTAATTTGCACACCAATAAATGTGGTTTAACTTTCAACCTTGAAGTATCCCATGAATTAGTCTGAATATTTTTTACTCTGTGGTTACAAAAGGTTCATCATATCAGAACCTTATATTAGCTTGTACCTACAGAATTCTGTGATCACTCTCACACCCTCAACTTACCTCTGCTAGATCATTCTTATCAACTTCTCATGCTAATTAAAATCATCCTTCTTTGATCCTGCTTTTTCCTCTAGGTATTGCTGTATTTCCTTGCTCCTCTGTATATCAAATCTTTTTGAAGAAGTTTTTCATATTATCCCTAACTTTCCTCTTGATTTTCTTTTTCTCCAATCAAGCTGTCAACGTTCTACCCACACTCCATCATTTGTGACAAAACTTCTCTTAATAAGTCTTCCAGTGGCCTCCATATGGCTAAAGCCAATGCTCAGTTCTCAGTTTTCTTCTTTTTTTCTTCTAGGTTTTTAAAAATAAGTAAATATGTAGTACATTAACATTATCTATACTAACCCTAGTGTGCACTAGAACCCTAGAACTTCTTACTCCTATCTAGATACAACCTGGTGCCTATCAATTAGCTTCTTAGCCTCTCCACAACACAGTAAACCACTCCTTCGCTGATTTAATGCCTTCTTCTCTCGGCTTCTAGGTAACCAAATTTCCTTGTGATCCCACTTCTTCACTTACTGCTTTTTAGTTTATTACTGATGTCTCTTTGACTTTTTTTTTTTATCTCTAAGCATTGAAATACCTTAAGACTCAGAATTGACTTCCCTAGGCAAGTGTACTTTTTTGGTTATCTCAACCAGTGTTGTAAATATGAGTATGCTTAATATGCTCCTATTTTTCTCCCTACCTCTGACTTCTCCCATGAATTTTAGACTCTTTCTTTTATAAATGTCTACTTAAATGTCTAATAGACACATCAAACTTAACCTGCCAAGAACTGAGTACCTTGTCTCCTTTTCAACCTGATCCTTTTGTGGGCTTTTCTGAGATAGTGGAAATTCTATCCTTTCAATTGCTTAGGACAAAACTTTGGTGTCATTATTGGCTTTTTTTTTCTTATTAAATATCCTGTATGCAATCCATCAGCAAATCATTTAATTCAATTTATGCCTAGTATTTAACTATTTGTTCCACTGTGGTTAAGTGGTATCATCATCTCTTACTAGAATTATGACAGTAACCTTCTGACTTATCTCTTGATCAAATTCTACCTTTGTTCCTTTACAATATATTGAACATACCCATCAGAGTTAGATGGGCCCATCATTTCTGTGTTTAAAACTCTCCAATAGCTTTCCATGTGAATCAGAGTAAAGCCTTTACAGTGTGGTAAAAACACCATACAATTTTGTTTCATTTCATCTCTGGATTGAATTCTGTAATTCTTTTCCTGGCAAACTCTGCTCCTCTTGGCTATTTTCAACCTCAGGTTTGATTTTTTAAGATTTACTTATTTATTTTTCAGAGAGATTCATTGATTGACACACACACATCCCCATTCACTAATTCACTCTTTAGATGGCCACAACAACCACGTCTGGGCTAAGCCAAAGCCACAAGGCAAGATCCAGGGAGCTCCTTTTAGGTTTCTCACACACATGGCAGGCACTTGAACACTTGAGCCATCTTCCACTGTATCGCAGGCACATAAGCAGAGAGCTAAATCTAAAGCAGAGCCGCCAGGACTCAAACTGGGACTCCAAAAGGAATGACAGTGTCACAAGCTCCTCTGTGCCACAAGGCTGGCCCTTCTACCCCAGCCCTTTGTATGTACTGGCTTTCTTTTGCTTGTAATGCCCCTTCCCCTTACATTGCAATGCCCTGAACTTTCTAGTTACTTGTCTTTACCCAAACGCTACTTTACTTGTGAGGCCATCCCTGACCTCTCTTGTCAAAACTATAATCCTTTCCCCACATCTCTATTGCCTTCCTCTTACTTTTTTCCATAAACCTTACCACCATCTACCATACTATGTATTTGTTAATATATCATCATTTATTGCTTATTTCCCTCAAGTAAAATGCAAGCTGTGTGATCACGGGGATTTGTGTCCATGCCATCACGGAGTGAGTACTCTGAACTCTTCACTGAATGAATAAGTGGGTTAAAAAAAATCTTCTTGACTTCAGTCTCTCCTGGCCCTTTTTGACAGCTTCTAATTATAGCCCCACAAAGGACCCTGTGCTTTCTTTTCTTCCACCCTTTCTGACAGCAAGGTTTCATGGAGTCTTAGGAATCTAAGAGGAAGCGTGGCTACTGTTGTGGCTGCCCCATCCTTTTCCTGCCATATACTCGACAGGCATCATAGTTGTAGCAAGCACACAACAATAGCTGTATAGGCTGAGTGCAGCTCTGTCCTAGGTGTTGTATTAGACTTTATGGGTTATCTGTTTTATTTTAAGCCTCATAACTCTGGAACAGGCATAGCCAGTGAGGCCTGGTTACTTTCCAAGGTATTCCTTTCTTATTTCTGATGGTGACTTAATGAGTCCCATCTTCCTGCATAGCTCCTAGTCCATGCCACAATGGCCTTTCCTGCTGCCTTGCTGAATTCTGCACTTCTCTCCTCCATTGGCCACTTTACTAGAGAAGATGATTGGAAACAAGACCAGAGATAAAGAGTCTAGGAGAAGAGCCTGGTTGTTGGAGGGGCTGTTTTATTTAGAGGCATAATCATAATATTGATCCAAATGCTGAGTGACTTCTGAGAGTTAGGTACTGTGCTAAGAACCATATATTATTATTTCATTCATATTCTAATCTTTTCTCCATTAGAACAATGAGGGGGTTGAGGCTTAAAGTGATTTAGCAATTGGTCCAAGACCTCATAACTAATTAATAGAAGCTACTTCTATGATTTAGACCCTGGAAATTTGAACTCATACTCCTTGATTATTAAACCATGGCTTTAGTTAGAGGTCAGTGCAAGAGGAATAATTGGATCAGCAATTTGTAAGTGCACACTCTGCTCCAGGCACTGTACTAAGTACTGAGAATGTAACAAGAACCAAGGAAAGATTCTTTCCCCGTTAGAACTGCAATCTAGATCAGGTGGAAGATATTATGTGACCATAAGGAGAAACATAACTGTGGGACATCTGAATTTCTAAATGTTGAAGGGAATATAAATATAACTCATCCACAGGCTGGAAGAATGCCTTACCATCATTTAGTGAGTTGGTCTAAATAGGTTCCTTTTAGAATAGGCCAATTGGGTTTGCATAGAGGGAGAGTGAGAGAGAGAGAGGTACTTATATATATATGTGTGTGTGTGTGTGTGTGTGTATACAAAGTACTATTAACCTTTATTTCTGTGAAATGGTTAATATTTCACTGGTAACTTTCTATTTTTATGTGCAACTGTTTGGATGGCTTAACTCTATTACTGGCCTGTTGAATGCCAGGATACTCTATTTATTTTATTCCTTTATTTCTGTAAGATTCTTAGTTCCCTTTCCTTCAAAGAGAATGTTCTCAATTTAGGTTCATTGAATTCATCCTAGGTAGAGATGCTTTTTAACATTTACTCCTTTTAAATGGGAAGATGAAAGTATAAGTAATTTATCAAAAGCTATGTGTAGCTAAGCATAGAATCAGAACACCCAAATCTAAAATGTGCTTTAGTCCCCTGAACCTTGAGAAAGATATCCAGATGTCAGCTGTAGGTAACTTTTAATGGAAGAGGTTTAACCAAGCTCTCTGTAAAAAAGAGCTGGGTTTTATGAAATGAAGCAAGCATATTCACTAGGAGTTAAGGATTGGTGAATTGCCTATCAGATCTGTACAAAGAAAGATAAGCAACATGAACAGTGATTTTTAATTTGTAATTACCCATTTTTACATATTCACCAGGAGAAAATGCTGACTCTGTGGCATCAGTGGGTTCTCAGATCTGCACTGTCAGTTCTCAAACTTTGATAGTAAAGCACCACTTTCAACTGAGTTTCAAAGAGTAGACAGTGAGAAACCAGAAGACTCTCTGCAAATAGTTGGTGCAGCCTGTTTTGTTGAGTTTTGTTTGTTTTCTCCCCAATGGAAATTTCATTGCTTACACTTAATGTTTGCAATGTGAAATGTACTTTTCTTGGAGTAACAGAAAACCTGTCTGTAACATACCTGATATTTAGAGGCAATTAGATTGAAGAGCATTTGTGTTTTTGTTAGTGTATTTCTTTTCTTAATCGCCTTAGGTGAATATGTAAAAACTGTGAGGACTTTTCAAAAAGGCCATCTTTGGTCAAAAGAAGAGATGATTCTCTAGAAAAAGTATGATCAATGGTTCCAGTTTTCCTAGGGATGAAGGATGTTCTGGGACACAGGGCTGCTACAGTGCATCTTACTGGTAACTCTATTAAGCATTTGATAACTTCAGCCCACAAATTAGGAGGGATGCATAGCCAGAATTCTGCCCTTCTCCCCTGCACTGCCCACTTTTCTAGAGCAGATGATTGGAAGCAAGACTAGAGATAAGGAGTCCAGGAAAGTCCAGTCTGATTGGTGGATTGATGTCTCACTTAGCAAAATAACCATAATAATTGTTTGTATATGTAACTTCTGAGAGTTACATAGTGTGCTAAGAACCATGTGTTATTATCTCAGTCAGATGCTATTTCTGGTCACAAAAGTGACTAAATATTTAGAATTAGTCTGCCCTTGAGAACTAGTGCAGTTTCTAAAGTTGGTGTTGAGGCAAGGGGTTCTGTTCAAACTCCTAGCCAAAGAACACATATCTGTTGCTGAGTTTTGTAGACCTGGAAGGATGGTTTCACTACAAGTGTGTTTGTGCTGCCCATGGCTCCATGTTCCCTGAGTCTCACAGTCCTTCCAGGCACAAAAGGCACCTCATGCTGCTCAGATGCTGAAGGTTTTGTGGAGAAGCCCCTGGAGCCCTGAGTATTACAATGGTTCTGGAAAGAGGCTCCTGCCCCTACCCTAACAAGGGAACCTCTGTGGAAGGCCTTTTGTCTGAAGTGACTGCTCAGTTCTGGGCTAATCGCTTAGCCCTTCTCTACCCTCAGCCCCATTGTTCAAGGCGATTCTCCAGAAAAAGAATGCAGCTGGCCTTTCACCTCTCTAGGTAATGTTGAAAATGTCTCCTTTAGGGTCAGCACCAGGGGGATGGTCACAAGAACCCTAATTCTACCATCAACTTACAGAGTTCTTTCTGGAACTCTCAGCGTTGGTAGAGCAGTATTTCTTTTAATTCTTGTGTGGACCCAGGGAAAACAGACATGATTACATTTACATCTATTATATAAATAAAATATGCTTACTTCTTCCAGCCCAGTTAAGCTGGATTGTGAGAAAAATTAGTTCAGTGCTGGTTGATAAATTGCATTACCTGAATTGATGATTGAGTTTTCTTTTCACACTATTTGGTATGCAGGTAGTTTCATAGTTGAAGTCAATAAAAACAGCTTTCAAGGAGCCAGACGTGGGGCTTGTGGCAAGTCTATTTCTCAGCCCTTTATAGAGCAAAGCTGCTTTATAGACCCTTCCTCGGCCCAGTTCCATGCTCCTCAAATAAAGGAGCCACAGCAGGGTGCCATGAGGACCAGGGGTGAAACAGCCCTGGTTGATCTAACATAAAAATAATGGGGTTTCTTAATAACATCATTATTTTTATGCTAAATCAACCATGCACATGTTATGAAATAAAGTAAAAATTGACATGGGATTGCAATGTAAAACAGGAATCTTAAAGAAAATACCACCTCATGGGAGGGTTCTATGCTCATTCCACCTTCTCTGTTCTTTGCAAGAAGGGCCTATTTCTGGGGATGTTTGCTGGGGAGATGCTTTGGGGAATGACTTAAAGTGGGGTGACTGTGGTTCACAATGATAGTATCACAATATAATATTATGTACTGTATAAGGAACTGGAGAAGAAAAGATAGTACATTTCCAACACAGGGAAGGAATAAGGAAAAGGAAAGGCTGTTTGTCTGGCTTGATGGGTTAACACTATGCACACGTGTTGAAGTATTGCATTGAAACCCATAAAAATGTACTAGCATTACACATTAATCACAATTTTAAAATTAAAAAAATTGGTTCCAGTACAATTTGCCACTAGCACACAGATGCCACAATTCTGTACCTCTCCACGGATTTGCTGACTTGGATGGAGCTCACAATATTTATCTGGTCTGTCATAGCAATATTGGCTCTCTGCCAAAATAACAGAATTCAGTGATGACGTTTTCTCTTCATAGGTTAGGTTGAAATGATACTACCTCTAGTCTTCTGCAGGTATGAAAGCAGAGCACAATGTACAGAATACACAGGGAACCCTTTGAGTTTTCACAATAAAAACAAAATGTGTCCGATGTTTAGTGAATGCTCACTGTATGCCAAACACTTAGCTAAACACTTTAAATGCAATTTGTTACAACTGCTGTAAATAGCCTTTATTATCATACTGATTTTGAGAACCCTGAGTCTTAGAGACCATAATCAGTTCGCTCAAGATTACACAAGTGGTAAAGGACAGAGCCAGACTTCAAACCCAGATAGCCTGGTTTGTGCCTGTATTCTAAATCACTCTTTCTGCAGATTTTGTTTTAAGAACAGTTCTGATATGGTAATATCAGAAGCATGGGCTTTGTGGCTTTGTTGATAATTTTTTAGAATGGATTTCCATAATAAATCAATTAAGAAATATAGTTATACCATTTATTCAACAAAGATGTGTGAACCATAGTTTTCTTCCAGATTCTAGGAATGTAAGCATATGAGTAGGGCAAGATCTCTTAGAATTCTCACAGTGCGTTGGTACAATTGGACACATAAATAAAATATGAAACAACCAAATAATTTCAAGATTAAGTAATATGTGCTACAAAAGACACAGAGAATACAGCCCAGGAATATCCCACATGCTTAGAATTCATAGGAGAAACTGAGATGATGTAGTATTCATAAAAATTGTTCCTCAAAAAGGACTGGTGATAGTGGAGGACAAGGAAGAGCGGACACAAGGATAAAAATGGAATAAACCTCAAGTGAGTCTTTCAAACTCACTGGATAATTTTGCTGGGTGCTTTGTAAACACGTAATTGAGAATCCTTATTAGTTTCTTAAATTAGTTTCATTGGCCAGCTTCAACTCACGCCTTCCAGCAAAACCTCAAGTTAATGGTAGCATTTGTTTCCCATTAATTTCTTTGGTTTCTTAATGGCCAATTTTTAAAGCTTATTAATAGTTAATGTGTTTAGCCATGTAAACATTTGCATTAATAAAACAGAGGCAAAATTACTGCCCTGGTCAACCACTACCAAGAGACATGGATATTGGTAGAGCAGGACTAAGCTAAACCTCAGAGGACCAATAGTGTCTTTCCAATTGTCTTATTCCCTTGTGATTGCAGTCTACACATCCATTTCAAAACTCATGGACGATTTTTCTACAGTACGTTTTGTCAGTGTTTTTCCTTAAGGTTTAATTTAAAAGTAAAGTGTTCCTTCTATTGCTCCACTTATTCCAGAAGTAGATATACAGCAGAACAAGTAGTCCCTGACTGTCCTATATGTTTGACTTTTGACAACATATATTTTTATAAACTGACAAAAATAAACTACCAAATAAGTATCTACTAAATTTAGACTTTGATTAATCATTGGAAAAGCATTTTTAATCTATCTCCTTCAGTTATCCCAACAGTTTTGTTCATATTATTATCTTTGCCTATGGAAAAGTACTTATCTGGTTTGAATATTCAGATACGCTTACTTTATGACAATGAGTAGAAAGTCAGAGGCTAGTACGTATGCTAGTAATAACAAGTATAATCTTATAAATGTTGACTGATAATTACGGTACAGCTGTCTGAGAAAAATGGTGGAATCTCATCTTTAATTGATGCTCATTTTATTTAGGTTGATATATTAATCAGGATATACTAACGGCATAGCAAGTAAAATCTCAATAAAATTTCCTAGTTGCTCATGTTTACAGTAAATATGAGTTGGTAGTGTCTCTCTTTGTTCCATGTAGTGACTAAGAGACCTGTGCTTCTTGGTCCTATTGGCCCTGCATCCTCAAATCCCCTTCCTGCAGCTGACAAATGAGGAGTGAAACAGCAGGTTGAGATCACAAAGGTGATTTCTGGGGAAAGGTCTGGAGGTGGCACACATCATCTTTGCTCACATTCTTGAGACGTCATATGGCAGAGGTGCGTAGGAAAGATAGCCTGGTTTTGTACTTAGAAAGGAAATGTGGTTTGTTGATTAGACAGCTTTGCCTCTGGCATAGTCAGCCAAATGTGTGAAGAAACAGAAAACAATTTAGGAACATGTATAAAATGCTGGAAATAGATGGGGCAACTTATCTTTAAAAGGAGACTATCGTCAGGGATTTGATGGTGTTTGGCACTGTGGAAATAGACATGATCCTTCTCCCACTTTCCCCAACTCAGTTACTTGTGGGCCTATTGCAGGCTTATGCAAATATGTACACATGTAGATTTCCAGTAGGACTACAAATAGCCACCACTTTTAAGAAATTGGATTCTAGAGAAGGTAAAGAAAAGACAAATTGTGAACATTTTCCCTACAAGAATTAGATGTACCTTACAGCATCCAACTTTCTGTCTCTTATCCTAGATTTGTCTATTTGACTTTCAAATCTCAAGTAGTACTGACGAGGGGATCTGAGTCTTCTAACTCAGTCGGTGTGCCCTGGGATCCAGCAGATGGGCAGTGCTGGTGGAGGAAAGCCCACGCAGAGGCAGAAGAGGAATGGTAAAATCACAGGATAGAAAATGTGCTTTCCAAGGACTCAACAAATGGGAGACTCAAAATACCAAAGTGAGGAACCCTAGTGGTGTCCTCTACAAGTGACCCTTCATGTTGGCTAAATCTCAACACATGAAATATATATTTCCCAGTGGGAGTCAGCATAGCACATTCCCTGACAGGTTTTAAAACTATCTAAAACTGTGACTCATCTGTTGATCTTTTCCAGCACACTTACTATCTCTAGGATTAGATGCTGTGTCCTAGAGGGCGGGGGCTCTAGCCTTCCAATCAGATTCTGTGTCATAAACACAAACAAATAGGCAGAATCCACTGTAAGACATTTAAGAAGAAAATGCCCCATCTAGTGCAGAGGCCATCTTCCCTCCATGAAAGTCCCAGGGATGTGGGTTCTGTTCCCATGACTATTCACACCCTGGGTGAAGAATGCCAGCACCCAGAAGTATCTGACTTCTTCCTTGATGTGTAAAAGAAGACATGTACCAGCCTTTTGCCCCTCCATGTAATGTTATTGAGGGTTATCATTTCCAGTTGTGCATCTTGATTATTAAATGGGTCATCTATGAATCTATGGGAGACTGCATTCAATCGACCTGTGTAAATCTAGAAAAGAACAACAGAAATTATTTTAAAGAAATGTTCTTCCTCGGGGCTGGAGCTGTGGCATAGTATTGCTAAGCCTCTGCCTACAGCACCGGCAAACCATATGGGCACCAGTTCGAATCCCAGCTGTTCCTCTTCTGATACAGGTCCTTTTTTATGGCCTGGGAAAGCAGTGAAAGGTGGCCCAAGTGCTTGTGCCCCTGCACCCATGTGGGAGACCTCGAAGAAGCTCCTGGCTCCTGGCTCCTGGCTTCAGAACGGCCCAGCTCAGACCCTTGCGGCCATTTGGGGAGTGAACCAGCGGATGGAAGACCTTTCTCTCTGTCTCTCCCTTTCTCTATCTATAACTCTACCTCTCGATTAAATAAATAAAATCTAAACAAAAAAGAAAAAAGAAAAGAAAAGAAATTCACTTTCTCAGCACTGGGATACAATGAGAACTTGAAATATATTTCCAAGCCCAAAGTCCTACAAGAAAAGTAAGAAATCACATGGAGCTAAAAGGATGGGAACCTGCAGTCAATAATAATCAGGGTAATGACCAAGAAGGTGTCTTCTTCTCACAGCTATGTCTAAGCCCTGCAATCCCATGAGCTCAAGTAAGCCCTTTTTAATCATAGAAAGGACTATTAAAAAATTGGTATTCACAAAGGTTTTGGAACACTTTGTGTGACCTTGCTGTACCTTGAATTTTCATTAATGGTTCTCTCATACGGAAATGTTTGCAATTCTGTCTTACATGAAGGGCAGAGAGCTGAAGAGGAGTCTGCAACAATGAAGTCAGTTTTCACAGCTGAAGAATGACCTAATTGCTCTGTGAGGTTACAGTGAGAGAGGGCAGGGTTTCTCCAAGGCCTTCGAAAGTTCCGGCAGTGTAGTGTTACTAGACCTGAGTGGATTTACATAAAATATCTCAATGTCTTTATCTAGATTTACCATCCACACTGTTTCTGGACTTCATACTGTGCTGCCTGGATGGAATTTTGTGAAAGAAGGATTTTGACTGAGATGTGATAGTATTTTACAGGGATTCTCCGGCTGTAGTGAAATAAATGATATGCCATTAAATTATTTTTTATTTTTAAAAAATTCACCAGTTCTTGTTCTTTTTTGTTAAACAATTTTTTAAAGATTTATTTATTTATTTGAAAGTCAAAGTTAGAGAGAGGAGAGGCAAAGAGAGAGAGAGAGAGAGAGAGGTCTTGCATCCAATAGTTCACTCCCCAGTTGGCCCCAGTGGCCGGAGCTGCGCTGATCTGAAGCCAGGAGCCAGGAGTTTCTTCTGGGTCTTCCACGCGGGTGCAGGGGCCCAAAGACTTGGGCCATCTTCTACTGTTTTCTCAGCCCATAGCAGAGAGCTGGATTGGAAGAGGAGCAGCCGGGTCTCAAACCAGCACCCATATGAGATGTCAGCGTTTCAGGCCAGGGCATTAACCCACTGCGCCACAGTGCTGGCCCCCTTAAATTCTTTTTTTAAAGATTCATTTATTCATTTGAAAGGCAGAGTTAGAGTTACAGTGAGAGAGAGAAAGAGGGAGGGAGGGAGGCAGAGAGAGAGAGAGAGAGAGAAACTTCCATCCACTGGTTCACTCTCCAAATGGCCACAACAACCTGGAATGGGCCAGGCCAAAGAAAGCCTGGAGCCAGGAGCCGGGAGCTACTTTCGGGTCTCCCATGTGCAGGGGCCCAAACACTTAGGCCATCCTCCACTGTTTTCATAGGTGCATTAGCAGGGAGCTGGATCAGAGGTAGAGCAGCCAGGATTGAATGGGCACCCATATGGGATGCTGTCATTGCAGGCAGCTGCTTTACCCACTGAGCATCAAAGCTGGCCCCACAATGAAATTCTTTTTATTCTTAATGGACAAACTCCCTGTTGTCCTCTCTTGTAGTCCTGGGAGAGCTATGTCTCTCCTAGTTCAGTTTCCTCCCCTGTTCATGTGCACCTACTGTACCTATTTGAGTTTTCCTACCACTCTTTGATATCATCAGTAACAACTAGTCTAAACATAAAAAGGAAGAAATAACTAGTCTGGGCTCCTTTACTTTCAGTGATCTGCTTGGCTGACTAAAGCAAACTTGATCAAGGCACAAACAGTGTTATTGTTGGAGTAGATTTCTCTCTTCCATTTATTTCACTAATACTTATTGGGCACCTACTTTCAGCTGCTTTCTCTGGGCTATGGAGACGAATCAGGGGTGATTTGCGTCCAAAGGCATACTGTCTTCTGAAACTTAATGTATGGGAACATATTTCTATTTTAAAGGACCTCCAGTTCAGAGGGCTTTAAGTCCAAGGAACAAAAGTGTTTGGGATTTCAGGAAGAATAAAGAGAGTGATTGTTTTGCTTGGAGCCTGGAGGGCTAGAGGTAGTTGGAAAGCTGAGAGGTCCAAAAATAGAGGTAGTGTTGTTACGAATGTGAGAGCCCATAACTCAGACCCCTTGTTTTGGTAATTCGCTGTTGATATCACTTGGTGACAGAGGGGTGAGTACAAAAGACATGACTGAAAAATAATTTATATTTTCATTACTCTCCAGCAGAAGCAGCAACCATGTAGCATGTTAAAGAGACTCTTGAGATGTCCCATGTAGCAAGGCCCTCCCTCATATACAACATCTCTGGGGATTTGTAAAATTCAGTTTCCATGTTGCTGGTTCAGGAGGCTGAAGTGAGAAAGAGAAGATGAGAAGTCTGACATTGAATTTTACTTGTAGCTTCTAATCCTGTTGACCTGGAGCCAAGTGAGTGTGTCATTTTCATGAATCACTATTTTCACTCTTTTAAGGAAAGGGGAGTTCTTTAGGGAACTTGACACCCATTGTCAAGCGAATGGCTTCCATTTTCTTGGCCCATGTTCAGGTTTGTAGCCAATCATCACAGGTTACTATAAAGCTTTCACTCAGGGATAGTTTTCAAAAAACCCTAGATATATGTAGTAGGAAGGAGGTGGCCACAGGATTGGAGGCTACTGTGCCAGCAACAGTGACAAGAGAAGGAAAAGACAAGCCCTCTTGATTATGTGAGCTATTCCTCTCAAGCTCCAGGCCTTATCTCCCAAAGGGAGGGGATGCTGACCATTCTTTGCACTGGGAGAAGGTACAAATAAAAGTCAAACCTGTATTTAAAAACATTTTTACAATCTTATTTTGGAAAGATTGTTGCTGGTAGGCAAGCATACTTTCAGGAAATGATCCAAGCATGTTTGCAAAATGACCTTTGCTTTGAAATCCACTAGGTGGTTCATTTGTTTTTAGAAGCTGATTTCTGTGTGCCCACGATTTAGTAGAAAGGACACTGAATGAGGAGTCAGAACAGGTGTGCTTAGGGCCCTGTGTCCAGCTGTGTGGTTGTTGTCACAAGCCCACCAGCATTTCTTCATGGCTTTTTAAAGTAGCTCACCTGTCAGATGCAAAGCACGACAAGGTGGCTTCCTGGTTGCTTCTAAAGTGAAAAATTCTAGGGTTCTGATCATTTGGCTGGTGGTGCTGGTCTCTGTATTCAACCTCACATGACAGATTCAGCAGGTCTTCTAGCATCTCGAGTAATCCTGGTAAACCATCCTTGTGTCTAGCTCACAATCACTCACCTGCCTCCAGGCCTTTTGTTTCGCTCCTCAACAGAGGCATTGATTGTGACCATGGGCTCAATCCCTCCTATGAATTATCCTTGAACTGGGGAAGTGGAGGGTTCACCTAGTTCCCTGAATATTTATTTTCTGATGTGTGCTTTTCAGAGCCGAATGACCGTGACCTCAGCTTCCAGGACACTCTGTTTCTTTAATCAGGTGGTATAATGCTGCTAGAAACGTTGCAGTGTCTCCGAGGTCTTTTCGGAGTCCTCATACTGAACGTTCAGGAGCGCTGACAACTGCAGCCCTACCTTAAGCTACATGTCCCACCTAAGGGAGGAGAAAATGACTACAAATTCTAACAGGCTCATCAGAGACCCCCCCACCCCAAAAGCAGTCTACCCACGGTTGTCAAACTAGGTGGAGAAGAAGGAGGCAGTCATTTGTGGTAGAGAGGTTAGGAGACCTGTAAGACTCATTCAGAGAAAAAATAAAGGGAAAAAAAAATCCAGATTTCTAAAGTGACCAACTTTTCACACCTGCTGTTGTGTTCGCCAAGGCTCATTTGCTGAGTTCCAGCCTGTCAGAGCCAGCAGCTGAGGGCTTCCGCTTGACAGAGAAGTGGATTTTAAGCATAGGGCACATGGTCCTCTGACCTGGGTTGTACTGCATCTGATGATGCAAGAAGAAACTTCTGTCACTGACTGCACTCACTGAGGCTGTGGCTCCACCTGCTCCTGATCACAGCCTCCTTGGGGGTGCAGAATTTTGTAAGTGAAGACGTGGAGGTCCAGAGAAGTGATGTAAATTCTCCAGGATCACACGGCCTGCTAGAGACAGGCCCAGGCAGAGGACTCAGAACTCTGCCCCTCCATTGCTATTATGATACTTGTGTCTCGGAAGGTTGAGGAGGACTTTCTGTCTTATGTGAGACCATTGCCCCCGCCCCAGCAGCTTAGCATTAGACTGGTGCTTCCTGGGCTTTACCATTTGATCTTTAAAATTCAGCAAAGGCTTCATCAATATGCATTTTGCTTTCTTCAAGTCTAGCCATAGATAAGACCCAAGCAACTTTATGGGGATGTTTTAAGCCCTTTTCACTAACTTCCAGATGGAAAATAGAGTGTGTTTTAAAAGCCCTCAAATTCAGTAGGCACCATCAGGGTAAAGCTAATATGAAAATAACTGCTTGTAAGAAAATGAACATAAACCTCCAATAGTGGCAGAAAATAATGTGGATAATGTGGATAATAAATAATACCATTAAATCCTTGTATCATTCCCACTTTCTGTCAAGATAAAAAATGTAGTATTTATTGCTGGACTCATAATTACTTTTATGCTTGAAACAGGAAGAAATGGGGTTGATGATACAGGAAGGTATTAGTCAAATGCTTTTTTCCTGTTGGGGAGGGGCTGGGGTGCAGTTTCATTTCCTTAAAGGGGAAGGGAGTTCTTCTCATCAGCATCTTCCATCAACCGCCGGGGGTGGGGGTGGGGGGAAGGTTTGCATTTTGGCCAATAGAAAAGAAAGATTTTCTGTCATACCTCTCTGAGTTATGCGGCTATGGAGATTATGGGAGAAGGCAGGGGGGTCATGGGAGACTGGAATTAAAAAGAAAAAAAAATGTAGCTTATTAGCGCAAGGTGATGATTTTGAATTTCCCAAAATAAGGTGTTTTGTTTGATAGATTATTTGCTATTACTGTAGCAGCTCAGATCTCGAATTCAGTCAAGGATTTCAACTCCCTGTTGTCCCCATTCCAAGCCTCCTCCATCGGCTATGCTTTAAAGAACTTCCTTTGGAATATTTTCACCAAGAAGATTAGTTCTTTTCCAGATAATGGCTGCATGTCCTATTTTAAAAGAATTTTAATCCCATATTCAAACATTGGAATCCTAAAACAGCTGAAGCAAAGCTCCAGAGGTAGACAAGCCAACCCTCTCACTCAAATCAGCTTCCTCACATAGCCCGGCCTCAGTGAAAGTCACAGTATGGCCTCCCCGAGTCGCAATGCTAAAAATAAGGTACTTGTAGCGTCAGCACTGGAGGGTTTAAAGCATATTTTATTTTCTATAAATGGTGGCCTCCTTGTCTCTTTTTTCCTTTTGTTACTTTTCATTTTGGAAAGAAACCATTTGAAGTTTTCTTTCAAATCTGCCTGTGAGCACAAGGAACCTCCGATTTGGATTTGCAACTGTTTAGAGGCGGGCACATGTGCTTGTGTGTGAGGTTCTTGTGAGTGTTTAATTAAACTGATGTGAATTGCTGTCTTCGCCGAAGGCAGTGATTTTTCTATCCCTCATTTAATGTTGTGCAGATTATGGCAAGCTTTTCATTTTATAATCTTTCATGTAATACCACTGCCTTTTATGCATGCTGGTTTAGGCAAAAGCAATCACTTAGATGGGAATAAAAGTTTAATTACTCTCTTTCACCTTTACAAAGTTGTTACAAATTAATGTAGCTTCTTGGGGAGATTACCTTGACTAAGCAGGAAGATTCCTCTCCTGGTCCTGAATCTGCTAATTCCCTGTGTGTGTCTTTGGATAAGTCACTTCCTGTAATAGTCAGTTTGCTCAATAAAATGATGAATTTTCACAAGGAATTTTATTTCTCGTCTCAGAAAGAGGTGAATTACAAGCCACAAACTGCCTTCAGCATAATCATGATATTGAGGCGCAGGCTGAAAGTGTGGCTTTAGGAAGGCTTGCTCCTCTCTTATAGTCATAGGCAATTAGCACCTCATTTTTTACCAGTTTAAGGAAGACAGCAAATGTATGAGCCAATGGTAAGTGGTCTGAGCAGCAGTAAGCCGTGCAAAGGGCCAACAGCAGGTTGGCCACAGGAACTACCACCAAGCACTTAGGTGACTCCAGGAATTTTAGCCTCCAGCAATTGTCTCTCTGAGTTGGACTCATTTTCTCTCAATGTGGATCAGCTTATTCTACCATGTTGTTTAGAGACACAGAGGCTGGTGACTCCATGTATAGACCATACATTTTCATCTTCTGGAAAGGAAGTGGGACTTGACCATGGTGGCCTCCTTTCTCTGAAGCATGTGGTGGGTTGGGTTGTGATGTCATAGTTGAGAGTGCTGCAACACAACCACCAACTGTACCAATAGGGTAGGGCCTCCTTGGTATACTATGAAGGATACTGTAGGAGTGAAGTGAGTTGAAGTCAAGGTTAGCATATTTTTTTAAAAAAAATTCCTACCTGAAATAACATCTTTCTGACTGGATGCTGAAGGTACCTGGTATCGGTAACTGTGCCTTCAGCAGAAACACCTTGAAACATGTTTTTCCCCTCATATTTAATTTGCCTTTTCCTTTATCTCATATCCTCAGATCCATGTTCTCTCCTAGATTCATCAGATAAATTAATCCCTGATGAAGGATTTATGACTAATCATGATTTAAGTATTTAGTCCTCTCCTGAGAGCATTTTCACACAAGTCTTCAATGCTTTTAGCTAGAGGAGGAATATTCACTACTTACTGGACATTTATTATTTGTAAGGCACTATGCTCCAAAATGTGGGCAATCCAAAATCAATTATTGTATGGCGTGGCTAGTGTCGGAATGAATCTTGTTTCTGGCATTACATTGTTAGAAAAGTCCTTTGCCACCTGACGGGTATTATCGCTGGGCAAATTACTTGAGTTTTTTTATTTGTTTTCTTCATTTGAATATGGTAGGGACAGTGGTAACTATCTTCTAGACTTGTCTGATAATATCGCATATTTGTAAAGCAAATAGCTCATTGTAAAGCCCAAGGCTTCTTATATTCTGTATACCAAAGCATGTGTGCATTGTTTCTTCTTAAGAGGATGGTCTCAGTCTGTCTTCTCAAGCTGCCATTTCTAGAATGTAATTTTGGGTTGCTGTATTGTTTTGGAAAAGCCAGTTACCACTGAAGACCCATTTCATCATTTTGGAGAATATGTCTTGGCACTGTGGGATCATTATTTTCATACTCCCTTAGACTTTGATTTTCAGTTCTCATCTATAGCCTATTATTTGTTTAGGTATGGTTCTGGGAATATCTCTGGACAAGGAAAGCTGCTGGAACATCAGTAGACTGTACTGTGAACCAGTCTCCCTACTGCTGCCACTACTGCCTTTTTCTCTGCTCCCCACCCACTTCACCTTCTCTTCCTTTCCCTCTGTCTCTCAATCAGAGTGGTTTTATCTCAAATTGTGCTTTCTCACACACTAATTCCAAAATTATGGTGTCTAATTCTTTCACTTGTGATTTGAGGACAGATGTGCACAACATTTTCTATAAATTTGATTTCTTTTTGTACCAATCTGATTAGATTAAAAACAAAAACAGTAAAGAAAATGAAGAAGACTTCCCATGGTAAAGTAGATCTCAGAAATCTCTCTCCTCTCTCTCTCTCTCTCTTTCTCTCTCTATCCTTCTCCACTCTCTCCCTCCCTCTGTGGTTCTGAGCTCTGCCTTAACCATACTAAGGGAAAATGGCTCACAGAGTGCTTTTGCTCTCAGATCGATGCTGTTTCTTGATTGGTAGCAAACTATGTCCTCATAGTAGACCCCAACAGTCATTAAGGAATACCATTTATGGAGCATTAACTCTTTGCTATGCACTCTATATACTTATCCTCAGAACACAATCAGTACTCATGACTCAGCATGATGATAGTTGGCCCCATATTGCATAATCCTGGAGTATAGGAGCTGAGATTCAGACCTGGGCCAGCCATAATTCAATGGACTACTCATCTTGTCTGCCATCCTCAGTATTCAAGACCATTCCGGTAAGCAAGGCAAACAAAACTTGACCATGGTGTATTAAGTTGGCATGGGGATAAATGTGCATTCTTCATTTATCAACCTTTTTGATAATTTGTTGGCTTGGAGTGAGTATTTTTCTCATATTTTTGGAAATATTAAGATGATACAAGAAATATAACTTGGAATAACAGACACATACCCCTTGTACATGCATTTACCTCAATGAGGAAAATATTAATGAGGTCTGAGTTCTTAAGTTACATACAGTGTGCCTATTTCTCATTGTGAACAATTATCAGCATAAATTGAGAGTTCCTCTTGGCTTCTGCATACCACTTTCCCATAAACCGTGATAACAGTAGTGCTGGTCTCATAAGTTTATGTGACACAGTGAATCAATATACTTGTAGGGCAATTAGAAGAGTACCTTGTTCCTGGTAAATACTCAAAACATATTAACCACTCCCTTTATTAGAAATACAAGGAGTCTTTGAGTTTCTTTATGATTTTCCCCTTTTGGTAGTCATAAATATAAAGGATCTTTAGCTGTTAAAATTTTAATAATTTTATTTTATTTGGATTTTTGTATTGTCATTTAAATTAACCAATTCATTATATTCAGAATTTGTTTCTAATCTAGAAATTTAATAAAATATTTTGAGTAGTCCAGATGTTTAGGGAAAAGTCTTAAAAATTATCAAGAAATAATTTATTCTCTTTCCAAAAATTTCTATTACAATGTATCATTTTAGAGATTAAATTAAAAAAATCTATGACTGGAGATGTCAATGAATACTTCTTCTATTCATTTCATGTAGAATGGAGATAATTTCCATATATAAACTCAGGAGCAACTAAAGAAAGCAAACATACTTATTGAGGTTCAAATAGTTTGCTTCATTTTCATGAAAATTAATTTCTCCAAATTCTTAAACTTTCTTAAGCTTAAATAGGTGTTGGGAATCTATGGGAATGAAGTGTTGACACAAGACTGTGAATATTGTAGAGGTTTGTGCCTGCCTGATCTAAGTGGCTGCAAGACAGTGTTCCTTTTCCTTTTGGGTCCGTGCATTTGGTCACCTTCTCCCTCCCACCCAGGGTCTTGCAAGTGGCCATTTCCACCTTAGAACATTTGCTACAAAGAACTACAGAGAGTCCATCAGACTGAGTTTTTACCTGCCAAGGGAAACCTTCTTCCCCACTATTGTAGTCTCAGATTTACTCTAACTCTGAGGCGAATAGATAATATCAAAAAGTATAGAGTAATGAGTTTCATCTTCTGATGGGGTATTTCTTGTGCTTATTTTGAAAAACTGAAGTTATATGTGTACATAATTTATAAGTCTTGTAGTTCTATGAGTGTGGTTAAACAGTTTGCCCAGCCTCATTTTCCTATACTAAGAAATGTTTCCTTAATAAGAAATGTTGTTGGCCTAGTAGTTAAGACACCCACTACAGCACCAGAGTACTCAGGTTTAATTCCAAGCTCTGGCTCTTGACTCCTGCTTCCTGCTGAGGCAGATCCCGGGAGGCAGCAGTGTTGGCTCAAGTAATGGGGTTGCTGCCACTCTGGGAGACACAGAAGGACGGCTTGTCTACTGGCTGCATCTCACCCAGCCCTTGCAGCTGTGGACATCTGAGAAGTGAGTCATAGATAGGATTTCCCTCTCTCCCTTCCTCCCTCTCAAATTAATTAATGAATTGAAAAAGAAAGAAATGTTGAGGTGAATGTAGGAATTCTAAATGTGACTACTCAGGGTCCAATGCTGGCTCTCATGTGGTCAGTTGTGTGACTAGATGGCCTCAGTGTCTTTATCAGGAAAATGGAGATAGTAGTACCCTTCCCCAGCATTGTTCTGAAGGAAAAAAACTAGTAAATTGTCTACAATATCTGATACATGGTAAATAGTACGGATACTATTGAACATATTTAATTTTATTACATACTATTTTATTAAATTATGATTAAAAAGTGTTGTGATTATAGGTGACTATTTTCAATAATCTTGAAGGTTATTTTGATATTTCCTAGCATGTCAATAATTAGCATGTTTATAGACTTTTTGTTCAGTTTTGTTTTAAAGGATTCAGTTTTGTGGAGGATGGGGATTTTGTTCATTTCTCATTTTGGGCCCATTCACTAACCCTACCCATCCACTGCACTAACCTACCCATCCATTGCACTACCCATCATATATAACACACCTGCCCACCTGTGCATGCATACATCCACACGTACTCACACAGGGACTTGCTTCCGTCCCTAATCCTCCTAATCTGTCTCTATAATAACTTTGATTAGAACAGTATTCATTATTTTCACCTATATGACCTTATAGTAAACCTTTTTTACTTTTTCACTCTAAACATTCATTTGTTTAATTGCCTGTAAACTTCAACCCAAACTTTGTGACAGGCACCTACATTTCTCTTCAAAACATCAGACTATTATAAAAAATTACCATGTTCCAGGTGGCTTAAACAACAAACTTATTTTTGACCATTTTGGTGGCTGAACCATCTGAGATTGAGGTGTCTGATAGGGGCCACCTTCTTATTTGCAGATTGCCATCTTCCCATTGTATCTTCATGGCAGAGAGCTAGAGATCTCTCCAGAGTCCTTTTTTTTAGCAGTATTAATTCCATTCCTGAGATTTCTACCCTCACGGGCTAATTTCCTCCCAAAGGCTCCACCTTCTAATACCATTACAATGAAGATTAGAAATTCAGTATACCAAGTTTTGAGGAAACTCAGACATTTAGGTCAGAGCCTTCATTTTCTTAACGAAGTTCTTCTCTAGCCAATCTAGACCTGTTGCAGTTACCTTTGGATCGACCTTCACTTCCATCCTAAGGATTCTCTTTACTTCTTTCTTATGTTGGATCTTCCATTTCCTATACCCATTTGTATTAAAATTCTAGGGCTTGGCCAGTGCTGTGGCGCAGCAGGTTAATGCCCTGGTCTGAAGAGCCGGCATCCAATATGGGCGGTGGTTCTAGTCCCGACTGCTCCACTTCTGATCCAGCTCTCTGCTATGGCCTAGGAAAGCAGTAAAAGATGGTCCAAGTCCTTGGGCCCTTGCACCCACATGGGTGACCCAGAAGAAGCTCCTGGCTCCTGGCTTCAAATTGGCACAGCTCTGGCCATTGCAGCCATCTGGAGAATGAACCAGCAGATGAAGACCTCTCTCTCTCTACTTCTCTCTGTAACTCTGTCTTTCAAATAAATAAAATAAATCTTTAAAAAAAAATTCTAGGGATGCTAGACACATTGACTTCTGAAAAATACAGAAATGAATTTGCTTGCAGTAGTAGAGAATACTATTCTCAAATCAAGGGGTTGACATGCTTGCTCTGCCCCAAAGGCTTTGACTATAATCCTCCCTTTTGTCCTATCATTTGGTTTGATGGAACTCTGATCTCTACCCCTTCTTTACATGACTTTCTCATTGGAATCTCTGTCAAATCTACCTCTACTCATCTCTAATGAGGACATGTGCCATTAGATGTCATTGGATTTAGTGTCATCATAACTTCAGGATGACCTCATCTCAAGATCTTTAACGAATTACAAATACAAAGATTTCTAAATAGGGTCACATTCAAAGATCAGAATTGACATATCTTTGGGGAGGCCACCATTTAGCCCACTCTTTCCTTGTCTTCCTTCCTCACTTTACGTCTCCAGTTTGATAGAACACTTTGTCCAGTAGCTTTGTAAGAAAGAGTACATGGGAGGTAATTTTTCCAGATTTTGTATGTCTTAAATATCTTTATTCTTCTCATAAATATCGTTCGCAGTTTGTACTGGAATAGATTTCTAAGATGGCAATAATGTTTCTTCACATTTTGAAGGTACTGTATTCTTTTCTCCCTTTAAGACGTCTAAAATAATATCCTTTTTAATGTGATGTTGTTTTCTGTCTAGAAGCTTATAAATTATTTTTTGCCTCAGCTGATCAGTCCTTTCATGAGGATGTAAGTGTTCTCACTGAATTTTACTACACAGTTGCTGGTTTTTTCAGACTGGAAAACCATTCCCTTCAGTTCTGGAAAATTTTCTTTAATTTTTCAGTTGCTGATTTCCTTTCCTGTTCTGGCCTCTCTGGAGCTCCTGGTATTTCAATATTGAGTTTCTTGTATTCTACTTCTCTTATCTGGTTGCTATCTTTTGTACCTTAAATTTGTTACCCAGGTATTTCTTTCTTTCCTTTTTCTAAGATTTACTAATTTATTTGAGAAGCAGAGTTGCAGAGAGAAACAGGAGATATAAGGGGAAGGGAGACAGGGAGAGAGAGAGATTCTGCCCACTGGTTCACTTCCCAAATTGCCGCAGAGAACACTTGAGCAGCAGGTGCCCAAGTACTTGAGCCATCTTCCACTGCTTTCCTACTCACCTTGGCCAGGAGCTGGACTGAAAATGGAATGACCCAGACTCTAACTAGCACTCATATTGAATGCTGATGTCGCGGGTGGCTGCCTAACTCACTGCACACCACCACCAGTCCCTGTCTGCTAGCATGCACTCGTAATATTCAAGAATGCTTTTTTTTAATGACTGTTCCCTTTTCATAGCATTATGTTCTTTAGTGGATGTGATTTCTGCTCTTGTTTCTCTGGGAATATTGATCTTTGTTTGACTTTATTTTGTTTTGGCTTTATTTCTCCACCTATGTAAATAGAGTAGGACATGTGAAAAAATAACCAACAATCTTATGCACTGTGCCTATTGACAAGATGCTTTTTTTTTTTTTTGCTTTTTTGTTTTTGTTTTTGTTCTTTGTTTTGTTTAAAACTGAATTCAGGGGCTGGTGCCATGGCTCACTTGGTTAATCCTTCACCTGTGGCACCTGCATCCCAAATAGGCGCCAGGTTCTAGTCCAGGTTGCTCCTCTTCCAGTCCAGCTCTCTGCTGTGGCAAGGGAGAGCAGTGGAGGATGGCCCAAGTGCTTGGACCCTGCACCCG
Organism: Lepus europaeus; assembly: GCF_033115175.1. Lineage (NCBI taxonomy): Eukaryota > Metazoa > Chordata > Mammalia > Lagomorpha > Leporidae > Lepus > Lepus europaeus. The sequence continues at coordinate 100,126,927 of NC_084835.1, forward strand.
CATAGGAGACCAGGAGGAAGCACATGGCTCCTGGCTTCGGATCTGCACAGCTCCGGCCGTAGCTGCCATTTGGGGGGTGAACCAATGGAAGAAAGACCTTTCTCTCTGTCTCTCTCACCATCTATCTCTATCTGTCAAAGCAACAATAACAACAACAACAACAACAACAAAACTGTCACTCCCCACTGGTTGAAAGTAAAGAATTCAAGACCATCATTTTCAATTTGCTGGTTCCTTTTGTCTGAAGTTATACCCCAGTCTCATCCAGGCTAGGGCAGAGAGGTGCCTGCTTTCTGTTGGTCATGTCCCTTCCTGCCATTTTGTCAGATTGCATGGTAATCTTTTTTGCCAGTGGGGAGAGGAGGGACCTAGGAAATCCCAATGTCTGCTTGCTCTAAGATGCGCTGCACGCTCTTGTCCCATGTGGCTTTTGTCCTTGAGCAGCTGTTTTTGCACACTTGAGTAGAGAAATCAATGGCCCAGAGTCATGATACATGAAAGTTCATGAAATTCTGCTGTCAGTACTCTCTGAGATTGGAGGGGAAGTGATTTAGCTCCTCTGGGTCTCAGTTTCCCCTCTGTAAGACAGAAGGACTTGTGCTAAATTGGAAGATTCTGAACTTGGCTGGGTGTCAGTCATTCTATGGAAGAACTTGGGAGGATTGTTGCCCAAAGGAAAGACAAATGTGCAGGCTACTTTGGTCTGTTTCCACCTATGCTTCTGAGATGTTTGTCATTTGATTGAGAAACATGGTTTGTTTTTTTTGTTTGTTTTTTTGTTTTTTTGGTTTTTTTTTTTTTTTTTTTTTTGGACAGGCAGAGTTAGACAGTGAGAGAGAAAGAGAGAAAGGTCTTCCTTTTCCTTTTATGTTGGTTCACCCCCCAAATGGCCAGCACACTGCGCCGATCCGAAGCCAGGAGCCAGATGCTTCCTCCTGGTCTCCCACAAGGGCGCAGGGCCCAAGCACTTGGACCATCCTCCACTGCCTTCCCAGGCCACAGCAGAGAGCTGGACTGGAAGAGGAGCAACCGGACAGAATCCGGTGCCCCAACCGGGACTAGAACCCTGGGGTGCTGGTGCCAAAGGCGAAGAATTAGCCAAGTGAGCCGCGGTGCTGGCCAACGTGTTCTTTTAAGATCAGAATTTCCTGTCCAAAAAAAAGTAAAGTAAAAAAAAGAAAGCATCTGGTCTTGGTAACCTCAAAGTTTCTTTTTGTTTCTGAAATTTTTTTCATTCCATGTGCTGTTTTTGTTGGAGAATAAAAGTTCTACTTAGAACCATGAACTTTGATCTGCTTCTCAAAGCAGGACATGGAGTTCCCTTCTGTGGTTCTGGGACTGCACTGTGCATGGTGCTGAGAAGGCTTGGCAGTCTGTTTGAATTGATAAAGAAATATGGTAATAGACAGGAGGTCCCGCACTAAAGGCTTCGAAGAGATTATAATGGCTCCAACAGTGTGGAAATGGTCCTTATTTTTTTTTTTTTCAAACCAAGGAATACCTCAGCAGGAGGATGGTTACAGATTAACAATCACTTTGTAACACTGCTGGAGATCAGTTATCCATCATCAGAATATGGACTATGTTGCCACAGAGAATTTTAGGAAGTTTGAATGCAGAATGCGTGGTAAATGCAGCACTAAAAGAGTTATTTCTTCCATCCAATGGAATGTATTTTACTCTAGCAGATACATTGTATCCTTAGACACTTTCATGCACTGTCTGGCTGCTTACTGGCACCCATAGCTTTTACCCACTCCCTACCCCCATCAGAAAAGAGAACAAATGGCAGCTCTCACCGAGTATTAGAAGACCTGGGCAATAGTAAACAACAGTGAGCAAAATATCTTCCTAATGAAACATTTGTATACAAAAAAGAGAAAAAGGTATTCAATAGTTCTTCATACTGCTAAAGAAGCAGATAATGGCAGAGAAGATACAAAAACAATGGTACATGTATTATGAGTGTTTCACTTGGTATATTTTATTACTGCAATGAAAATTCCAGAGCGAATTAAGACTTAACAAATAACTGGAGCTCAAAGGTATGCACACATTGCTTAAATGGCAGAGTTAAACAGACAAAGCAACCTCTTTTTAAACCATGTTAATCCAAGAGTGGAGGCCGGCGCTGTGGCTCACATTGCTAATCCTCCGCCTGCGGCACCAGCACCCCAGGTTCTAGTCCCAGTTGGGGCGCTGGTTCTATCCCGGTTGCTCCTCTTCCAGTCCAGCTCTCTGCTGTGGCCTGGGAGTGCAGTGGAGGATGGCCCAAGTGCTTGGGCCCTGCACCTACATGGGAGACCAGGAGGAAGCACCTGGCTCCTGGCTTCGGATCAGCACAGTGCACTGGCCATAGCGGCCATTTGAGGGGTGAACCAATGGAAGGAAGACCTTTCTCTCTTTCTCTCTCTCACTGTCTAACTCTGCCTGTCAAAAAAAAAAAAAAAAAATCCAAGAGTGGAATATGATTATAACATTAACCAAAAATGTGATGGATAACTTTTGCTTGTAAAAATAACCATATTTTATATTATAAATCACATGATTGCATAAATTTTAATGTTAGTATGTTTCCAGCCTTTCCCCACTGATAGTTTATTTCTCACCTTATTTTACAAGGCTTAGATCTAAAGCTTGTCTCTATACAGTGTGTATCAGTGTTTCTCAAATTTCAGCAGGCATTAGTGTCACCTGGAAGGCCTGTTAATGCACAGATACAGGGCACCCCAGGGTTTCGGCTTCAGCAGTCTAGTCAGGGTTGAGAATCCGGTGTTTATGGTGCCTCATTTCTCACACTATCCAGGAAATGGCAATGCTGATGGTCCACCTTACTGACCATTTGAGTAGCAAGCATAGTGTTCAGAAGTAGATTCCTAAAATTGACAGCTGGCGCTGAGATATATATATATATATATATATATATATATATTTATATTTATATTTATATTACCTCCTCCAACTGATTTTGCAAAATAGAAAGTAGGCAGTTTATACCTACTGATCAAACGGATTCATAGTAGTTGCTACAATAGACCGTGATAGCAAAGAAGCAATAACTGATGAAGTATTTTATCTTTTAATTACTAAAAATGGATAATCTACTTATGCTGTCATACAAACCAGGAAGACTATTTTTCTGAAGTTTTTAAATGTTTGTTTATTTTGGCTACTTGGATTTTTTTACAGCCTTGGGAAATTTCTGCCTGGCTCTTTTTCTTTCATAGCCATGTTTTACTCATCATAGAGTGTGAACCGCAAATCTGTGAGTCTTATATCTGTTAATTATTGACTAGAAGGCTTTATAGCAAATGGTGGGTTTCAGCTTTAATAAATAATGGGGTTGATTCTGCCCAATGACAGATGTGTGTAGTTCTCATTAAATTCAGTGGCAGTTACACAAGTGAATCAAAGCAAAATGGTGTCTTTTACAGAATGTTCTGATTTGGTAAATTATTCACTATCTCTCAAGCAGTGGAGACATATGCTATTGTTCTCTGTGGGGAACAAGAAAAACTCTTTTTGGGCGGGGTATAGTTTCAAGGTTTAGGCTTTGAATGTGCAGCAAAGAAAACACATAAAATGTTTTTATGGAGAAGTCATTAAATAAAAATGAGCTGGTAACTGTTTGAAGATGTTTCTAGATAGTGTGGTATGGTCTGGGAGAGGCAGTGAATACCTGTTTATCTTGGATTTTTCTAATTCCATGGTAGTCCAGCAGGCTATACCAGACTGTGGCAATAAATAGTATCACAACCAGTGACTATGAAATCTAAAGGAAATCCTATTGTTTTAAAATGTAGATTCAGCTTGAAAGGCTGGGAGCTGTTAAAGATAAAGCACTTAGGTAGAGGAGACTTAGCAGACCTGTGGTCTTCACTTGATCACAGATACCCTGTACCTTAAGGTACTTCACTTAACACATCCATGTAATGTGTGATCTGCTCATCTGAGTCCCCAGGATTCTGTGGTTCACAATAAGAGAAAGCATGCTGAAATAATAAAACTCACTAATTTAACTAGAAGAATAAACATTAGAGGAAGCAGTGAACACCCATAGGTGTCAGCTCTTGGACACTTACCTAAACCCCCACTCTCTGAATATTAGGCTAGTCAGGATATGAGTCGCATTCATGATGTTCATTTTGTGAAAAGCTTTTTCTAGTGTTTCATGTGAAATCATTAAGGCTGATAATAGCACAGGTTTGACTGCTGGTGGATCTGACCAGTTGTCTCAAATAACAATTCTTGATCAGCAATGCATCTTTATGACTTCAGGACCAAACGGAAAGAAAACATTTTAAAAGAAAGGAAGGGCTGTTTTTTGTTTATGCTTAATTGATTTGTGCTATCACCATTCTTCTTTTTTTAAGTTTTTATTTGTTTATGTGAAAGGCAGACTGACAGAGAAAAGATCCATCTGTATTCTATCCACTGCTTTCCTTCTCCAAATGCCTGCAATAACCAGGCTGAAGCTAGAAACCAGAAACTCTATCCAGGTCCCCCATGTGAGGGGTAGGGAACCAAGTACCTGGGTCATCATCCACTGCCTTCCAGGGGTACATTAGCAGGAAGCTGGATTGGAAGCAGGGCCAGAACTCAATCCCAGGTACTCTGTTAGGAGATGCAGGCATCCCGGGCAACAGCTCACCTGCTGGTGATATGCTGGAACATATCGCCCAATCTGTTTCCCCAGAATTATTCCTCACTTATTGACTATTTTATTAACTACATTTCTTCAGGTGCTCCAAATACTGTAGTTACCTATAGTTGCTAATATAAATTTTTAACTGAAGGTTGCTGATAAAATATAATCATTAGAAAATAAATAAATAAAAATCCTTGGGTGGGCTGGCACCATGGTATAGCAGGTAAAGCCACCACCTGCAATGCCAGCATCCCATATGAACACAGGTTCAAGTCCCAGCTGCTCCACTTTTGATTCAGCTCCCTGCTAGTGTGCTTGGGAATGCATCAAGTGCTTGGGACCCTGCACCTGCATGGGAGACCGAGCTGAAGCTTCTGGCTCCTGACTTTAGCCTGGCCCACCCCTGGCTGCTAAGCCCATTTGGGGAGTGGTTCAGAAGATGGAAGATCTCTTTCTGCCTCTCCCTCTCTCTCTGTGATTCTGCCTTTCAAATAAATAGATCTTAAAAACAAACAAACAACAAAACAACAAAAAACCCCTTGGGTATTAATGAAGCAATCGTATGAGTATATGTCAAAGGGTAGTGGAAAACTTAAAGACAATGCACATTTTTCATGAACATGTTTAAGGACTGAAATCTTTGAAAACAAAGTCTGTATGGGTTGTTTTCCTTCCCAAGGATTGATGTGCTATTGTGTAGCATTGCAATGGCTGATGTAGGCATCCATGATGGGGATATAGGCAGGAAATTGTTCAGTGTATTGAGTATTGGCATTGGTGCAGGACAATCTATAGGCAGAAAAGGGAAGAAAATTCATAAATGAAACAAGATTTGGCTGCTGTTGTGTCATTTCTTTAGAAAGCTCCATGTGAACTGGCATTGAATTGACATTGACTACTATTTAATCCAAGCTTTCCTGAAATGCTATAAAAGTCTTACCCTATAGACATTGAGACTTGATTATCTAAATGCAGAATTTCAAGCTGCGATGAGACCACCTGCCATGTCTCAGTGTTTCTAGGCAGAAGGCATCTATATGATGGTTTAATTAAAGACAAGTGACTGGGGATCAAAAAAGTGCATTATATTCTCTGCATGTCCAAAATGTGGATTAGGATATCCGTGGAAAATTAATATTAGTGATTTGGTTCACTTTATAAAAAGTTGGACAAGATTTGTTTGTTTGTTTGTTTGTTTTGACAGGCAGAGTTAGACAGTGAGAGAGACAAAGAGAGAAAGGTCTTCCTTTTCCGTTGGTTCACACCCCAAATGGCCGCTCTGGCCGGTGCGCTGCAGCCAGATGCTTCCTCCTGGTCTCCCACAAGGGCGCAGGGCCCAAGCGCTTGGGCCATCCTCCACTGCCTTCCTGGGCCACAGCAGAGAGCTGGACTGGAAGAGGAGCAACCGGGACAGAATCCGGTGCCCCAACCGGGACTAGAACCTGTGGTGCTGGTGCTGCAGGCGGAGGATTAGCCAAGTGAGCCGCTGCGCCAGCCCCAAGATATGTTTTTTGTAATATAATTTCAACAAGCCACTTTTCCCCTTCCTCACTTCCTGCTTCTTCCTCTTCATGTCACTACTGCCCCGTTTACCTTCTGCTTCTTTCTCTCCTCCTTCATCCTTTTTAGAGTTATAGACATTTGTAGTATCATCATTTAAGTTTCCTGGTAGACACATTGCCTTCCAGTCTCTGCTAATGCTTAATGTTTGGGTTCATCAAACATTAATGCGCACATGGATCTCTTGATAAGAGTGCAGGTTCCTATGCAGTGGGTCTGGGTTAGGGAGAGCCCCGACATTCAAACAAGCCCCCAGCTGAAGCTCCATGATGTTAGGAAAAGTTTAGATTTCTACTAACTTTTTTGTTGAATATGCATTGCTCAAAAATATTTGAATTGGAAGACTCATATTCTAGTATGATAAAATGTTTTACAATTACTCTTGTACACTATAGAGGCTTTTTATGCAAAATGAATTTTGATGGTAAATGTCGAGTCCTGAGATGATTGAAGGCAAACCAACACACATGAAAGAAGATACAAATAAATGGGATCTGCTGAGATCTCAAAAAGTGGAGAATATATCCTGCTGTTAAATTAGAAACATTGATCTCTAGTAGCATTATGGCTCCGAGAAGGGGGAGCAGTAACTCCTGGCCTCAATTCAACCTAATGTTGAGCAGGAGACCTTTGCTTTTGAAACTATTTTGTCTACAGAGTGTCTTTTTGCTAAGAGTCTATGCTACTTCAAATATAAAGGAATGCTGTCCCACCTGCCATAGGTAAATCAGATTCACCTGTCAGCTGGCTGGCTAGGCCCCACACAAGATAGACAGTTCACCTGGGCATGGAATCTCTTTCATCAGAATTTCCTGGGTTGGCACGTTTACGATCCCCCCCACCCTGCTGCTCATCAGCCTGAAGTGACTTCACTGGAGTCCAGGCTGTCTACTTGATGTGGGGCTTCTATAAATGGGAAGCGGAAATGCTTGTCTTTTTCACAAACATTTACTGTGAACATGTAAACATTTTCCAACAGCGGTCTTCTTTTGTAAGTTTTCTGTAAATATAATTAGAGTAGATATAAATCAAAATGATGGCAGTCCTTCTGTGGTGGTTTTGAAGTTCCCAGGAGTGCTGCTGGGCTCTTTAATTGCTTACTAATGTAAAAATATCATTGTTAGCAAAGCATAAATCATGGCAGTTCTGCCCCACTAGAGGCTAAAAGCTACACTAGATGTGGTAATTAAGATGTACTAATAGACCTAGCAATTTCTATAAGTGGGGCTTTTAACAGGGTAGAAAAAGAATGTCATTGCTCATGCTACCATAAAGCCACAAGGAAAATAGATTTTCCTCATAGCAAAAAGACCACCTGCTCAAGGAACAATAACAGACATCAAGTCAGAGGATATTTTTGTTTTTTTGTCTTTTTCTTTTGTGTTTTCATCCTTATACGGCAGCTGATGAATGCAACTCTGGGTTGAGCAGCAGTTTCATAAACTGTAAGCACCTGTACGATCTTTGGTTTGGAATGGAATTATTTTGGTTTCGTGCACGGGACACTGAGAGTAAGACATTGAAAACAACTGGTTTTAAGGAGTCAGGAGCAGAGCTGTGAGTAGACACCAGTACTCTTTCTGCTTAGCCTAGGTATAAGTCAAAAACCCTCAAAAGTTTCCAAACCACGAACATTGGTTTTCTATTTTTGTAGCCTGCCTCCTTGTTCAGTGTTGTCTGGCATATCTTTTTTTTGTTATATTTTTATTTATTTGAAAGTTACAGTTACAGAGAAAGGGAGAGAGATCCATCTTTAATCCTCTGGTTCACTCCCTAGAAGGCCACAAAGTCTCCGGCTAGGCCAGGTCGAAGCCAGATTTTTCTGGGTCTTGCATGTGGGTGCAGAGGCCCCAGGATTGGGGCCATCATCCACTGCTTTCCCAGGCACATTAGCAGGGAGCTAGATTGGAAGCTGATTCTGGGACCCCCATCTATACACCCTCTACCCAGAATGCCAGCTCCCCCCACTCCAGCATACCTGTTTTTAGGGATCACCAGAGTTGGATGCCACTGATATGTGAATCACATAGTAGGAAGTTACTTGACTTTGGGTCAATAAGAGGTCATGCTTTTCTCCTCCTCCCCAGTTTTGGAAAAGATGCCTTATTTTTTGAAAGGCAGAGCACTACAGAAAGAGAGCTAGGGAGCTTCTGTCTACTAGTTCACTCCCTGAATGGAGCCCCATGCTGCTTTCGCAGGTCAGGGGCAGGATTATGTCTCCAGACCAACAGTAAAGTTTTCTCTTGGCTTCTTAAATGAACAGAGGAGCGGTTTGTGCTAAAAATAATTGTGCCTTTCAGATCTTATGTTCAGGAGCTGTATGCAACAACAACAAAAAACAATTTCCCCCTTGACACAGATTTAAACCCAATTCGTATTAATTAGAATTATATACACACAGGAGGGGGCTGTACTGCAGGCAAAAGCAACTTCAGTTCCACTTAACACTTCTCTGACCTTACATGAAGCCTTTCATCAAAGGCTCTCAGGAGGCGTTCAGTTCCTGAATCTTCCTTTCTTATTTTACTAATGATTCCTCTGTTCTTGTAATCTCATTTTATTTACTCATCGATCCCTTAAGTTGGAGCACCTGCTGTGCGTTGCAGGTCTTGCTAGGTGCCAGGTGATAGGGATTGAAGGTGATCAAGATTTACATTTTATCTTGGTGGAATTTACCAAAATGAAACATGCAAACACACACCTTTTTAATTGCAAATTGCAAGTTATTCCTTGAAAGGAAAGTCAGGTGTGAAGAGAGACAAGCTTAGATTTTTCGTGGGGGTGTGTGGGGGTAAGAAGTGAGTTAGAAGGATGCGGGCATTTAGCCCAGCAGTTGAGATGGCCTTTTTCTACATGGATCACCTGGGTTTGATTTCGGACTCAGCCCCTGACTCCAGCTTTTGACCAATAGAGACACGAGAGGAAGCAGGTGATGGTTCAAGTGGCTGGGTTCCTACCAATCACCTGAGACCTGGCTGTAGTTCTACCTCCCAGCTTTGGCCCCGACAGTTGCAGGCATTTGGTGAGTTGAACTAGAGGATGAGAGCTTGCTCGCTCTCTCAATCTCAAATACATAAAAATAATAAAACAATTTTTTGGGAGCGAGCTCAGAAAAGAGTGCTTCAGATAGAAAGAAGAGCGTGCAGAAAGGGCGTGAGTTGGGGACGAGGAGAGCCTGTTGGAACAATGAAAGAGGACCGTGAGATTGGAACATCGAAATTGTCAGGTCCAAATGGCACAAAGCAGTGTGAAGAGGAGGGCGGTAAGTAGGCCTTTAAATGACTTTGACTTTAACTGAAGTAGAAAATTTTTAAGTTTTTTTTTTTTTTTTTTAAGTTGAGAAGGGGTTGAGATGATTTGAATTCTCACTGGGTTTCCCCTCTGGCTCACTGTGGGTTTGTTTTTAGTGTCCTCATTGAAAAAATTGTGTATCAATAATACCTTGTCTCTTGTGCTTAGTGCTTTCTTGTTGATGCTTATGTTGTATATTTTAAAGATTTTAGATTCTTGAGCCTTTGCTATCTTGCTACAGAGCTTTACTCTTTTCTCTGCTAGAAAGGTAAAGTGGGAACTGATCAACTTAACCCAATAAGGAACTGGGCTGAAACAAGGCTAGATGATGGCTTCTCTCAACCAGCTTTATTCCTGGGATGTTGTTTTCCAAGGATGTTGTCAAACAAGAACTTGCTGTGATTGTTTGCACCCTCGCCTAATGGTCTCACACAGGAATCCTTGTTAAAACAGAAAAAGATGTGAGCAAATGCTTTTCTGCTACTCATGGGATCGTAATTTACTTTGGTCCTCCTACATAGCATCAGAATCTGGTCTGTCTCTGCAGGGGAAAACTAGAAGTGCTTAGGCTTTCTTTGTCTCCCCAATGGGATCCCAACTGCTCAAGCCTCCATTTTTGTCTTTTCAGGTCTATGTAATGATTCTACTTGTTTCTCTGTTCTCACCTACAGGTCTCTGCCCAAGCAACTTTGAATTTTTAAGTTGGTTTCTTGCACCAAGAATTGACAAATGCCCCAAGGAAAATGTTTGTATAGGACACAAGCTCATGTTTGTGAATCCCTCCTCTCTATGAAGTTCATATTGCTTCAGGAAAGTCTCACGTTTCAGCAGACTACCTGGGGATGATATCCTCCCACTTGCTCCTAGTTGACTTAGTTGGTGTTAGTAGGACTATGGTTTGCTGTAGCTGACTTCATCTTATCCCAAAGAAAGGAAGTTTCAAGCAATTACACTTTATAAAATTATCCTAGGTGTTCGTGCCTTGAAATTGAGTGGGCTTGGAAAGCTGTCAAGTCTTTGAATGCTACTATTGTTCTTAGCAGGCAAGAGTTTTGTGATGCATTGTTTTGAGACAAATATTGTTAGCAGCTAAGAATGGTGGTTTTGGCATTAGGGAATTCCAACTCTGGCCGTGCCACTTATTTTTGGCAATTATAATTGGGAACCTTGGACAAAGTAATGGATCTCTCTCTTCACCTCATTTTCATCATTTGTAAGTAGAGAGGAAACTATTTTCTTGGTTTGTAAGGATGATTGAATAATAACTACTTGGTCTATACAAAATGACCATGTATATTCTTAAATATTTGGGAAGCAGAGTGAGAGCATGCTCCTATCTGCTGGTTCTTTCCTCAAATACTTGGAGCCTTTATGTTGACCACAGGTGAAATTACTAATCATTCTTCAGTCCTACCATTTAGTCCTTAACTTTTTAGACTATGAGAGAAACAACTCAAATATAGTCCTAGTACAACTGTTAACTTTTTAACTTCATATTCTTGCCCTGCCTTTAGCAAAGAAAAGTGTGGAGGGGAACTCAAACCACAAAATTAAAGCTTAATTATTCCCAATCCTGATGAACGGGCAATGTAAAAATATGCAGTGTACATTCCAATATATTTTCCAAAATAGTAGTTAGTTTTATATGTGGCTTGATTAACCACTCTGTACTCAAATCACCAGAAAAATCATTTAAGCTACATCTTTAAAATGATGGGTTTTACTTTTTTGTAAATATGGCACATTAGGTTATAGCCTGATACATTTAAACCTATGCAGATGCACACGTGTAAATCACAGGTTGAGGGACCTGCAGCTTTGGATCTTAGTAGCTCCTGGGGTTGTATTTGCTCTTCATTTCTGGTCCTATGTATCTGATTTGATGACATCTGTTAAGGAGACAGTGGAGGGAAGACATGCATATGAAATCCCAGTGAATACAGCCTGCATTTCAATGAGTTGAGATGGCTGTTACCTTGCCATTTATTTTGTGGCCTTTGGGGCTTTGACAGGCCATACCCAATCTGTTTCTCATCAGTGTAAATCTCAATATTTACGTTTAGATGTTCTAACTTAAAGCTTAAAAATGATCATGCTTGATGATATAGTACATAATTGACCTCTGTCATATATTCAAACAAATCTGGATGGAATATAGAAAAGAGTCATTTTCCACTTAGTGCAAAATGCAAACAACTTATTTTGAAAACTCTGAATCATTAGCTTAATATGAGCAATAAAGGCACAGTTTTGAAGTGTGTTCCTTCTTGTAGTGGCTTGCAGTTATCAACATGTAAATTGGAAGTTCTTTCTGGTTTTGTTTTCTCCACCTCATGTTAAGTACTGAGTTTTAAGTTTTAGAATGAATCTCAAGAGAATGGTTGTTAGCAACTGGTACTGATGACAGAGTCAACAAGTCAACTCCTCTAAGTGAATCTTCCCTGAAGTGGATCTTGCACTTCCCTAACCAAAGGGTGACCCTGTAAAGTAGCAGCAGCAGCAGCAGCAGCCGCAACATCACATGGAGCTTGTTAGAAATGCCGACTGAACCCTTACCCAGATGAACTGAAGCAAAGTGTGCATTTTAACAAGATCCCCAGGTGAAGATTTGCACAATGAGGTTCGAGGAGCTTAGCAGTCCAGAAGAGGGGTTGACGCATCTTTGTTGGAAGGAGCTAGGTAGCAAATGTTTTAGGCTTCTGAGGCCAGTGAGTTGCCACTACTGATCTGTTAAAGCACAAAATTGGCCTCAAAAAACATGTGAAGGGATGAGTGTGGCTGTGCTCTGATAAAACTTGATAAAAATTGGAATTGGAGTTTCATACAAACTTCACATGTGATAAAATGCTGAAAGTTCTTTATCCTGTAGCTTAAAAGCAGAGAAAGCATTCTTAGCTCAGGGGTCATGGGAGAACAGGTCATGGGCTGGGTTTCATATGTGGCTTCCTGATCAAAATGAAACATTTTCTTTACCTCTCTGGGGTTAGTATCTGCTCTGAACGTCTGCCTTTGTCTTCCTGGGTTGCTGTAACCAAATACATGGACCAATGGCTCCAACAATAGAAATTAGCTTCCTCAGGATTCTGGGGACTGGCAAGTCCCAGATTATGATACCAGCATGGTCAGGTTCTGATTTGGGCTCTTTGACTTGTAGAAGGCCACATTTTTGCTATGTCTTCACATGCTAGGGAGAGACGATTGGTGTGTCTCCTTCTTCCAATGAGGGGTCCCATTCTTATCACCTGATGTATCCTTAATTGTATCAATTATTGAAAGGCTCTATCTGGAAACAGTCATATTGGGCATTAGGGCTTTAACATTTGAATTTGGGGGAGTGGGGCAGGGCAGAATTGAGTTCATAGCAGTGCCCAACATAATTTTCTCTATCCCCATCCTCGATCCTCTCACCTATCTGTATGTCCCCTTGTTCTTGCTAACTGTTTTATTTTGGTACTTAGTCTTATAAATCTATGACAGCATATCCTCCTTACAGTATATTGCAAGCTACTTGAATGCAGATGGTGCTGATGAAGCATGGGGATTGGAGCAACATGTTTGTACTACTGAGTTAAGTCGCTAATGACTACCAGCAAGAAATGACCTAGCCTGACCCTCCCAGCTCTTGAAGCTCCCAGTTTACTAAGTGACTTCAGGTTCTTCAAGCTTCCTTTTGGTCCATTTTCTCATGTCTGATATCATCTCTATAAAGCGATTAAAACTTACTCATCAGGGGCTGGCCCCGTGGCTCACTTGGTTAATCCTCCGCCTGCAGCTCCGGCATCCCATGTAGGTGCCAGTTCTAGTCCCGGTTGCTCCTTTTCCGATCCAGCTCTCTACTGTGGCCTGGGAGGGTAGTAGAGGATGGCCCGGGTGCTTGGGCCCCTGCACCTGCGTGGGAGACCAGGAAGAAGCTCCTGGCTCCTGGCTTTGGATTGGTGCAGCACCAGCCGTGGAGGCCATTTGGGGAGTGAACCAATGGAGGGAAGACCTCTCTCTGTCTCTCACAGTCTGTAACTCTACCTGTCAAAAATTTTAAAACTTATCAGATTCATTTGGAAGAGCCAGTCCTCTATACTATCTGCCAGTTCGATGTGACTTAGACTCTAGGGCAGGTGATACCTGTACTCCTTTTCTTTCCTAATGCAGTAAGTAAATGTACTATTCCACCCCTGCTCTCCAGATGGGCCTGTGCTGCCCCCACCAGTTACCTAGTTGGCAGCCATCGTTAATGTGAATCCTTGTTTAACAGATACTTCAGGAGCTTTTATTTACTGTTGTTTTAACATTGTCTACGGTACATCTTGAGTATTTGATCACAGTGAGTAGATTGCTTAGGGAGACAAGCAGTATTGTTCCCTGCTGTATATTTTCTGTTTTCCCCAGTTGCTTTTTAATGATTCCCTATACAAAGCTTCCCTCTCTTGCTTTGGAAATGTTTACATTACTGGTCCGTCGTGCAAGCAGATGGGGACTTGGGAAAGGGCACCATAAATCATTCTCAAGGGTTTTCTATGTCATGATCATAATTTAAAGCCGGGGGAGGGAGTGAATGACTTAGGGATAAACCCTATACATTATCTATTCTGCTTTGCTAGCTCTTGGTTGAAATTGGCATGACTTAACACCTCTCCCTGCCTCCACCCTTTTACAACCTCAAAACCAAAGTCTCTGATCCCATAGTGACTGTAGCCATGCAGTGCCATTCCAGAAACAATTACTAGTTTCTGTTCACACCAGGGAGAACTGCAGGTGACGGTGCATAGGTGTTCTTGATGTGTTACAAATATGCACCACAAAGTGGCTGCATTTTCTCCTTGAGGTGCAATCTTGTCAAATGCCTGCAAAGAATGCATCCTGATTCAGGTGGAAGAATGCTTGTAAAGGAGTCATGAATGGCAAATGGAGACTGAACAGAAGCACTGGGAGCACCAACTGAGCACCAGCATCCAGAAGGGGTGATCTTTCGGGGAGGCATTTACCTCGTGATATTTCATTCATTTTGAAGTTACATGTGGGGAAGCCTCAGTCCAGTAGGATTTGGTGGGGAATAAACAATTAGCATCATTAGTGTACTTGTTGTGGGCAATACCAAATAAGCTTCCTTTGTTGTAGAATTACTTTCGTGCTAATAAGTAGGTCTTTATCCTCCAACTTGGCATCCAGAATATTTGTCTCTATGCCTTGTCTTCACATCCAAAAATTTGGGATGAGTACAATTTCCTATTAAACATCGTAAGTGTATTTAATTAAAACTCTGATTAAGATACCTGAACCCCACGTTGGACACCTAGCTCATCTCTCTGACTTCAGCTTCTAGCTCTGAAGACCCTGGGAGGCAGTGTTGGTTGCTCAACAACTAAATCTGGCCTGGATTTAGTTCCTGGCTCCTGGCTTCAGTCGGGACAGCTCTGGCCACTGTTAACATTTGGGGCATGGACCAGTAGATGAGAGAGTGTGCCACTCTAAAAATGAAGTCTGTTAAAAAAACAACTGTCAATTAAAAGTAGCCTACATTAACTTGGAATAATTTTGTTTTTTTTGACAGGCAGAGTGGACAGTGAGAGAGACAGAGAGAAAGGTCTTCCTTTGCCATTGGTTCACTCTCCAATGGCCGCCGTGGCCAGCACGCTGTGGCTGGAGCACCGTGCTGATCAGGAGCCAGGTGCTTCTCCTGGTCTCCCATGGGGTACAGGGCCCAAGCACTTGGGTCATCCTCCACTGCACTCCCAGGCCACAGCAGAGAGCTGGACTGGAAGAGGAGCGACCAGGACAGAATCCGGCACCCCTACCGGGACTAGAACCCGGTGTGCCAGCACCGCAAGGTGGAGGATTAGCCTATTGAGCCGCGGCGCCGGCCAATAATAGCTTTTTTTTAATTTATTTTTTTATTATTTATTTTTTGACAGGCAGAGTGGACAGTGAGAGAGAGACAGAGAGAAAGGTCTTCCTTTTGCCGTTGGTTCACCCTCCAATGGCCGCCGCGGTAGCGCACTGCGGCTGGCGCACCGCGCTGATCCGATGGCAGGAGCCAGGTGCTTATCCTGGTCTCCCATGGGGTGCAGGGCCCAAGGACTTGGGCCATCCTCCACTGCACTCCCTGGCCACAGCAGAGAGCTGGCCTGGAAGAGGGGCAACCGGGACAGGATCGGTGCCCCGACCGGGACTAGAATCCGGTGTGCCGGCGCCGCAAGGCGGAGGATTAGCCTAGTGAGCAGCAGCGCCGGCCTAATAATAGCTTTTAATACCAGAGCTCCACAAAGCTTCTTAGAAAACTCTAATTGTGTGTTTTTTTTTTTTAAGCTTTATTTACTTGAGCCAGAGAGAGGGAGAGACAGAGAAAGATCTTCCCTTCATTGGTTGACTCCCCAAATGGCCACACTTGCCAGGGCTGAGCCAGGAGCTTCATCTGGATCTCCCTTGTAGGCAGCAGGGGCCCAAACACCTGGAGCATCTTCCACTGCTTTTCCCAGGCTATTAGCAGGAATATTAAATGGAAGTGGAGCATCCAGGACATGAACCGGGTCCAAAATGGGATGCCAGCATTTCAGGTGGTGGCCCAGCCTGCTGTACTACAATGCTGCCTCCTCCTTTCCCTCTTTGTTTTGTAATGCACCTGCCAGGAGCGAGGTTGAACAGTTCCCATGTTGTGTGATCTTGAAACAAATGACTCAGCCTTTTGCCTCTTAATTTCCTCCTGAAAAATGGGGGTAAAATATTTAAGAGATTGAAGCCATTAAACAACATATACAAAGCACTTGATAAAGTAAATACACAAGAACATATCAGATAGTTGATAATTTGACAGTTATTACTACTTTGAATATTCAAATTAGGATTTTTAAAAGTAGATTAAATATCCATGGTTCTAAAATGTCATTTCCCCCAAGTAACTGTGGAACCTTGAGAGAGGAAGGAAGAAGTTGCTACTTAGGTAGAGCATCTTAATTTGGAATCTCTGCACATTGGCAATTTTGAGTTAGAGATTTTGTTCATGAGTTCTTGCTCATCCAAGTGCGTGACTCTACACATTTTTGCTGAAAAGACTAGCAGCAGCCCTCTGATTCCTAAAAGACTGTTGGTGCACTTTTATTAAAGATGGAACAGGTATCTGGCAGAGCATTAGAATATAGTAAATTGTACAACAAATGGTATGCCAGAAACAATTTAAGGCAGTTCCCCAAATAGAATTTCTCTAACAGTTTTGAGCAAGAACCTGTAAGCACACCTTATATGGATTCATCACATGGAACTAAATGCCTTAATGTTGTCTATAAGCAGAAGCTTAAGGGACAATAGCTAATAAAGGCTTAGCTATCAAGTCAAGTTTTCATCTTCTGAGTTATTCAGGAGAGAGGGAGCGGGTGGACCCAGACTATCAGTACTGGGTGGGGTGATTGATGCCTTTCCACCAGTTAGGGATGCTAAGTCGGAGCATGGGAGTGCTGTGTTGGACAGTGCTACTTGAGAAGGAGAGTCCATTTCAGCTAGTGTTCATTACCTCTAAGATCCTATTTGCTTTTTAATACCAAATCTTCTGAGGGGTTATTCTCTTAATTAGTTGTTGCAACAGGTAATGCTCCATGCAATTTCTTCTCAGGGAATATGTGATGCAAAACAAACTAAGGTGTATTCACACATATGTACCAGTAGCTCTGAATGGTTTATCACTAACTTTAGAAGGATCATGGTATCTTGATTATATGGGTGGAACAATCAAGAATTAAAGAGGTCAATGCTGTCTCCTTAGGACCCAGTATTTTTTTAAAGATTTATTACTTGAGTCAGTTACACAGAGGAGAGGCAGAGAGGTCTTCCATCCGATGGTTCACTCTCCAGTTGGCCACAACAGCTGGAGCTGTGCCGATCCGAAGCCAGGAGCCTCTTCCAGCTCTCCCACGCAAGTGCAGGGGCCCAAGGACTTGGGCTACCTTCTACTACTTTCCCAGGCCATAGCAGAGAGCTGGATTGTAAGTGGAGTAGCTGGGTCTCGAACAGGCACCTACATGGCATGCCAAGGTGTTAAGCTGCTACGCCACAGCACCAGTCCCAGGACCCAGTATCTGTTAATAAGGAAGAGGCCCTAAAAATGTCCTGAGTATCTACTGATTAAATAAATGAAATAAATGGAAGTTTTAAAGATGACCTCTGGGATCTTTACTCACAACTCTGCATTTTCATCTATATTTAGAACACGTAGCACCCTAAGAAGTTGATTTTATGCTCTGTGTTATATACAAGCTTGTTGTACAGATATTCAAAAGTATAACTTGACTCTAACCCTTTTTATTTTGGCAAGTTAGAATTAAAGAAATTATAACCTAGAAGAAAATTTAGGTAAGATAGAAAACATTGATCTCTGTAGCAACAGGAATACTGACTGTACCTCCAAGACTGCAAGTTACAAATAGGAGCATCTGAACTATTTTTATCTCCTTGGTGTGGGTTTTCATCTCTGCCTCATGAACCTGTGCATCCTGAAATTTTCTTAATTATAAACATTTTTTAAAAATGTGATTTTCTTAATGTGTCCTCTTTGTGAATCAAGAGTGAGGCGATTTCCTAGCCTGTTGGGCAGGTTGCTACTTTAGATTTTCTTATAAGATGATATAATGATAGAATATACCAGGTCACCACGCATCTCGAATTGATCTTCCATCCATGTAATGGGGGTAAAGGAAGATTGCATCATGCCTGTAGAAATAGCAGGGATGCAAGCAGCCAATCCATTGTTGCTTCCAATTTGGAAGCTGACAACTACTTGCTTTATTGCCCTGCCACATGCGAAGTCTATCTTTCTGCCTACACAGCACAAGGCAGTAACCTACATAATTCTTCCAGGATATTCTAAAAGCCCCAAGGCATGAGTTCATACTGTATATATTTGGCTTTCAGAATTAGATGTGGAAGTTCGTTCAGTGACAACTGGGAGAATTCGCAAATACTCAAATGATGGTGTGTGTGTGGGGGGGGGCAAGGTTCCTCCTACTTGAATTCTTTAGTTCATGCCGCCCTGCTAATGTTCGCCTTTGTTAGATGTTTGCCATTTGAATTTTTGATTGAGCAACACAAACCACTATATTTCAGCTGATTGGCTTCTCAAAAGGGCTTCTTACACCTCAGGAGGATGAGGAGCCAATCAAATTGGAAGGATTTTCTTTTATTCTTCAATCCTTTTAAAAAGATTAGCACAGCAACATTGTAACATCATATCTGTTTGATACCAAAGCGATATTTCCATTTGTGAGATTATTATTTAAAAAACAGAAATCGGGGAATGAATGACTATAATTTCTTAAACCAGGACACTGTTGAGAATGAAGGACATGTAGTGTTCACCACCACTCTCCACATGTTGTAGGCAAATGGAACTCGGCATCACCAATCTTCCAGATAGGTTGTGTTGCTGGTGTGGAACTGTGTGCCTATGCCCTCAGAAGGCTCAGCAGAGTAGTGTGTCCATTGTGCTAAATCTAAACCTCTCTTCACAAAGATCTCAAATACTATATATATTTCCATAGATGAACTCATGTAATAAATTTTATGCATTTTATAAGTGCATCTGTGTAAAAATACACGGTAGTAAAAGCATGTGATGGGGTTCTGTGTCTGTGTATCTGGCCTATTTCGTGTCCTTGTCTGATTTTGCTGACGGAAGTCTCCCCATGCTCTGGTCTGCTGAGCTGACCCGAGGTCAGTCTGTCATTGGCTTTTGTCACTGTGTGCAGAACCTAACTGCCCAATCCATGCCTGTTTGAGTCAGTGTCTCATTTTAATCAAGAGAACCCTCTTCGTTCACCTATGTTGAACCTTTCATTTATGCCACTTATGGTCACTTTAGGAAGATCTTTGTGAGTTTGAGTGCTATTTGAGTGATCGAGGATACTCAAGGAAGCTGTGCTAGATGTATCTGGGCATCCTATGCAGGAGACTCCGCTGTCCCCTCAGATACCATGAGGAAATCTGGGGAGCTGTTTGGGGATGTATAGGCTGCAACTGTTTGCCTTTCTAAATCTAAGTGGAGGATCTCAGCCACTCAGCTAGTGCTGTCTCCTTGGTTCTCAGATATGAAGTAGCATCTAATTTTCCCATTTTCTTTTCTGCCTATTCTACCTTTTCTCACCCCCAGCTCAGAGGATCTTTGCCTACTATCTGTGGGGGCAGGATAGGTCATGGCTTTATAGCCTGGATCATTTTTTTAAAACAAGTAAGATCCTGTTTGTCTTTATATCTAGATACTTCCCTGTATCTAGGTGAAGGCTTCCCCACCCTGCTCTCCAATAAAGTAAAAAAAAAGACAGTTTTATCTCTGATTCCACTTCTTGTTGTAACAGAGTCCTTGAATCTGGCAGTCTAAATGGGAAGAAGCCTAGTGAGTGGGTGGGAATGGCTGGGATGCACTAGTAACCTGGTGCTTCCCTGGCTTGTCCCACATCCGCTCCGAAATCCTGAAGAGCACGAAGCGAGGCCTTCAAATAGGACTCCTACTCCTGGCTGTTGAAAGGCTATGCGTGGCAGATTCTCCATGAAATGAGGTTAAATCAAAAGTGAAGCACAAAGCCTGCTTGCGATTCCTGACCCTCCCAGCTTGGGTTGACCCTATTTTAGGGATCCAAAGTTTACTAGAACAATGAGAGCTGAGAAAATTAAGCAGTAGCTAGGAGGTTTTTTTGTTTTTTGTTTTTTGTTTTTTTTTTTTTTTTTTTTTTTTTTTTAATCTCAAACCATTTCTGCTGAGGATGACACTACTGTCTTTGTTCCCTTTGTCTCTGCACCCCCTTCCTATATCATCTCCCACCCTGGTCCCAGTGTGTAATTTGTGACTACCGCCTGCCTTAACCCGTCCCCTCATGGACTGCAGCAATCAGACATGTTCAGATTTGAGAAAACTCCTGGCATACAGGGGACCCCCTCAAAGGATCTATTGAAGATTTGCCCTATTTTTGTGTTTATAATTTGCCCCAGTATTGAAATGATCTCAGGAATGTTCAGAATTAAGCATTCTTATTTTTGTTTACAGATGTGACTGAAAAAACTTTGACATTTTTTCTAGATCATCTATTTGCAGGGGAATAGAAGGGAAAGAAAAAAAATACCAAATTTCCTTAAGGGGCAAACTGCAGTAAATTGTTCAAAGTGTTAGCAAACATCTGGTTCCTAAGTATGCCTGTTGAGTTTTCAGCCATATTCTGTTCAATTTTCGCCTCAAAAACATCTTAATCTTAATCTTAATGCTTGATGCTTTTCTAATAGTATTCATATAGTATAGGAGTTTGGAGAGGTAAGACATTGGTTAAATGGCTGAGTGCCACATTGGAGACCCTGGGTTTAACATCGGGTCTTCCTGGTTTCGGATCCTATTCCAACTTCCTGCCAGTGTAGGTCTTGAGAGGCTACAGCAGGTGATGGCTCCAGTAGCTAGGCTCCTGCCAATCACGTAGAAGAACAGAATTGAGTTCCCAGCTGCTGACTCCAGCTCTGGTCCAGCTCTGGCCCAGCCTTGGCTGTTGTCAGCTTTTGGGGAGTGATCTGGCAGATGGAAAATTTCTTTGGCATCCGTCTCTCTACCTCTCTAACATTTTCACTACTTAAATTGAAAGAAGTGTGGAAATTTTGTTATCTTTTCATTGCAGTTTCCATGAACTTTGGAGTAGCCAAGTTTCAATTTCAGAAAACCCCATGAGTTAAGCAAGGTAATTCTTATTTCTACTACTCTCTTGATGAGGGGAATGAGACAGAGAAAGGGTAAAGGAATTCCCCAATTCATTTAGCTGCAGAATGGGTTAAGATTTCAACAGTTTTCCCATGAGCTGTTATTCTTACCTGATGCATTTGTTTTTTAGAAGAAATGTGTATTAAAAGAAAAGATGGGATGTTCACTAATGAACCTGAAACAGGATAGAAATTGTATATATACATAATGAACCTGAAAGGGAATTTGAGATTATATATAAATATATACTTATATAATCAGGAAATATCTAGATTATTTAATGACTTTTTAATTTCTGCAGAAATCAGAACAGGTGGCATCATGATCCTAGAAAGCTGGTTGGGAATGCCCTTTAACTTCATCTCCTCCATGATAGCACAGAGTTCAAGCTGAAAAATGAAGATGCCCAGGACTCTGCTTTGTTGGTCTTATAGGCTCAGTGTCACAGGAGGGGTTGACTTTTGAAAATTAACAACATAAAAATAAGGAAACAGAATTTGGAGGACTGACCAGCCCTCTTGGGTATATCTGGTGCTGCCAAAATGTTAGCTTTATTGAAGAAATTCTAAAACAGCTGTGATATTTTTGAAGTACTTGTTAATACACTTCAGTTGTGCTAAAAAGGTCATTTATAAAAATCTACAAATTTTATTGAAATACTACATTTGGTGATGAAACACATTTACACATGTCGTCATGTTCACAGAAATGCCTGTCAGGGTTAAGCAAAGTGTGAGTTGACTAATACCATCATAGAGTCATCATTTTCATTGTCCATGCAATATAGTGTTCCCAGAGGAAAATGAGGATAATATTTGATTTCCCCTTTATTTTTCAGTGAGATTTTATTCTCTATAATTTGGCAAATTACTTATTTTATAGGATGCTAGATGCACTGATCTATTTTTAAACGACTAATTGATGGTTAAAATGTGGAAATACTAAAGTGTAATGGAATGCCTTTTTAATGTCCACAATTTACTATAAAAACCTTCCTTTAATGCCTACAATTTATAGTCTACTGGTTTGTATTTTAAATATGGGTGGTTAACCTCTGGAACATAACCCACATAAATATGACTTGTGTTATGATACAATTCAGTAGGATGGAATACAGTAATAAATACAAGGTACACAAACACCACTTAAAATGCACACTCATGTAAATGATTAGGTGCTGTTACAATCATTGCCTTTGTAGTAGACTTGAGTTGTATGTGCTAAGGACAAATAAAGCAATATTATTGCCTGATATGAACAGCATTAAGCTGACAGTCTTTGCCTGTGTTTCTTCAATATTAGTTGCTGTGATTAATGTTATGAGTTTTTTCTCTTAAAAACTCCATTTGAGTTTGTAAATTCTCTCTCCTCCCCCCTCTACCCCCCCACCAGAAACAATATCTCCTTACCTATAAAGAGATATTTAACATTGCCATTAATAAAACCATAATCACTCGATAGTATTATCATCTCTACTTTCACTGCTGGTCTCTAATATTATTAGAGAAGGATTATTAACAAGGAAATATATGGAGAATTTAAAGTGACAGTTGATATAGGTGTACCATTGATATTTTAGATAATTACATTTAAAGTTCAAATTGGTGATGGATGGCATTAACTAGAGAGAAGTGGACATAAAAAGAATCAGAAAGCGAGACTGTTAAATCCGAAAATACAGATTACAAGATGCGAAACTGGGCACAAAATAGTTAAAAAAGACTACTACATCAAGGCTGTTTGTTAACTGGAGATAAGATGCTAATCCTATACAGCCTAATAGGAATCTCATATCCTTTCTGAGGGATCTTATCCTCCGTTGGGCTTTAGTATTTGGCTCGGCTTCATTATTATTATTAAAGTAAGCCAATTGGGTTGAACTAATTAATTTCTGTCAAATGAATCAAACTCTGAACAGGACTAAGATGTTATTTTTCAAAGCATTTCAAATTTTTCATATTAGCATAGCACTTGTAAATAATTGGTATAGAACTTAATGTACTGAAGGTGGACTTCTGAAAAGCTTGGACCATGAACAGATAAAGCATTTACATTCTTAGTATGCAAATCAGACACGAGATTGAATAGTACAGTGTCTGAAGCACAGTGTCAGATGCCTAACAAAACTTGAAACAAGGCAATAGTTTTTCTTCACGTATTTAACACTGAACCTATGTTCCCAACAGTGAGGACTGAAAAAGTGAAGCAAGCTCAAGAAATTTCTTGTCCATCAATGTGTCCGCATCTAATTCTTTGCCTTTACTCCCTGAAATAGCTCAAAATCTACTGTTTCTAGAAAGATAGGGTCTCAGAGCATCTTTTCATAACAAAGCCTGTATTTCCTGTTCTGCCCTTCTATTAAAAATACTTAGAACATAGGATAATTTCACCCTAACCTATAGACTAGTATTTTTAAAGGCCCTGGAAGGAGAGAAGGCGGGTGTTTCACTTTGTTAGATTTTGTTCTTCTCATGCAGTGTTTTACCTAATAGCAGTTTGTGTTTAATGAAGATTTTCTTTTGTTTTAGTGTAGTCTCAAATGTCTTGGACTGAAGTGGGGAATCAACAAGCACGTTTTATCACTAATACTGACAAAGCTAATTCTCAAAACCCTATAAGATTAGGAATTACAGTCTATTGGGAGGGGAAAATCACTTTTAGATGTTTGTGATTTCAGACAGCACAGATTGCTTTTTACTAAAAGTCAGCCGGTACTGATAAAATTATTTTAAAATTTTAATGCTGAGCTAAAATATCTGGAGAAGCTCCAGAGAATAGAAACCAAATAGACTGGGGATATGAAATAACTCCATGTAGAATTGTACCTGAAAAGATTGGTTAAGACTTAGAGGTGATACAATCAGAAATGTTGAAAGCATTCATAAAGGAGGAGAAAGAAGTTAACACTGGGATACTGTTGCACATACTTTTCCCCTGAAGTTTGGGAGGGGAAACTTGACAACAAATCGGATATTAGGCTACACAGAAAGTCAAGAATTCCTTCTACATGTTCTGAAAGCAGAGACACAGTGTAGATCCAAACTGTTGAGTAAAGGAGCTGCTGGCCATGTCTGGCTGTGGGGCACCTGAGATGTGACTGGCATGACTAAGAGACTAATCTTTTATTTAATTTTAATTAAGTTTAATTTAAAGGCTAGTGAGTTACTTACTGGAAATCCATTCCTTTGGCCTTGGATTTAGTTTGATTTTTTTTAAAGAATTATTTTATTGAAAAATCTTGATATTGGGAAAATGTGCATATTTATGGGGTATGGTATGTTTCAATATGATATACATTGTGTAGTGTGTAATCACAGTAAGTCAGTGTATCTCCTAAAACATTTAAAATTTCCAGAATTATACTTGCTAGTTTTTTTTTTCTTTTTCTATAGAAGAACTTCTTACTCCTATTTAGGTGTAAATTAGAACCCATTAGTTTCTGTAGTATGCTTGGAACAACTTGAATATGTGAATCTATTTTATCTATTTTATCAATTGTAAACTTGATAAAGATCTAAATATGGATTAAGTATTGCCAATGGAGTTGTATCCAAACCGAGATTGCCGGTAAGTGGAAAATACACATAGATATAAAAAATCTCATTGTTGTGATATTGTTAAAATTGCGGCTTAATTTTAAATAGTGACAGATGTTCAATGATAATGTGAGTTAAAACTCATTAGTTTACCTAAACTCATCCATTTTTTTACTTTTTCAAAGTGGTAAATCCAAAACCTAAAATTTTATCTGATTCACATGTGCACACACACAGTGGATATTGCTATTCCTATTGGATAGTGTTGATGTGATTAGCAGTTGATTTATGCGATTATAATTAAATGTTTTGGGTAGCCTTTACTAAGTGTATTCATAAATTAATGACTGCTTGGGAAGACCTCTTTTAATTTTTAACATGAGCTTCAGCCCATACTCTGTTGCCCTCACTTCCTTCATATCTTCCAGAACTTCTTGCCTATATAAGCAGATGTCTCATACTAAACACTTCACTCATTTACACTCCTATTCTCACTGAATGTCACTAGTCTGAACCTGTCCACCTAGAAGGTCTTATTCTGATTGAGGATCTCGTGGATTTATGTATCTCCCCATTACCTTGGAAGCTGCAAGACTTGGAATCTTAGGCTGCCATGGATGGATTAAGTTGCCTTCTGAGTTAACCCCAGGCTCTCTTACCAGGTTCCTGGACTTAGTCTAACTTCTTAGTTCTTTCCGTTTAGCATATCTTGTAGCCCAGGCCCCTAGTAAGGCAGAAACCCTTCCCCAATTGTGGCCTATTGACTGTGTGTGCAACTAGCACTCTTCCAAGTATTGCCTCACTTCTCAGTATTCCACTGTGGATTCAAGACCTTATGGTGTTAATGCCGGCATAAGTGGCAACTTGCCTATCATTTTTCACAGATGAGTGACTTGGATTTGCCTACAACTCTACGTCCTTTGCCTGACCGATCTGCTACCGATGTCATCTGGGCTTGACCAACACTGGGTTTGCCCTTCAGAGTGTGGGTCTTTAATGTCCTATGCTGGAGAATGCCCCCTTACACATGAGCCCAGTCATACTGGTGCCCTCCATCCCCCTGTTCCATATTCATTGTTTCGCCTGTGTAGAGTGAGCTGAGGACATTTGGAGTTAAGATAGTTAAGGCCTTGGCGTACAAATACAGCATATTTTGTGAAGCATCATCTGTGGCTATATTGTGTGGAGCATACCCTACTAGAGCTGTTACCAGTCTACAGTAGAGCACTGTTGATGAGCAGGAGAGGAACTTGGCAGACTCGCCATTGTGCCCCATGGAGATAATTACCTCTTAGCTTTTTCTGCATGGTTAGCTTTGCTCTGATGTGGAGTGACAACTGGAGAATTATCAGTGCAATGAGCCTCGTTACAAACTTATGAATGAGTAAAAGGCCAGAAGAGGAAGAGGGTTTCCCCTAGAATACTGCTAATGATGGGGAAAGAAATGACAGAACTCACGTTCCTAACAGAGCTGTAGGGAAGTCTTCAGATAACTAACTGATCTCCAAGTTAGCCCAGGTCAGTACAACAAACCTGAATTTTAAGCAGTCTAGTGAGACCTCGTAGCATGTTTTATGGGGAAAGAATATGCATAGAGATTCTGGAAAATAATATGAACTATGAGAAGTAAATGGTTCCCTAACTGGGTGCTGTGTAAATCTTCAATGTGGGAAAAGAAGCAATGAACCCAAAGCATAAAGTAATGATTTTCAAAGCGAGAGGGATGGTGCTACCTTCCAAGAGACATCTGCAGTGCCTTAAAGATATTTTGGAGTCTGGACACAGGAGGCTGATGACAACATTATCAGTATTTTCAGGAGTCTAGCCTTGCTGCACCTTTTAAAATTGACAAGATGGCCCACAGAATAAAGATATCAGTGGTACCAATGTTAGGAGTCCCTACGTTAGATTGCATCTACTCTTTAATTTACTGTTGAATAAATGGCATTGTATTTTAGAAATTCTTCATCATTAACATGTCTGTTTTACTTTTTTTTGAAAAATATATTTTAAATGGTAATGACTATATATAAACATAAAGCAATGTTTTGGAATACATATACATTGTGGAATGGCTAAATCAAGCTAGCATGAATTATACCATATACTTATTTTTGTGGTAATAACACTTAGTCTACCCTCAGCAATTTTCAAGTATATAATAATGGTTATTAACTATAGTTACCGTGTTGTACAATAGATGTCTCTCTAAATTTTAATCTCAATATATTTTAATCTCATTTATGAATAGACTGGAACTTATCAATGTTATCTTATTTAAAAAGTATTAAAACTACACAGAAGTGAGCCGGCACCGCGGCTCATTAGGCTAATCCTCTGCCTTGCGGCGCCGGCACACCAGGTTCTAGTCCCGGTCGGGGCACCGATCCTGTCCTGGTTGCCCCTCTTCCAGGCCAGCTCTCTGCTGTGGCCAGGGAGTGCAGTGGAGGATGGCCCAAGTCCTTGGGCCCTGCACCCCATGGGAGACCAGGAGAAGCACCTGGCTCCTGCCATCGGATCAGCGCGGTGCGCCGGCTGCAGCACGCTACCGCGGCGGCCATTGGAGGGTGAACCAACGGCAAAAGGAAGACCTTTCTCTCTGTCCATCTCTCTCACTGTCCACTCTGCCTGTCCAAAAAAAAAAAAAAAAAAAAAACCTACACAGAAGTGTGACTAGAACATCATACAGAATTTCTCTTTCAGGAGTGGCTTTCTCATATTAACACTCTTGATTCTGTTCCTCACACCTATTTCTGAATTTCTTAGGACTTGTTTCTCAGTAAGAGGATATGGTATATTCTTACGTATTTACATCATGTTAAAATTCTTTCTCATTAAACTGGATTACCATAAACAAAACTCCCATTTGACACGGTGGCCATTTAAGAGGATACAGGAAGTCTAAGGTATCATTCTTACCTTACCTTAGAGGTCAACAATCTTAGCAGTGTGGTGTCAGTTGGGTGGGGGGGTGTGGATTGAGATCAGCATTATGAAAATGTGCGTAACATGCAGAACATAGAACCCACTATTGCAACTATAAAAGCATTGTACTCTTTCATACTATTGACTTTCATTTTAGCCTTGTGCACTTCCATCTGCCATCCTTGTGGCTCAGTCTTCTATCAGGACTCATTTGTTGTTGCTTTTCATTGGGGAAATGACCTCCTTTTAGTGTCACTGATTAATCTGGCCATCCCTTTCTGCATGCCTTCCTCATCCACATGATCACACTATAAAGTCTTAACAGAAGGGCTGTGTTCAGTATCTTGGACACCTGCTTTTCACCTGGTGATGATCTTGCTTTGCTTCATTTAGCTAATCTTCCAACCACATTTTTAGATTTTAATGCAAATCTATATGTACAATTGGGTTATCACTTGTTTCACTAAGTGTAATGGTCTCCGATTACACCTGTTTTGTTGAGAATGACAGGATTACAATCCTTTGTATGGCTGAGTACTACCCACTATGTGTGTGTGTGTGTGTGTACACCACAGCTTACTTTATCCAGTCAACAGTTGATATATATCTGGGTTGATTCCATATCTTAGCTATTGTGAGTTGAGCTGCTGTAAATTTATGGGTACAGATAACTTTTATTTGCTGACTTCATTTTCTTTAGGTAAATTCTCAGGAATGGAATGGCTGGATATTAAGATAGATCTATTTTCATATTTCTGAAGAATCTGCATATCATCTTCTATAATGGCTGTATTTGTTTACATTCCCATCAACAATGTATTAAGGTATCTTTTCCACACATGTTTGCCAACATTTGATATTTCTTGATTTTTCTGGATGATAGCCATTCTAAGTGGCATGAGGTGAAACCTCATTGTGGTTTTTATTTGAATTTCCCTGATGGCTAGTGATCCTGAGCATCTTTACATATATCTGTTGGCCATTTGTGTTTCATTCCTTGCTCATTTCCTAACTGGATTGTTTTGTTACTGAGTTTTTGAGCTCCTTTCATATTCTGCATTTCAATCCTTTATCAGATGTATAGTTTGACAATGCTTCCTTCCATTCAGTTGGTGGCCTTTTTGTTGAGTGTTTGCTTAGCTGTACAGAAGCTTCTTAGCTTTATGTAATTATGTTTGTCTATGTTTACCTTGATTGCCTATGCTTCTGGGATCTTATGCAAGAAACCTTTCCTTATGCCAATGTCTTGTAATGTTTACCCTATTTTTTTCCTCTGGTAATTTGATGCTTTCATGTCTTAGATTTAGATCCTTCATCCATTGCAAGTTGATTTTTGTATAGGGTGTAAGGTAGGGGTCTTGTTTCATACTCTCGCATGCATAGATAAAATTTTCCAAGAACCAGTTATTGAAGAAACTCTCCTTTCTCGAGGGAGTGATTTTAGCTCATTTGTCAAAGACTAATTGGTTGTAGAAGTGTGAATTAATTTCTGAGGTCTAATTTGTTCCATTGGTCCACCTATCTATTCTTGTGCCAGTACCAGCCTGTTTTGATTATAACTGACCTGTAATTTGTCTTGAAATATGGTATTCTTATGCTTCAGATTTTACAGATTTAAAAATGTGATTTTTTTAAAAAATTTATATGCACAGGACTGCTGACTTGTCTTTTTACAGTACAAGCTGTATACTTTTTCTTGAAAGCCATTTATTATGAAGTAGATATGCTATCTGTTCAGTATAATTTTCCATATGCCTTTCAAACTTCCAAGACATAGGAGGAATAAACGTGTGATTGATTCCTTAACATTCAAATGGGAAATGAGATCAAAGCTATGTAAGTAGTTTCATTACAAATAAAAGATTCACCATAGTTAGTTTCCAAAGTTTAGTGGTATTGCATTCCATCAATGAGAGTTTTGAACATGAACCTTCCAAATATCTGTTAATCATATACTAATATATTATACATATGTAAAAGAAATAGTCTTACATAAAATAGAAGATAACATCTCTCACCTCATCTTAGGAGGCTACCATTATCTTGTTACCGAATTCCAGAAAAATGCTGCAAAATATCAACAAATATCTTGGGAACTTAAATAGTGTGATATTGGCAAATGAATAGACATGTGGGACAATGAAATAGAATAAAAACCTGAAATAAACCCACATAAATATTCTCAGCTAATTTTTGACAAAGGTAGAAAACCAATCAGTGGAAGAAATGTAGTCTTCTCAACAAATGATGCTAGGGACTAGGATGAAGGTGCAAGCAGACGAGGCCTCAGCCTGTGATGCTAGCATCTCACTTTGGAGTTCTGGTTCCAGTCCCAGCCTCTCTGCTTTAGAGCTAGCTCTTTGCTAATGCTCTTGGGTGAGCATCAGAAGATGGCCCAGGTTCTTGGGCCCCTGTTACCCACATGAGAGATGCAGACAGACTTTCTGCTCCTAGCTTCACCTGATACTTGGAACCACTTGGGAAGTAAACCAACATATGGAAGAGCACTCATGACCTCATGTCTGTCGCTCTGCCTCTCTATAAAAAAATAAATCTTAAACACTAAATGTTACAAGAGCAATTGTTCATCAGTAGGCAAAATAAAACTTAAAATTGAGTCCCACTGTAAACAAAAATCAGCTTTATGCAAAAGTGAGCTTAAAATGGACCATGGATTTACATATGAGATGCAAAATTTAAAAATGAAAAGGAAAATATCTGGGACCTAGGGATAGGCCAAAAATTGTCATACATCATAAAAATGATCAGTAAATGGAAAGAATGAATTACTGGGCAACATCACATTTAGAATTTTGGTTTTGAAAGGCCCTGTGTAGAGGCTGGGGGAAAAAAAAGCTTGAGAATGAGATGTTTTCAATCCACATCTCTGGAAAAAGACTACTCTAGAATATAAAAGGCATTCTCACAGCTCAATGGTAAACCTATCCCATCGGAAAATGGGCCAAAGAAATGAGGAGGCTATTCAGATAGTAAGCATGAGTATGAAAGATATTTAAAATGGTTATTCAGTAGGCAAATATAAATTGAAACCTCAATATGATACCACTACACCTAACAGAAAAGCTATCATAAAAAAATAGTGACAACTCTGGAGGCTCATAAAGACGGAGAGTGACTGGATTATTCTGACATTGCTCATGGGAACATGAAGTGCTACAGCCACTCTGGACAACAGTTCATCATTTTAAGAAACCAAATATTCAAATTCAATCCAGCAATTTGATACTTGGGCATTTATCCTAGAGAAGTGAAAACTCATTCACAGAAACATAAACGTTTCTTAGCAGTTCTAACAGACATCTTTAAATAGGCTGTTGTTCGCCAGGTGCATGGTTAAAAGACTATGGTACATAATAGACTGCAGATTACTACCCTCCAGGAAGAAGCAATGGGCCTCTGACGTGCAGGAATCGGGATACATCTCCAGGGAATTATATTGAGTGAGAAAGGCAATCCCAAGTGATCACATGCTGTATGACTTCATTTCTAGAACATTTTTAAGATTTTATTTTTATTTTCTTTGATGGGCAGAGAGAGACAGAGCCAGACAGAGAGATCTTCGATCTACTGGTTCATTCTCGAAATAACTGCAATTGCCAAGGCTTGTCCAGGCTGAAGCCAAGAGGCTGGAATTCAGTCTGGGTCTTGCATATGTATGATAGCATCCCAAATAATTGACTAATCATGGCTTCCTCTCCTGGTGTGTATTAGCAGAAAGCTGGTTTGGAAATAGAGCACCTAGGACTCCAACCAGGCACTCTGATATGTTCTGCTGCTGTCCCAAGTGGTCACTTAACCACCACACAAAATACCTGCCCCTATGTACTATGTTGTGAAGTAACATCATTTTAGAAATGGAGGAAGCTTAGCATCCAAGGTTTACAGATGGGATCGGGGAAATGGGAGAGAGACTACCAGGAGGGATCTTTGCATATTATAACTGCTTGGTATTTTGACTTTGCTAGTGAATTTCATGAACCTGTACAGGTAAAGAAAATATATTTGTGTATCAGTAGGAAACGCTAAAGAAGTAAAATTGTGGAAATTTTAATAAAATTGGCAGGTTATATAAATGTCAATGTTCTGGTGTGATCTCACAGTGAAGTTTTGGTAAATTTCTCCATTGAAAGGAATTCAGCAAGCTGTATGCAAAATCTTCCCTGTATGATTTTTTTTTTTTTTTTTGACATGCAGAGTGGACAGTGAGAGAAGAGAGAGATAGAAAGGTCTTCCTTTGCCGTTGGTTCGCCCTCCAATGGCCGCTGCAGCCGGTGCGCTGTGGCTGGTGCACCCCGCTGATCCAAAGGCAGGAGCCAGCTGCTTCCTCCTGGTCTCCCATGCGGGTGCAGGGCCCAAGTACTTGGGCCATCCTCCAGTGCACTCCCGGACCATAGCAGAGAGCTGGCCTGGAATAGGGGCAACCGGGACAGAATCCAGCGCCCCGACCGGGACTAGAACCCGTGTGCCGGCATCGCAGGTGGAGGATTAGCCTATTGAGCCACGGCGCCAGCCCCTATGATTCTTACAACTTTTTAGAAGTCCATAACTATGTCAAATCTATAAACTTGTAACAGGATGATACAAAGTTAATAATATGTAGTATTAGTATTATCATGGCTTAATACTATAATCTATGAGCATACATGGATTGCAAAAAAACTAAAAAATTATTTTCTCTTTTCTACAGATGTTCTCTGCAGTATCCTTGTAGATCAAGGCTCATTAAATAACCAAGCAGGGAGTCATCAGTAACATAGTGGATACGGCTCCATGGTTCAAATAGTCTTCCTGAAAAACTGTCATTTTTTTCCCCTTCTAGTTTGTCATTGGGTGGTCTTATTTTAGTGTCCTCATAGTGGAAATATCTTTTCTTCGGTTTGTATTCTTCTGTTCGGTTATTTGCTTAGAATATTATTCTAACAGCACAAGTCCATCATTTATTTGCACCGATCTTTTCTTGTCACTTGTCCATTTCAGGAAGGATTTTGGGAAGTGACACATGATTTTGAGCTGTGTGAACATAGTAAGGGTACCAGAGCTAATCTCTGTTTGAAGCCATTTGTGTATCTTGTACAACTTTCCTAGATACAGTTAGAGAAAGAAATTTCAACCTCTTCATCCTCAGCACCAGCATATCCTGTTCAAAGCACCAGTGGTCTCACCCCTTTTGGAGAGCAGTGCTTTAAAAAATCAAACTCGTCATGGGTATGAGAGGCTTGAAAGAGGAGATGGCAAATAAAGGACCAGCTGATGAGAGAACCACCAAGGCACTGAAAAGTTAGGTCAACTGCATGCTTCAGCCTTCTAGACCTTGCTCATCATTACTCCTAAACTTAGTTACTAATTAAGAAATTCTTAGAAATGAAGATAGCATTAATATACTGAACATTCAAAATGTACTAGACAGAACCTTCTTCAGCCTAACTATTCCCTTTTATTAAGTAAACATTTCATTGAAGTACAACATAATAGTTCATATTACATACATCATCAGCTTGATGAAGTTTCAAAAATAACAGTGTAAGTAACCCAATGAAGACAAAATATTAGCACAACATAGCTGAACCCATTGTGTTCATTTTTCAAAATCTTTAAGGAGAACCATTATCCTGACTTAGAGCATGAATCAATATGCCTACTTAAGGGTTTTATGTCCATGAAGTCACAAAATACATATTAGGGGGGGTGCACCTGTATTCATAGTGTCGGCTGTGGTTGTGATACATACATGCTCATCTCTGTATACTATTTTTTTGAGTTATTACACCAGAGTTTATTGTTGACATTTTTCTTTGGCTTTTGGTATTATGCAGAGTCATAAAACTACCACTGAATGGTTGTTAGCAGAACAGGAAGAATGTGCTAGCTTAAGAGAAAGTGCAATACAAGAGGTAGAATTGAATGCGGGTGAAAGGAGCTCCACGTGATACATATTTTTCAGTTCTCACTCTCTCAGCTCCAGCTCCGAGCATGTGCATGCCTGTAAACAGTGATAGTGATTTTTAAGATCATTGTTTCCTCACAAACTGGAAATGTTTGACAACAGAGCTGAGGGTGCACAAAATGACAGGACCCTCCATTGATTTTGTTTTAAGTGCTTTTCAGAAAAGTTCTACTTGCCCCCAGCATGTTTGGGACTCATTCTTGCCCCACCTTTTTCTTGGGCAGATTAATCGCCTGTCTAAGCATTTAAGGTACAGATTAATTTGTGACCCTGAATGAAGGCCAGGGAATTCTAACCATGTCCCTGGAACTGAAACAGTTCAGCAGGTGGATGAAAACCCATCCTGCTAATTATATTTTTTGGTAACGGATGAAAATACTATGTGGAAAGGTTTCCTCCTCAGATGATTAGATCTTTCTGAATGACAACTTTCCTATTTATTACATGCCTTTGAAAAATGTGCTTGTGTGGGAGAGCTCGAGAATCCACTTGGTAGATTGGGAGTTGACCTTGTACTATGCCTTTTTGAAGTTGAATCCACGGCTTTCCAATGTTTCGGCTTTCTGCGCCGGAGTTTGCTCATAAGCAACATCTCCTATCCCCCAAGGACTAGACTCTGTTAAATGTGAACTTCAGTGCAGACATTTTTTTTTTTACTTCTATTAATTTTTAAAATGAAGCTGATGGAAGGAGAAGGGACTCGAGGGAGTAGATGCTATGTGCAGATTTTGCTGATGAAGAAAAGATCTGTGTTTTAAGAACACACTGGTAGTGACTCAGTCATTTTCATTAGCTTGACTATGTAGGATGTCTGGGTAAGTTGCAGTGAAATTTGTGGCAGACCTTGGAGTTAGAATAAAGGATGGAGGTTGTGGGGCTGGCTTTCTGGTGTGGTGAATTTAAAAAGGATGAAGATAAAGTTATAGCAGAGGACAGATGGACAGGATTTGGTTATGCTTGCCCCTGTGGTGAGTGTTCTGCATCTCCACCAGCCTTTTCGCAGGCTTATAAAATTGAGCCCTGGTGGGATCCACTTCAGCTACTGTCACATTGCACCTAAATTATGAAGAACTGAGGATAGAAATCATGCAAGAGCTGACACCTGGCTAACGGCCATTGCAACTGTAAAATTCATATCAGTTGAGTGGAAATTGCTAGAAGACTTTTCATGACACCTAATGGGCAGGAGAGAGACAGGGAGGAGGAGGACAGGGGGGGAACTTGCTTGTCCTTCCTCCCCTCTGGTGTTCTCCAGTTATATCTCACTAGTAAAGCTTACTGCTAACTAGTTTGGAAAAAGAAAAGGGATAAGCCTATGGGTAAAGAGAGGTTTGCAAGGCTGCAGCTGCGTTCCTTTGTCTTACCTATCTTCTCCCAAAGCCTATTTGCCAGCTGCTCAAGTGTGTCTTCCTAAACCAGAGCCCCAAAGCTACTCAGTTTTTGAGACCTCCTACATGTACTTGCCCAGTACCGCCTTCCACAGTGTTTGCTCACTGGTCAGTGATTCTGCAAGCATCTGGGACTAGCAAGCAACTTCTGAATTACCAAGAGACTTGTCTTTTGTGGCTGACCACTCTTGGAACAGGCTTAGCTGTATCTTGGAGCATAAGTGCTTGGTACTGTACTCAATAAATCTGTTAGTTCATCTAAAGAGCATTTCTTCCTTCACGCCTCCTCCCCATCTTCCTCACAGAAGCTTCACAGGCAGCAATCTACGTTTTAACTGGGGCTATGTAGAAACCATCGTTGGTCACTAAACTGAGTGATGCTATTCACAGTCTTCTGGAGATTTATGAATTTGTGCATATTGCCCCCAGAGAATAAATTTGGTGGCAGGCTATACTTAACGAAACCCCTTACAGCACGCCAGATTTGTAGGGTGAACAGTCTACTTTCTGATCCAGTTGATTGAATGTTTGATGTGCATTTTCTAGCTTATGAATTTATGGTCTTACAGGTTGGGTTCAATACTACTTGTCCTATTGTGATTCATTTATTTTTAGAATATAGGCAATGATTGCTTTCCATTAGTAACTTCTTATAATGATGAGAGAACCAAACTGTTGTTTCCAGCTTATAATTCTCTGATAAAAGATGACTTACAGTAATCTTTTTTTTTTTTCATTTTTGGTGGTAGTTACTTTTTTTTTTTCATGCATGAATCAAAATCTGAACAAATTATCTGGTCTTGCTACAAGTAATTGTAGGTTCTTTTTAATTATGCAAACAAAAATAGATTAAGAGAACTATGTGCTTTTTCAGGTCAATATAGTGATACAATATATTTCATGCTAAAACTTATATGAAATGGATTAATTTAATCTAGAAGACAACCTCCTTATTCTTTTGACATGCCCTGTGTCCATTCAGACTATAATACTCTGGCTTTGGAAAAAATGCATACTTGATTTAGATACTTTGGTTAGAATCAGATAAATTAACCTCTTTGTGGTGAATAGGCATTCAAATATATTTTGGAAGAAAACCAACTCCTTGGTGTGTCAGCCTGGAAGTCAAATAGATGTAATTAAGGCTTACATTCAGCCTTCCAGTAAACCCTGGGGGAGATTTTAAGGCTATGTTCATTAGCTTTGGATGACCACAACCAATACCATAGACTTGCTGATTTAAACTACAGAGATGGGGTTTCTCTATCCGGAGGCTTCTGAGAAGTCTAGGATTAAGGCCCAGCAGTGTTGGGTTTCTGCTGAGGGCTCCATTCCCAGCTTATAGTTGGCCGCCACCTTCTTTATTTCTTTTTAAAGATTTATTTATTTGAAAGGCAGAGAGAGCTATCTTCCATCTGCTGGTTCAATCCCCAGATGGCTGAAATGGCCAGAGCTATGCCGATCTGGAGCCAGGAGTTTGTCCTGGGTTTTCTACAATGGTGCAGGGGCCCAAAGACTTGGGGGCCATCTACCACTACCTTCCCAGGTACATCAGCAGAGAGCTGGATTGGAAGTACAGCAGCTGGGCCTGGAACAAGTGCCCATATAGGATGCTGGTACTGCAGGTGGTGGCTTTACCCACTATGCCACAGCGCTGCCCCACCTTCTGCAGTGCTCCTTTGGTCTTTGCTCAACTAAGCCTTTCACGAAGCCTTCATTCTTAAGAGCTCATCTAATCCTATGTATTACCAGCCCCCAAGGGTGCAGGTCTCCAAATATCATTAGTTGAAGAGTTAAGGCTTCAACAGGCTAATTTTAGGGGATGACAAACATTGTCCGTGAGTAGCAGAGGCTTTGTGTTCAGTTTGAGGAAGGTATATATAAATCTAGGTGACGTTACTCTGAAGTTAAGATTTTAAACCTGAGCCAAATACAATGAATGGTTTACTTTATGACACGTTTATTAAAAAAAGTCTTTTTTCCTGTGTTCTCTCAAGAGAATTTGAAAACTTGTGGTTAATAATGGAGGTCTAGGCCGGCGCCACGGCTCACTTGGCTAATCCTCCGACTGTGGTGTCGCCACCCCAGGTTCTAGTCCCGGTTGGGGCGCTGGATTCTGTCCCGGTTGCTCCTCTTCCAGTCCAGCTCTCTGCTGTGGCCCAGGAAGGCAGTGGAGGATGGCCCAAGTGCTTGGGCCCTGCACCTACATGGGAGACCAGGAGGAAGCACCTGGGTCCTGGCTTCAGATCGGCACAGCGTGCCAGCCGTAGCAGCCATTTAGGGGGTGAACCAATGGAAAAGAAAGACCTTTCTCTCTCTCTCTCTCTCTCTCACTGTCTAACTCTGCCTGTCAAAAAACATAATGGAGGTCTAGCCCCTCATTATAATATTGATTGTTCAGTTAAGGTTGCTATCATTTTTTTTGGATAAAAATGAATAAATGAATAAGTTAGGCAAAATATATCAAGTTTTAAAAAAAAAACACAAAATATCCAATGTCCTCAATATTACCCAATACATATTTTCTGCAAGCTTACTTTTTAAAGAGCAATAGAGTAGAAATTCCCAAGCTTTAAGATGCTGATAGCTTACTTGGAAACTGAGAAACAAATGCCTGAAGAATCATGGGATCATGATGAGGGCATAAGTTACTCAGGAATAGCTACATGGCCCACTACTGGTTACCTTATAGATACATCCATGGAGTATCTGCATTTATGTAATGCTACCAGTTTTATAACATCTTTATTTTACTCATAAATTTTTGCAGGCAGTAGTCTCAATCCAGATGCCATGTCAATGTTGGACATGCCTTATATTAGACAAAAGAGTAAATCTGAAAGATACCTGCTCTTGTACTGACTTCCCAGATAAAGTATCTTAGTAATGTCCAAAAGTTACACAAATTTCCCTAAAGAATCATATCCTCTATAACTGACAAGTTTCTCCTAAATCCTTTGTTGTATTTTTTAGCCAGGTTCACTGGATATAATAGATGAAACTCTGTTAAGTTTGAATTTCAGATCAACAACATAGTTTTTATCATGATTCAGTGTAATATTTGCTTAAGCAAAAATTTTGTAATATTTGCTTGAACTAAAATTACCCAATTTTTGCTTGCTAGTTGGAATTCCTTTCCAAGCCTTCCTTTCCAAGCCTATCACGATTGCCATTCTAGCATTGTAGTAATTTTTACTACTCTTGAAACACAGGCACCTATTGGGAAAGAAATTCATACTTAGCCATAAATACGTTGTAAAAAGGTTAATGTGTGTTTATTTATTAAGTGTATTCATGTATTCCAAAGAGAATTTGTTGATCCAGGGGATAAGTGTTCTGGAGGTAAAGTTTGAACGCAGATATTTGATAGAGTTTGACCTCAAAAAAGATACAAGACCTTAGTTGTAAGTTTGAGTCATCGTGATGTGGTTAGCTGTATTTATTATGGACCTATGAACATGGTCATTCTGATACCACAAGGACAGATGGCCTCATCTCTCTGCTTCAGTTTCCTCATCTGTAAAGTGGAAATGAGAATAGTACTTACCTCAGAAGTGTACTGTAGGATAACATAAATCAATAGACAGCATTTCTCAGGTGTTGAAGAGAATCTGACCCTTAGTAAATATCTTTTAGCCACCAGGTAAAATTACCCTGGTAACATGGGTGTGGAATGAATATTTGCTCTCATATAGAGTACACTGACGATGATTACTCATAGTTCTCCTATTTATGGAGGAAAAATACTGGATTATCAGGAAAGAAAGAGAATTTAGTTCCAGATCTGTCACAGTTTGTTGGATGATCTTAGTTGAACTGTATCTCAGTTTCTCATTTGTAAACTGTGTCATTGGCTCTCCTCTTTAAGAGCTATAAAAGGCAACTGAGGCAATTAGATGGAAATGTATATTTCTAGGCTTCCCATTGAATAGTTTGATTCTAGAATCCTAGGCTAGGATAAAAATATTTTAAAAATATTTATTTTAAATGCAAAGGGCAAGGGAGGGAAGGTCTTGAACCTGCTGGTTAACTCCTCAAATGGCTGAAACATCCAAGGTTGGGCCAGGATGAAGCCAAAGAGCCTGGAACTCCAGCTGCGTCTCCTAATTGTGTGCAGTAGCGGCCCAAGCATTTGAACTATCTGCTGCTGCTGCTTTTCCAGGCACATTAGCAGGGAGCTGCATGGGAAGTGAAGCAGCAGGACTAGAACAAGTGTTCATATCATATAAGATGCCAGTTTTAGAGGCATCTGTGAATTTAATGTAAGAAGTTCATTAACCACCAATTGGGAAACTTGGGTTAGATGACCTCTCGATCCCTTCCCATTTAGTTCTTAGATGTAGACACGTGTGATTCAAATCAGTAAAAGCTTTCATCCAAAAGTTTAAGTCGTATAACAATCCTATAAAATGAATGAAAACTAATTTCTAAAGCTGTATTAACTCTACGATGTGAATGTCTCTGGCTACTTGTTTATTGAGTAACTTAATCTGGAAATGTTCTTTCGTGAATTTTCATAAATTTTTCAACAAAGCCCT
Source organism: Lepus europaeus (assembly GCF_033115175.1). Taxonomy (NCBI): domain Eukaryota; kingdom Metazoa; phylum Chordata; class Mammalia; order Lagomorpha; family Leporidae; genus Lepus; species Lepus europaeus. The sequence goes on from NC_084835.1 coordinate 100,166,488, forward strand.
GTTGCAAATGGTGAATTATGCATTAACATATGTTCATGCTAATTTATATACCAGTGACAGATTTTTGGCATGGAATCAATAACTTGTAATTATATTCTTGAAAGTTTATTAATAACACCAAGGGATTGGGGTTATCATTTATGTAACAGTATGTCACTTGAACTCGATATGAAAAAGGACCAAACTCGGCATTTTTCAGAGGTTGTCTTATTTGTCCAGAGAACAACAGATTAATATGAAATTAACAAGATAAATATCTTCTGCCCTTTTCAAATAATAGTGTTTATAACACTGTTGGTTGTCTGTTGTCTTGGCATCAGATATAAATGCAGGTGGTGTTCTATTAAGTTTGTCCAAATAATTATAGATTAACCTACTTAGGTCATGATACTTACTAGTCAAAGTTATAAGATTTTTACTTCTGAACTTTTAATATAATTTATTTTTCATATTATTCCAATTTAAGACAACAAATTCTCACAAAGAAGTAAAAATAACCCTGTTAAGGATCTTCAATCGTGTATTTCTTTGAAATAAACTTGTTTATATTCCAGGACTTCTTTAAAAACTAAATTCTGATAGAACAAATACTTGAAAGGATAATATGTGTTTGAAAATTTTTAGCTTCAAGAATATAGTATATCCCTTGAAACTTATACCATACTACCTTTAAGCATAATTTGCCTCAAATAACTTTGTGCCATCTTCTTGAAATGCATTATTAGGTTTATGGAGGCTCATACTCGGCAAGATTATGTCAATCAAAATTATTAATTTGTAAAGCAATATCAGCTACTATATCTGATCATGATGTTCTAATACTGTAAGGAAAACTTATTAGACTGAATTAATTACAGACCCGCTCTATCTGTATAGTGATGAGCAGTGGAGCTCTAGAGTTTCTGACCTATGATCATGCCAAATAACTTTGCAAGTGACTCTTTGCAGGGAGTGAGAGTTAATGAAGAAAAGAGAATAGATTTTTTAAGTTTGTAACTTTTATATCAACACATTCTACTGGAAGGTCAAGTCAAATTATTCTGATGACTATAGAGGACTACAAGATTTTAGACATTTTTTTGGGGTGGTGGTCATAGAGGGAATAAATTTGCATAACAAATATGGCTTCTTTCAGTTGTTAGTATTGCCAAATTATGTACCTTCTCAGGGCTTTTACTTCTCATCTTTAAAGATTATTATACTCTGTAGAATGGGTTATCTTCAGCATAAAATGAAATTAACTACAACTGTCCTGAACAGTGTTTGGGAGGCAATTAAATAGCATTTGAATGTGTAATTCCATCCACTCTGACTTGGTGAAGATGCCCCATGGCACTGATTGAAACCAAAGTTTTCTGCCTCCTCCTTCACTCACTGGGACGTTAGGTCAATAGCCGTAACTACCACATCTGTCACCAGTTGACTTTACATTGTTTAGTAAACGTGATCACATGAAGGAACTTCGTGGAAATTAGATTTGTCCATGTCCATTTTCTATTCTTTATAACACCAGTCCCTCCCCAAGCCTTACTATCCATAACAGACTATTGCAAAGTTTGGCAAACCATGACCTTTGTGTCAAATAAGCAGTTTACTTCTTTTAATACATTTTTTTTTTAAATTTAAGGTGTTAAAATTCATGTATTCCATAGATACAGACTTAGGAGCATAGTGATACTTCCCAAGCTACTGTCTCTACCCCCATGCTCCCACCCTCCATCCTCTATCATTTCTTCTTTTACTTTTTACAATAACATACTTTGAGTTTTTTATAAGAAATCCTCCACTTGAATTCAATAAAAAGCAAGAAAAAAAAACATTGTTCTACAACAGTAGAGACAAAGTCTATAACATGTAATTCTCAGAATGTCAATTTTGCTAATAAACATTCAAAATTTCTAGACTCTCTGAATATCACTTCGTGGCCTTTTGGCTAAGACCAAGTGTAGACTCTTTTGGTTACCACAGATTAGGAAAAAACATTTGGTATTTTCTTTGTGGCACTAGCTTATTTCACTAAGTATAATGGTGTCCAATTGAATCCACTTTGTTGCAAAAGAAGAATTTCATTATTTTTTATGGCTGACTAGTATTCCAAAGTGTGTGTAAATCACATTTTGTTTACCTAGTCATTGCTTGATGGACATCTGGGTTGATTTTAATATCTTAGCTATTAGCAACTGAGCTATGATAAACATGGTGGGTACATACAGCTCTATAATATGCTGATTGAATTTTGGTTGGGTTAATTCCCAGGATTAGATGGCTGGGTCATATGATAGATCTATTTTCAACTTTGAGGAATCGCCGTACTGTCTTCCACAATGGCCATACTAGTTTACATTCCCACCAACAGTGTATTAAGGAACCTTTTCCCCACATCCTCAGAATTTAATCTTTTTTGATATCTCTGACAACCATTCTAACTTGGGTGAGGTGAAACCTCATTGTTGATTTATTTGCATTTCCTTGATTATTAGTGGTCCTGAGCCTTTTTTTGTGTATCTGTTGGACATTTGTTGTTAATTTCCAGCTTCATTCAGAAAAGATACCTGATATGATTTCAGTTTCTTTGAATTTAGTGAGACTTAATAGCACATGGTTTATCAGTGCATGAAACTTTCTTTAAAATAAAGAATGTGTATTCTACAAGTGTGGGGTGAAATGTTCTGTAATATCCCCTGGTAACAAGTGTGAGACCACAGCCTCTACTGGTGTCAAGCTGGTGCCTTGTCCCCATCAGTTGTCAGGTACCCTTGTGGGAGGATGGGAAGAAAGAAATGTGCCTTTCCTTCCCTGGTTTTGTTGGGTGCCCTGCACCCACGGGACCCCAGGCTGGACTCAGCCTGGTCTGTAAGATCCCTCTCATGCATTATCACTGGTGGCTCAGGCTGCTGCAGTCTGCTGTCACCTTGCTCTCTGAAGCAAGTGTCTTCCCCCAGCCATGGCTATGGGAGCCATGTGTGGGGTCCCTACTTGTTGCTGTGGATTTCTTTCCAAACTGTCCTTTCTGTAGAATTTCCATTGCAAGCTTATCTCCAACTGTTTTCTGGGAATACACTTCCTCTGCATTTCTTCTGCTATCTACCCCCTCATCAAAATCGGCACATCTCCCTTTTGAGCCATCTTGGAATCTCCTACTCACTTGATTTTACAAATAGTTTTATTGAGACACAGCCACAAAATACTTAGCATAGAGTTTATCAGCTGTTAGTAAACATCAATGACTGACAGATATCTTATAGCCCCTACAACTCCTAAATTATTTACCATTTGGCCATTAAAAAAATACTTGTAGAGTCCTTGTCTGTTGCCTAATACAGTGCAACTAGTATTTTACTATGATTGGTGTCAAACAGTCTTAACTCCATTAAGAGAAAAATGAAAGCCAAAGGAGATTGTGTGTGTGCCAGTATCTGTTTCATTTTACTTAATGCTATGTTTGAGTGCCTCAGTTTCTTCTGCCCATTGAAAATATCTGCTCAACCTCACATCATATGGTGCAACTTCACGTTGCATAAACAGGTTATTTTCACACTGCATAACCTTTATTTTGTCTCTGTCATAATAAGCCCAGTTAAAACACTCAGCTTGAAAACTGAGTTACGTTCATTTTTGTTTTTAAGAGGTGTGATGTCCTTGGGGAAGAGCCAGATGTGAGCCTAGCAAAGATGATGAAAGTGCCTTGAGACGAAGGTTGATGACACAAGAAGTCGTCTTTGACATGGACAGAGTTTCTAGAAGAGGGAAGAGTGATGGTCAGAAAGGGAAGGCAGAATGTGGCCATAGAGAAACTAACAGGAGAAGTAAAATGGCCACCAGTGGCCTTTCAATGCAGATATTTAAGATAAGACTTTAACTGTTAATTGTCTAGTGTTTCCAGTTGATTCGGGGAAAGCAGCTCTTAATATATAGGAGATGGAAGATGAGGTCCTCAGGAATTTCAAGTGCTAGGGTAGAAGTTGTGGTAGTAGGGAAACTACATTTTGGAACATTCTGATCTTTGAGAAACTCCATAGGCAGATTTCTTGGACCAAACTTTGTCTTGTATTAGTATGGACAAACCTATTTTTTCTCTGGGAGTTTTTAAATTACCTTTATGTGTTCCTTGAGACTTTTGAAAGAGGTTAATGAGATAGCATGGGTGAAAATGCTTTGAAATTACTCAAATATAAGCCATTGTTACTGTATTTTGTAGTAATAACCACAGAATATGGATATTTAGTGGATCTTCAGAAGAGTTGCTAGATTTGTGCCTGTGTATACCCACGCACATACAAGCACACATGTCCACAGACATGCATAAATTTATTTCACAAAATCATCTTTTTCAATGATACAAAAGTAGGAACTCAGTAAAATAACTCTCTGTTCTTGTCTCATGGGTAATATTTTCTTCATGCCAAGTTACAAGTGTCCCTAAAAATCTTCAGGATACTGTTTGCAGGTTGTGGCATTTAAATATCTAAAATAATACATAAATAGTTTGTCAGCAAGCAAGAGGGCTCCCTGGAAATGCTTTTTGTAAAATTGGTGGACAGGGGTATCATCATTCTGATAGATATATAATCTGAGGCTTTTACTGGGTCCCATCTACCTGCACCAACAAAGAACCACATGACAAATGATTGTCTTTTCTCTGTGATGAAGGAAACAATTACTGAGAGGTGATACCATGTGTTCAGGATAGAATGGTAGGTTTAGTGAAATTTGTTCCTCCTCTTTTCAACTCTGGTATCCACATAGAGTATTCAGGCTACTAGGGAATGCAATCGGAAAGATGCAAACATGGTCTTTCTTTAAACAAAGAGGTGTTGTGTACTGACACATGAAATGGCAATTCTTTTTTTTTTTTTTTTTTTTGACAGGCAGATTGGATAGTGAGAGAGAGAAAGGTCTTCCTTTTTGCCGTTGGTTCACCCTCCAATGGCTGCTGCGGCCGGCGCATCTCGCTGATCCCAAGCCAGGAGCCAGGTGCTTCTTCTGGTCTCCCATGGGGTGCAGGGCCCATTCACTTGGGCCATCCTCCACTGCACTCCCGGGCCATAGCAGAGAGCTGGCCTGGAAGAGGGCCAACCGGGATAGAATCCGGTGCCCCAACCGGGACTAGAACCCGGTGTGCTGGTGTCACAAGGCGGAGGATTAGCCTGTTAAGCCACGGTGCCAGCCGGCGATTCTTCTGTAATAGTAAAAGCATAGAGAGTGACCACCAATGAGCAATTGGTTGGAAATGTTTTATTTGTAATGATTTATGGTTGACAAGTTTGAGTAATTATTAGGCTTAACTGCACTTAAATGATGGATTTTTTTCGCCCAGTTGTTTATCTTCAGGGCAAGGATGAAAGTAAACTTGTTAGAAAAATGCAGAGTTCACTGGTTGCTAAATGAGCTTAGTAATGTTTACATATGTTGGCAATTTAGGCCATTAATATGTAGATATTCCAAAGAGCTGACCATCCTTTCTTTCAGTCTGCAGAAAAGCACAGATCCTCCCTATTTTGCCTGTGGGTAAACACACAGCCTTTACATTTCAATCAAAAGTTCAGGTTGTCCAGAGGTTAATTTTGGTCTGTTGGAGGCTGGCAAAAGCATTTTCAAGAAAATGAAATTACTATACCTACTTGGCATGCAGTAGGGCATTGGGTCAAGAGCATCTGGCTTCGGCCAGCTCTGGGGAGGGAGGGCAACTAGTCTAATCCCCAAGGGCTTTGCCTTATTTCCACAGAATGATTTTCTGAGCAGCCCATTTTACTTTTAATGTGAAGGGGTCAGCAAGGCAAATTTGCCTACTTTTCCAAAGGCCACGATGAAACACTGAATATCTAAGCTCTAAAATCTTGTTGTTGCTCCTTATTATAGCTACAGGTAACGTACATTCTCGCCGCAAACTTCATGGTTGAGTGCACAAGTGACTTAAAATCTCAGATAAAGGGCAAGTGTTCGGTCTAGTGGTTATACAGCCAGTTAGGAAGGCTACATCCCACATCAGAGTACCCGGATTTAAGCCATGTCTCTGGATTCTGACTCCAGCTGCTTGCTAGTGCAAACGCTGAGAGGCAGCAGTGATGGCTCAAGTTGTTGGGTTCCTGCCACCCATGTGGAAGACTGTAACTGAATTCCTGGCTCCTGGCTTCAGCCTTCAGGGAGCTGTGGGCATTTGGGGAGTGAATGGACGGAATCTTCTGTTTTTGTTCTCTGTGTGTCACAAGCAAAAATTATGAGAAATAAAATTAAACTCTGAGAATATTTGCATACTAAACTGATCACAAGTCACTGAAGCCTCTTGTATAGGGAAAAAATTATTTTCCCTTTCTCATTAGCTTTTCAGTAAACATTTATTGTATGCATTGTAGCATTCTTCAAAAACATATCGTGATACATTTCAAATGCAGTGTACTAGATGAGTTTTTTTGCTTTTTGTTCCTAGTTGACCTGGTAAATTAGATTATAAAGGTATATATGGAAATAGGAAAGATACTTGGAACTTGTATGTGAATTTTATAAAATATTCTAGAAAAACTTCACTCCCAGGCTTCAAGGAAGAACATAATGATATCATTGCCAGATTTCCAGAGACTGGAACTTGGCTCAAGACCTGAATCTTGAGAACTGGGCATTCAACCCATTAAAATGACCCAGTGATCTCATTGCCCTTCAAGAGCAGTTCACCAATTCCCACCACGAGGTTACACCTTCTGGGAGACACCACAACTCTTCACTCCTCTGCCAGTGCTCATACTATAATTCCGTCTTGGGGCATTGCTTACTTATACTTTCTGCTAACTCAAAGATAGTTAGGACCTTTTGGAATCTACTTTATACTTGAAGTCTACTAGTCATGTTTTGCTTCTGTGTACATTTTCTAAGATAAAAGACACGGTATAGTCACCGTATTGCAGTCAGGCCACAAGTCACTGTATGCATTGGGTCATATGTTCAGTGCTTGTCAGTTGGCTATCACCAAGTTGATACACATGATAAGCTACGCCCATTGAGTGTCATTCTGTGAGGAACAGGCTATGGGTGTCCTGAGGCTCAGCCTTTCACTAGAGTTGATTTTTCTCAGTTGATCATGACAATTAGAATTGGGCCAGTGTCCCAGTGCTTGTCTTCCTGCTTGATTTTCCAAGAGAAGACCTATTTTCCTAGATGGTACTGTGGCTCAATAACAAGTATCTATAAGAAAGTAATAATAATGTTTGGGACAGGTCTCCCAGTTTCAAGAGCAATAGCATTCCTATCAACACTAGCCTTTAGAACAGTCATTTATAGCAGCAACCTGTTATTTCTCCTGGTCCCTCAATGTTTCTAAAACTTAAAGCGCTATCACCTGTTCTTCAGTTTCAAGCTCATCTATTATACTCAGGCTGAAGACTTGGCAGAAAAGTGAATTATTCCTGATCATCTAAGTACTGCATAGAAGAGGCCTCCACCTCTAGCTTTCTTATCTACCAAAGTCACCTTGTGGACACAAAGATGATAATATATCTGTTTCAGGCAGACTGCATGTGATGTGATTTCAAAGAAAGGAACATATCTGTTTTAGCCCATTTACCTTTCTGGAAAAGTACTATTGCTAATCCTTCTTGCCAATCAAATGGAAAATTTTGGCGAAAATTCTATAGCCAAAAAAACCTCATCTCTAATAAAAATGTATACACGTTAGAAACTCTGAAAACATTGAATACAACTAAAAAACTTGTAATACAGCTGAGTGAAATTATTCTATGTATATATAATACTTACAAGGGTATTTGAAATGTGTATGGAAGTGGGGTTAAGCAGTGCTATTTTGGTACAAACACATCAGGGGTCTTAAATAGGTCCTAAAAATACTTTATATGAAAAATTATGCATGATTTCAATTGATTTTTCCACAGAACTTTCTGAAGTACATTTTTGGAAACTAAAAATACAAATACTCTATAACAGTGTTTTTATATCTTAAAAAATTTTCACATACACTGATGTTTCCTTCCTGTACACTGATTTTGTTGTTGTTGTTGTTGTTGGATGTGGAGTTTCAATAATGTTGAGAGTAAAGTGACTTTTGTCCAGAAAAGTTGTAAAGTGGAGAGAAAGCCCATGGGCTTTTGAGTGGTTGTCTCTAGGTTAAATCCTACCACCTTCCACCTAGCAGCTGCAGGACATTGTGGTAGTCACTAACCATTTCATGGTTATTCTGTTTTGTCCAACACAAGCTGAGGATTGCTGCAGAGTTCTTATGGACACTGAGAAGACCTATCATACACAAAATATGATGAATGGCACCAGAAGGGGCTCAGAAAGCAGAACTTGAACTTTGGTCTTTGTGTTCAGTGTTCTTCTTACTTCACCATATTTCTGGAGTTAAACACAACATTTTCTTAGACAAAAAGTATGAAATTACTGAAAACTAGAGAAGATGTATTTTCACTATCTTTGTCCCTAAGCATTTACCTGATATTAAGTAAATCTAGGACATTATAGTGGGTAATGAGAAATTCTTAGGTGTTTCTTTACTCTGAATGCCAAGCACCAAGGGGGAGAGCAGGAGCAGGTGGGTGTGTCATCTTCTCTCAATGTCAATCTAAGTTATTTCACTGGCTTTAGTGGCCTCACACTAGGAAGGCAAGTGTAAAATAAAACCTAAGTGAGTGGTCAGGAAACACTGAAATTTCAACAAGAGGTTGTAAAGAAATGAGATAGTTGGCAATGAACACAGGAAGTTTGCCTAACAAAGTTTCTCTTAAAGCCATTATCATTGGCGTGCCCTTCCGAGTGTGTGTTCTGCTCTGAAGCCTATAAACGGTCATCTGTGCCATGGGTTCTTTGAGCACGAAATTCCATTTTTCCAGAGCTGCCTTGAAATGAGGAGTCGAGCACTTACCTGCTGTGTTATCAACCCCTGAAAACTTGTTCTGAGATGTGTGATGCATGAAAAAATTAAAAAATAAAAAAGCCTGAGACTCTAAAAGGAAGCAGTATATGCTTGGCTCCAGGAGAGAGAGAAGCCACAGTAAACTCTAAAAGCAAACTGAAAAAGGCTGACATTCCACTACACATTTGCCAAAAAATACATAAACTTGTCCTCACCAGATTTAAACAAAAAATGATAGTCAAAATATAAACCAGTTTAAATATACTTAAAAGTAAGGAAATATATTCATTACAATGTGGTTTGAATTTGGCATTTTAAAATATCAAACTTATTTCCCAGGAGAGATATTTAATATTTAATACTATCCTCCTTCCAAAATAGAGACAAATGAAATATGTTGGTTTCAGTCTCTGATGCTTCTGGACCCATAGCTTAATGAGATTTCCATTTTTTTTTCTTAAATCCTCCTGGCTTGTGAGAATTACTCAATAATGGTATTTTATAATCATTCAACCACCTCCCTGACACCCACACTCCTACCTCCCTATTGTAGTTTCTTCTGCTTCATTGTTACCTATTGTCATCACTTTGTCTGAGGTTGAATATCTGTCCTTACTCTCCTAAGGTGTTCGGGAATCATTTTGATCTTAAAAAGAGGAAAAAATTAAACTCCTCAAACCAACCCACTACCTTAAGCAACAATTACCTTCTGTGCGCCCATCTCATTTCCATAACCACCTCCACTCTTTCACCTTGCACAATGCAAAAGGCAAAGATTTCAGTGCAATTTTCTGACAATGACGAAGTTACACTCGCAGCTACCATCCAGCCTACAGATACATCTTAATGGCTCCTGTGCTCACGCATCTACCTGATGGGATATGTACGTAGCTTTATCTAAATTCAAACATGCTAATCTTCTGGTTTATTCTGTTATAGGAGAAGAATACTTACGCTGGAACTTGGATAAAAAGTTCAGAAAAGCTTATAAGGCATATGCATTAAGCATATAATATCAGAAGGATCTCAAAGCTGTATCTTGAAGTCCTCTTGAATTTCTTAAATTTTGTTTTTCAGTTGTGAAAGTAGGATAGATCAAATTTAAGTTTCACCAGAAATAAGTATTGTATCCATTGCTGAAAACTGATCTGTATATGAATATTGAAAATACTGAGTTTGGGTTAAAAGATCTTTTCAGGAAAATGGCATTTTTAACTCGTAGGAGCACAATTTTCATTTCAGGTACTGCTAAGTAGAGATAGAACAGCTGAGAAATGTGCCTCATCAGTGACGAGGGCTATCTATGAGCAACAAACCCTTTTCTCATCTCAGTAATTGATGGAACATTAAGTAAAAGAGTTTGACTTACAAAATGGTAAGAGATTGTCTATAAACTCTGTCCTATTCTGTTGCCTTTTCCTAAGGACTATCTTGTCATACCTGTAAATAAGCTGTCATGAGTGACTGAGATATGATCCAGGTGACATGAAATCCACCCATGTCAATTGTACTATCCAGTGGTTTTTGTTCCATTCATCAAGTTGTGCAGGCGTCAGTGCTATCTAATTGCCAAACATGTCTTTCCCTAAGGATAAGCATCATCCCCATTAGCAAGCCACACCTATTCTACCCCTACCCTAACCCCTGCCCTACCTAGTCTACTTTCCATTTCTATGGCATTGCCTATTATGGGCATTTCATGTAGATAGGACTATATAGTGTGTGTCTCTTTAAATTATTTGAGATTTTTGTTGAGATATCTGAAGATGCAAAAGCCATTGGTCCTGTTTACCTTTTACTTGTCTTCTCCTAACAGTAGCAACTAACATCATCGTAGTTTAGTATCACAACCAAAAACCTGGCATCGATGCAACCTGTGAGTGTTACATAGATTTCCCTATACTTGTGCTCATTTGTCTAAATGTATTTAATTCTAAAAATTCATGACATGAATGTTTGTGTATACTCAAGATGCAGAATTCACTGTGTTCTTTTGTGACCCTCTGATGTGTCTTCCATCTCTGTGTGCCATAGCCCTAATTCGTACAAATCTATCCTCCATTTCTAAAACCTTGCTAGTTACATTTTTTAAAGATTTATTTTATTCATTGGAAAGAGTTACAGAGAGAGGTAGAGACAGAGAGGTCTTCCATCTGTTGGTTCATCCCTCAGATGGCTGCAATGGCTGGAGCTGCGCCGATCCGAAGCCAGGAGCCAGAAGCTTCCTCCAAGGCTCCCATGCGGGTGCAGGGGCCCAAGGACTTGGGCCATACTCTACTGCTTTCCCGGGCCACAGCAAAGAGCTGGATCAGAAGTGGAGCAGCCAGCTGGGACGAGAACCGGCACCCATATGAGATGCCAGCACTTCAGGCCAGGGTGTTAACCCATTGTGCCACAGTGCCGGCCCCAAACCTTGCTAGTTTTAAAATGTTACATAATTGGAATCAAATCCTATTCGACATTTGGGACTGAATTAATTTGCTTATCATAATTCCTTGTAGATCACTCAGGTTGTTGCACTTATTAATAGATTTTCTTTTTAATTGCTGAATAGTACTTCATGGTATGTAAGTACCATAGTAATGGATCCATCTGAAGACCTATTTAACTTGGATAAGTCAGTCTGGAAGCAAAGATTTTAAACAAGAAATTCATGACAGACCTACCATCAGTGTCCTTGCCTTCTATTTAAATTAATTCACACACTTGACCTGTTGGCTCAATGAGGAATTCAGGTTTGTCAGGCCTGCCTGACTTTTTAAGCTATCTTGCAACTAAAGAAATTAAGATTCATCCATTCACTGCACAAATATTTATTGAGAGCCTAATATGCATTGGGCCTGCAGTAGGTGCCTTGATTCATACAGGCTAATTAACTTAGCAAAGGTCACACATTTAACAAAAGCAACAATTAAATGTGACATTGTGTGTTGAGTAGAATTTTATATTTAATATTTAATTTCACTAGATCTTAATTAAAGCACTCCAGGGAAATATTTTAAACTTAAGGTGCCTCATTAGGGCTATTTAATGTTTTTTCCATGAATGAGCTATTGAGCATTGTTGTGAAAATACGATTTCTACTCAGCTTGTCCGAAGCATCATTTCATTTAATTTTACTGGCAGAGAATGCAAAAACTAAGCTACCTGACATGCTAGCTTTCTCTTAAGTTTTGTTCAAGTGCATTATATAGAGCTGGAATGCAGATATTGAGCACAATATATCATTAAGTCACTAATAAACTTCAGTGGTTGCTTCAGCACTTCTCCCATCCCCCACTGTCAATGAGTAATTTATCTCGAGCAGCAATATGCATAAGTTGCCTCTGAAAGGGAGGGACGTGGCATTATCAGTCACGGCATGGACGAGTTATAGCCAGTTCCATCATGGAAGAGAACAGATGATTACAATCAATAATCAATCAAAGCAGCCGTGACAGTAATCGTCCATCACCTTCCAGTATGGACTCTCCACTCCAAGTGTAATACTACAGAATTCAGTTTCTGGGTGTATTGGTGTGTGGCCATTGTTCTGACGCTGTTCTTGGTTTGGAACGAGCCTGGAATGTGGAGCATCTGAACCGGGGTGTTCACCCTTCTGGAAAGGTTAGCAGTTGTAGAGCAGAAGTGAATGTGAGCAAGGAAAGAACAGTCTAGTCCTTGACTGAATCCTATTGCTGCAACACTTTCTGTGTGCAGCTGAGACTGCCTGGACCATCATGCCAGTACATCTCTGCTTAACCAAGCTGAGGCAGTCTGTGAAACTTGCTGGCAGAAAGGTTTTAACTAGATGTTGAAATCATGTCCAGCAAAATACTGTCCAATAAAACGTGTGATCCCCATAAAACCAGGATTAATTTGGGAAAACTGTCCAGGAGGTTTATTGGAAAGTGAATGCTTTTACAAAACGCTAAAACAATTCTTCAAAGGAAACATTTAAAAAAATACGAAATCTATTCTATTTGTAATAAAAATAACATTTTCTGGGAAAATTGGTACAGATTCTTTTTCCAAGCAGTCTTTCAACAAACATCTTCTTGGCACCCATTATGTGCTGCAAAAGCAGATCTCTGTCATTCAGGGACAGAATACCTGGTATACGAAAAACAAATGTCTGAATAGACAATCCAAAGTGTAGAGTGCTGTGACAGTTTACTTCTCTGTACTGTTGAAGTACTTTGAACAAATATAAAGGCCTGGGGAAGAGTGGAGTCTTCCCTTGGTGGATGGTAAATTGGGAATGGAAAAATTTGGGAAAGGCAAATCTAAACACAGGATCCATCAGACACTGAAAAAGGATGGGAATGGAAGAGCACTCCATGTTCAAACAATAGCGTGGTCTGTGCAACTGTGAAGTAGAGGATGGGGCGGGACGTGTCAGAAGGAGGAAGAATGGTGCAAGGGAAAGGGTGAGGGAGGACTTGGAGCCAGGCTCTCCTGGAGAGGAAATGAATACACCATCTTGGTGTTAAGCACTTGATTCTGGCCACACATGCAGAAAAACAGAAATGGAAACCTGAGGGCAAATGAGCAGTAAGCTGTTGCTGCTGAGTTAGCTTTTTACTCACTGCAACTATTTAACGACATCCAAAAAACTGGAAGATACTGGATTTACCAGAGGTGTCCTCTCACATAGAGAGGAAATTTGCAGATTTAGGAGCAACAGTTAATATAAGGATTTTTAGCAAGTCTCAAGGTATCAATATTAAACCTTGGGTGTTTCTCGGGAAGAGATTTCCATTCCAGATGGCTGACAGAGCTCAGTTTTTAAAAAATGGAAAGGCAGGCCGGCACTGTGGCTCAATAGGCTAATCCTCTGCCTTGCGGCGCTGGCACACCGGGTTCTAGTCCCGGTCAGGGAGCTGGATTCTGTCCCGGTTGCCCCTCTTCCAGGCCAGCTCTCTGCTGTGGCCAGGGAGTGCAGTGGAGGATGGCCCAAGTGCTTGGGCCCTGCATCCCATGGGAGACCAGGAGAAGCACCTGGCTGCTGCCTTCAGATCAGCGCAGTGTGCCAGCCGCAGAGGCCATTGGACCAATGGCAAAAGGAAGACCTCTCTCTCACTGTCCACTCTGCCTGTTAAAAAAAAAAAAAATGCAAAAGTTGCTTTGCCTGACATCCTGTATCTAAATCCTCAAATGACTTTGGAAGTATTTCCAATTCCACTAGGATACATCCCTTTACTCTAAAGCTGGAATGATAGGGAGATTTTTTACATCTATTCAAATGGTCATTTCAATGGTTTATGAAAGAATTTCCAAGAAGATGCAAACATTTTTGCAGAGAAATTTGGGGTTTTTAAAATGATCTTTGAAGTTCTGTATTGCCAACAATTGGGCCCTCTCAGAGTGGGTTTGATGATAATTTTCTTCCTGTAAAGTTTAGACTCCATGCAGTGATTTTGGATTATAAGGAGGTGGACAATACTAACAAGAAGGGGCAGGGAGCTTATGCTGTCAAAATGTGGGCCTTTTGGATTGATTCAAATCATAAATGCTGGTCTTTGGCTATCTGGGTTTCTCCACATGTCCTTATCTTATCATGGGAAGACCATTTCCAGTCTGGAAGACAAACACAAACTGGAAACAATGAGTCTTCATGCTTTTGCTTTGGCAAATATATAAATGCAGTGATAAAGAAATGGATAAAGTAAAGCTTAAAATCTTCATGATATATTTAGACTTGGGTTGCAAAACATAAACAAGAAACCATTAGAATTTTCAGAAAATTATTAGCTTTCATGAGTTCTAAAATTAAGCTGTTGTGGGATGGGATTTTAGAAATTATCTTTTTCAGAATGATGTTTTCCATTCAATGTTGGTAAGTAAACACAGCGCCTGTTGAGGCTGCTGCCTGGAGGCAAACACGTAGTTAGCTGAAATCTTCCTGGATATAAATATCTCCCGGGATTTCTAACTCAGAGACTGAAAATTATAGTCGAGGGGAGGCAGCTACAGTCCACAGCTTGTAAACATTTTTGGAACTCCTATAGCCATCTTGTCTCAACAAATATTTCAGGCCTAGAAAAATGGTGAAGGAAGAAAGGAAACATCACAAAAGGACACAAAGATGTAGATTTTTGGAAATGGCATACAACTTTCCAGTATCTGTCAATGCAAATTATTTATTTCACCTCTGAAAGACTGTAATTATGCCTCATGCTAGTTGTCCAAAACCAGTTAAACCCCCCTTGTTTCATGACCTTCCCCCCAATTCCTGCCACATCTTACAGTCTTGTGGGCTCCCTGATTCAGCTGTAATTGTTATACAAAAATACTAGACTTTTCTCTCTTCTTCCCATACCTAGGGGATTCTCCTTTCTTGCCCACAATTCACATCTTAAGCTTTTCAATAGGCTGTAGCTATCATCTCCTAGCTGAACTTCTTACACTATCTCCTCTGTGTTCACAAATTAACACCGGAGGACCTTCCCAACACAGACCCAAACATCTAAGTCCAGTGTTCAACCAACTGTTGGATTTGGCACCACTTCCCCATCCTCGGCATGGTATCAAACAACCACACCTGTAACTGTCTGTCTCCTAGAGTCTGTGGTCTCAGGTCCTTCTGCATCCATCAAACTAATACTGATATCTTTTAGCTGCTTTTTTACCACCTTCGTACTAAGTTAATCTTCCTTTTTGTTTTCATTTGTTGTACTTTATAAACCTATTTATATCCTCATCTCTACCCCAAGACCTCAGAGGTTTTTGTTTTTTTTTTTAACTTCTGTAAACCTCATCATATATTACTTTTACAATAAATTACTACATGAATAAATACTTGTATACACGTTGAAAATCTATATAAAGGTATATATGCTTGCCCATCCATGAACTCTCTTTCTTAAACCTTTTATATTCTAGGTACATTCTGTCTCATATTTAACACATAGTAAATTGTGCCTAATAGTTTGGATTTGTGTGATTTCTTTCCGTTTTTGGTTGTTGGAAACTGCATATAGGTCAGGATATGAAATGAATGTTCTTACCCCTCACTGTCTTTTCAAAGGGCCCAGCTCACAGGTAATACCTGTCCAGAGAGATACTGTCACTACTGTGTTCTCCAATTCATCTTAATATTGTTTTTCTACTAATTTCTTATGAACATGTTTTACCTTTGGACCTTGACTCTAAGGTTCATAACAGCAGAAATTAACTGTACTTTTTCGTATTTTCCCACATAGCCTTACAGATCATCAGACATAGGATATATTTTAATAAGGTATATTGTATGAATGAATGATGTATGGTAGCTGATGTGGTCTTGGAAATGAGATGGGTATCTGGCCCAAGCCTAGCAGGCTAGCTTACAACCTGCTTCCTATTCTTCCCAGGTAATGATTACATGTAAATTATATGTTAATCAACAGTTGGTCTTCCATGTTAGAATGTGAACCACTCTTGGGATTTCTTCAGACTTTGCCTCTGATCCAATATGTATTTTGGGTTTCTTTTTAAATCCAAGATTTCATGGAGCTTAATTTAAATGGTAATGCACTTGGAACAACAGATTTTAAGGATTAATGAAAACTTGGGAAATGTTCTCTCCCAAAGTCTTAGTAGAAGTTCAAGATAAATCTACAAACAAAAAAAACTTGGTTCAAATTTTGCATGTTATCTACTGCATGTGGTCACTGTGGTTAATGACAATGTCTTATACGTTTGAAAACAGAGTGGACTTTGAGTTTTTGTCACAAAAGTATGTGAGATAATGCATATGTTAATTATCTGATTTTAGCCATTCCCTTTCAACACAACATACTGTGTGCATGTGTATGTATGTGTATATGCATGTACATATAAAATATCCGATATTCATTTGAGTGGGGGAGAGACAGAAATCAATGGTTTACATGCCAAATATTCACAATGGCCAAGGGCTGAAGCTGAAAGCCACAAAGTCAATCCATATATTCCATGTGGGTAACAGGAACCATCATCTTCGCCTCCTGGGGTCTGAATTAGTGGGAAGCTGCATCAGGAGATAGAACAAGGAAGTAAACCAAGGTACTCCAATATGGTACTCAAATATCCGAACTGAGTTGTATCATAACTGCTAGGCCAAACCTTGCCCCACATAGATCTAATTTTTATTTGTCAAATTTCAAAAATACTTGGAATTTGAGTATATGTAGGTGAAAGTCAGTGGGAAATCCTAGTAGTCCCAAATACTTTGGTTATGCCATGTGATGTTCATTGGCATTATCTTGATACAGTGGAACCATTCTTGACTAATAGTCACAATGTTTGTTCATTTTATTTAAGGACATGGACTAAAAAGTTACTGTTTCTCTGGATCTATGAATGTATCATTACTTCTTTCTTGATACTCTTGTGTCTTTTTGAAAAAGTCATTCAGTTGTATTGGCATTAAGGCCTTGGCTCTCAAATAAGTCCTGTTATTTCTCTAAAGAGTTCACAACAGTTACAAATATATTCATTGTCATTCTGGTGGTGGAGGGAAATAGTTCCTGGGTTCTGAAACATGAAATTTTAATAAATTGAGTTGGTAGGAAAAGAATTAATAATATTGGAAGAAAGACTTTTAAGGAGAAAGTTTTAGGGGTTAACTATTTATTAAGGTTAGCTTCCCCCTTACAATGTTCCCTTCCCAAGGATAGGGATGCCATCATTTTTAACTTTTAGTGCCTAGCCTAAAGCCTTGCTCAATTGATTTGAAATCCTATTGATAGGAGAATTAACTCTAAAGAAAATAATAATCCCCAAATAAATGCACATGATAAAAATGTGAAGACTGAAAGAAAAGTAGGAACTATGATCCCTATTATTGTGCCATCTGGGAAGGTAGGTGCACATTTATAATTGTGCAGCAATACTAGACAGTATGCAATGAAATGCCTGGGAGAAGTTGTGAACAATAGTCACGGAATCTTCATGGCTGAGACAGTTTTCATGAAGATTTGAGGGTTTTGGTATAAAGTTCAAATTAGCGGAGTATTAGATCTTCATTACCATAACAAATATTTGTGAAGAGCTTCTCAGAAAGGAAGGTGGGGTATTTTGGCTTATAGTTTTTGAGGTTTACAAGTCCAAGGTTGGATAATCCCATTACTCTGGCATCTAAAGTGGAAGGTAGATGGTAGAACATGTATGGAGATAGGGCCACATACTGAGATGGAAGCAGTGAGAAGCAGCATGTTTAGCTTACATAACCAAACCTTTTGTGAGAACTATGTTCCAGTAACAAAGATGTAAACACCTCCCATAAGGCCCACCTACCAAATGCTGTAACTGAATCAAAGTTCTACCCTTAAACCAAAGCTAGGGCAAAGTCTATGATGAAAATCATTAAGTAGTTATAGTAGAGAGTCAGCAAAAAATTCAGGGCAGATAGTTTTTTCTCCTGGAAATCAATTTGGCAGCACAATATTGGAATCTCCAACGTGCTCTTGCATGGTGTTTTGTTGTCCTCAGAGCCTTTCCAAAGACATGTTCTCATTGGTCTTTATAAAGACCATATAAACAGCCAGGAAACAAAGATCATATGCTGTTGACTATACAGATGAGTATGTCTGAGTGTTGTCAAGAGAACATACCCAGAAACTACGGTACATTAATGGAGAACCCAAGAGGGGCAGCTAGAGCTTAATGTTCTTAGTGAAGTGTTCTCTCCATTCTTGGCCACTTGACTAACTTATCCTCGTCCAAAGTCCTTATGGTCTTCTCCCTCGGTTGTATTAAGTAATAGCATAAAAAGCTATGATCTTTGAAGGCTACTTTAATTATATCTTCTCATTACCTTCAGCACTGTTGAATATTTTTAGTGCCAAATAATACTAATAATAGTAGAAATAAACTTGCATAGGTTAAAATATTTAACTTTATTTTCTACAAAGTTTGTACAGCCAGGAGTAGAATAGCTGGGTCGTATGGTAAATCTACTTTAAGGCTTTTGAGGAAGTTCTTCACTGTCTTTTGTAACAGTTGTACTACCTTTCATGCTCACCAAGAGTGTATAAGTGTTCGTTTTTTTTTTTTTTTTCCACATCCTCATTAGCCTTTGTTATATTGTGTAATAGTCATTCTAATTGGAAGGGGATGGCATTTCCTTGTTTTGACTTGCGTTTCCCTAACAGTGGTATTGAAAATTTTTTACGTATTTACCCTTTTTATTCTTTTTCTGAAAATCCTAGTATCAATTGAGACTATTTGCCCGTTTGCTAAATGGATTGTTTTTTTGTGTTGAATTTTTGAGTTTCTTATAATCCTTAGATATTAAAGCTTTGTCAGAATATGGTTTGCAAATAATTCTACCTTTCTATCAGTTGTTTCTTCACTCTGTTCCTCATTTCTTTCTCTATGCAGAAGCTTTTTGTTTGATATAATCCTATTTGTACATTTTTCTTTAGTTGCCTGTGCTTTTGAGGTATTATCCACAAATTTGTCACCTGTAACTTCAGTTGGTGCCCTCATGTTTTCATCTGGTAGTTTTATAGCTTCGGGTCTTAAATTTACATCTTTGATCCATTTTGAGTCAATTTTTGTGTGGTGAGCTGTTGTAACCAAAACAGTATGGCACTGGCATAAAAGCATAAATATGATATAGACCAATGGAAGAGTTTAGAAATCCTGGAAGTTGACTAATCCACACATGTGTAGCCAATTGATCTTTCAAATGGTATGAAAGCATACACTGGAGGAATGGATAGTCTCTAGTAAATGGTTTTTGGAAAACTAATAGGTATTCTTGATATTCTTATAAAGTGATCTCAGCATTCCTCAAACTCTTGTTACCTAGTCTGTATCTACATTTTTATACATGAGCCTCTGGCTTTGGTCTTATATCCAGAACCTCTGGGCTGTTCCACGTAAAGCAGCAAGACATGAAGAGAGTGGTTTAAAAGTCCCATTGAGTCTTTTGCTCCTAACAGTGTATATACATTTTTCATTATACAGTCACACCTTTACATTTATTAATTTTGTTATTAATGCAAACATATACTAGGAACTATTTGGCTGTGTACAAAGTAGCTCTTGATATAAAAGTAACCAAAGTATAACAAGACACCTAGTTTGTATTATAGATAACTCAGCTGTTTTCTTGGGTGATACCTCTGAATTTGAAAAAAAAAAAAAAACTTAAACCCTCATAGCATTCATTCAAAATTCTACATGGGTAGATTTAGATTATAAATAACATAATAACATGAATGTGTTTTGAACATTAAATGACTTTCAGCAGAAATAACTTAAACCCCACAACTAAAATGTCTAAAATTGGAGAGTCACTTAGGCTGTGATATGCCACAGACATCACAGAATTTCAAAGTTATCATTGATGGAGAAAGCCATATTTTGGAATCCTAGTATAAAATACCATAGAAAATTGCATGGCATCTAAGACTAGAACGTCTGATTTGTTACAAGAAGATGAGTTGAAGTTGTCATGAATGCTTAACCTAGAGAAATAACAGGGAGATACGCTCTTTGTCCATGACTATTTGAAATTCTGCCGTAGAGAGTTGGACTTAACATGTCCTAGAGCTTCATGAATTGAACCCAGAGACTGAGAAGATTAAGAGCAACATTAGACTAAATGGTTACTGCTTAGCTCTGTTAGAAAACAGGCTTTTTGGGGAAGTTGAATTACTTGCCAAATAATGGCTGGGAAGAAGGTTTCAAAGTACTGTGCACTAGAAACATAACGTGAACAGAGAATTTGTATACTTCAAAAATTTCCATTAGCCATATTAAAGTGAAAGATATTAATTGTATTCTATTTAACCTAATATATTGAAAAATTGGTCTCAACATAAAATATAAGAAATGCTACCTTTTTTCTTACAAAGCCTTAAGTATTGGGTGTATTTTATACTTACAGCTCATCTCAACTTGAACTAGCAACATTTCAAAAGCTAACGGGGCTCTTTGCTTCTGTATTGGACAGAGGAGTTTTAGAGGGAGCAAGTGTAACAGTCCACTTCTAACTGCTATGACTCAACAAAATGCTCAAATAACCCAGGGGCAGAATGGGCGCCATTTTTCCAAGCAGAGACACTCTGGGGTCAAGGCAGAGTTGTGTACTGACAGGTAGTTGCTAAACCCTTGTGGCTATATTAGAAAAGGAAGGCTGGCCTATGGCACATCACCTTTATCCCAAATAACACTCTTGACTGAATTACAAACAATGCCCTCTGGAGAGAAGAAGAAGAAGAAAAAAAAAAAAAAACACCAAAAGGTGTCCTTGATCCTTATCCCACACTACATGGGTAGATTTAGAATATAAATTACAACTTGAATGCATTTTGAACATTAAATAATTTTCAGCAGAAGTAACTTAAACTGGGAAAAGAGCTTGAACAGAGATTTCAGCACCATCTTGGCCCATTGGGTCAGTGCCCCAGGAAACCTTCCTGGCAGCTATGTGCCTGTGGCCTACCAGAACTGGGTAAATGTTGTGGATCATAGATTTCTTTCAGAATATGATGAATGTCATGAAGCTCTTGCTGAAAAAAATATTTAAAAAGCTCAAAAGCAGTGCACTACCCCTCAAAGCATGAACACTTAAAAAAAAAAATCTGTGCACCTGTGATACACAAACCCTGCCACAGCAGTAGTTGGCCATACTTTTTGTGAAGTCTTGAATTTGGCTTTGTTTTCTCTGTGGGCAGAAGGACATGGGGGAGATTGTGAGAGTGAGATTGGTATATCTTTCCCTTTTTCTAAAATAGCCTTCATGGATAGGACTTGAACTTTACCTGTTCTCCTTGTTTATTTTGTCATTATTTTCTCTCTGAACTGTTGGCAGATTTTTCTCCTGCTGTCACTGACTCTTGCCGAAGTTCTCACCCTGACATGCTGGGGGAAGAGCACCTGGTGATAACTAAATTGAAGCAGTGAATGTTTTGACACCAGCCAAGGAACAAGCAGGTCATTTGGACTATTTTTAATGTCATCCCCGTTGGCATTTCCTTCCAGTTTTTTTCTCATGGCTCTATAAAACGCTCTTCCCCTGCTGCCTGCTTCCTGTTGTGATAAATGCTGATGATCATACAGGTCACATTTGATATGGGGAACAATCGGCTCAGCAGACTGGGGCTTTAGTTCACTCCCTGAGGTCTTGCTCTCTTCTGCTCCTCTTCCGGCATCAAGGATTGAGAACAGTGAGCCAACAGAAAATTGTTGGGATTTTATTCTCCTGTGTAGTAAATCTGCCATATCATTCATAGTTATGTGTGTGTATATAGTATATATATATAGACACATTTTTTTCTTTTACCTAGAAACCTTTTACTTAGGTTATATGATATGTATGAAGTTTGTATACTCTAATTTAGGAACAAAGCAATTTTTGCCACTCTACCCTCCCTCCAGCCCGAACTTCTGCATTTATCCTTCCTCCCTGTCCTGTCCCCACTTTGGACTGATTGAATGTTGTCTGAAAAAGTTAAGAGCTTGGATACAGGTAACAGGTTTCTTTTTCCACCTCACTTAAAGCCATTATCATCACCCATTACACCTAATGAAGGTTAAGTTATTGAGAGTGATACTGTGCAACACCATGCCTGTGCTTTAGCCACCATGGCTCAGGTTGGAGACAGGACAATTAAGAGCTGTTCTCAGAATGCTTAGCAGTTCAGAGTATGTGACAAATGCAGAAGAAGAGAAAAACAACATTCTAAGAAACAGCACATTTAGTGTGCAGGGACGATAAGACACTCACTTAGATGGTAGGAGCAAAGACCTCTGGAATTCATTGGTTTTTAAACCTTAGGGAAGAGTAGGTTTGGGGGATTTGGTTTATAAAGGTCTGTGAGATACTGAGTCAGACTTGGAAGCTGCTCCCTGGGGACTGTGAGGAAGTTAAGAGCTGAAGGCAATTCCAGAGATTGCCTTTGAAGGTCCAGGAACGCCTTCCTGTATCAGTAAGATGTGAAGTGTAAAGGCTGACTTGAGTAGGGCCTTTGACTGCCCTGATGTTTTGCTTCAGTGCTACCCAGAAGCTGGTAAATGCATGCGGTGTCCATGTGTGTGGGCCACGGATAGTGGGACTTTTAACGGTGATGCTGACAACCATGAGCCGGCTCGGTTCCCTCATGGCTGGCCTCCTGGTAGGGTGTGTGTGTTTTTAATGGAGAACTAGTAAAATGTTTAGCATTACCATCAGGAGCATTGGCCCATTAAACACTGTTTAGTAAACATTGAAGAAAGTAATTCCCATGTGCCTAAAGAGTGGAACAAAGCTGTAGAACACAATTTTTAATTTTTTTTAACTTTTATTTAATGAATATAAATTTCCAAAGTACAGCTTATGGATTACAATGGCTTCCCCCTCCCATAACTTCCCTTCCACCTGCAACCCTCCCCTCTCCCGCTCCCTCTCCCGCTCCCTCTCCCCTTCCATTTGCATCAAGATTCATTTTCAATTCTCTTTATATACAGAAGATCAATTTAGTATATATTAAGTAAAGATTTCAATAGTTTGCACCCACATAGAAACACAAAGTGAAACATACTGTTTGAGTACTAGATATAGCATCAAATCAAAATGTACAGCACATTAAGGACAGAGATCCCACATGAGGAGCAAGTGCACAGTGGCTCCTGTTGTTGACCCAACAAATTGACACTCTAGTTTATGGCGCCAGTAACCACCCTAGGCTGTCGTCATGAGTTGCCAAGGCTATGGAAGCCTTCCAAGTTCGCCGAGTCTGATCATATTTAGACAAGGTCATAAAAGACAGAGTGAGGATAGTAACCAATGATCCTAAGAGTGGCATTAACCAGGTCTGAACTATTATACAGCATTAAGTGGGGAAGAGGACCATCAGTACACACAGGTTGGGAGTAGAGCCATTGGTGGTAGAGTAGAGGTTATGATTGCGAAGGAATGAGGCCCAAGTGCACTAGACAGGGTCTAGAACAAAGGACAGAGTCATTATTAGAGGAGCTAAGAAAGGTACTGTCTAAGCTACAATTAAGTTTTCTGATTGAGAGGTAAATAGAACCTGACAGAAGGGGCCTAGTAATAATCTGTTGGGCTTTAGGCCTTGTAAGTTAAGAGGCCCAGACCTATCTATCTCTTCACATGGGGTACATCCTAAGGGAGGTGTGAACTACCTGGGGGAAGGCACCCTGTTGACTTTCATTACTTAGCTGGCCTGGGAGGAGAGCTGGCCAGGTAAAGGCAGGTGGCATCTCTAACAAGAAATTTACAGTGCTGCCTGCAATGTTGCTGACTCTGCTTGGCCATCCCCTCAGCTGCAGTGGTCACTTTGGAAGTTGGGCTGAGTGAAGGGCTTTTCAGCTTAGAGCCAATAAGAACCATTTTTAAAATTAACATGCTGTTATATAAGGATGAACTCTGAAGGAGAGATTTTTTTTTTCTGCTATCCCTGTATAGATAGCTTCACAGGAAGATTATTAATGTGGCAAATTACAAAAGGTGAATCAAAACCCAGATATCTTAACTTGTCACAAGATTTTTCAACCATTGCTATTCTATTTTTACGTTGGCAGTGGCCTTTTGCTTGGCCAGTTCTCATGCTCTGTGCACCTATAAAGCAGATGGGAACTGCCTGTAGCTTGGGGAAAGAATGCCAAAGAAAGATTGCTTCTACCAAATTGCTCGCAATGGATCCAATTTAGAAGTCTGTCAGAACATGGGCAGCTAATTGAGGCAGAGTCAGAGGCTGTCTGCACCTTTCTGGTTAGTGGAGTGAAGAGAGCGTGATGTCTGGGATCATGTAATTTGCTTGTAGATAGTAATTGCCTCATGTGAATTACTGGTTAATCTCAAGTTCCTCATCACTAAAACAACTAGATAGAAGTAGAATCTCCATAAAATAATAATGTCATTTCATTTGTGATGAAGTTGCTATATTCTTTGCTGCTTATCGGAGACACCCAACTGCAGGTACAAGCTGACTATCTTAGTCCTTTTTTGGGCCAAATTAGTAAGTGATGATACTACTGGCCTGGGTAGAGGCACTTAACCATGACATCATATTTTATTAGACATTTTTTGTTGATACTTGATCTTGTAAATGCAGATATTACTGCTTTGCCTATTCATGAACTTATTGTAAGTTTGGAAGGGCAGGAAAAAGTACTCAGAAATTACTACCAGATATGAATTAGTTTTAGCCAACCTTCTCCACTCCCTCATTTATTTGAATGAATGCCTGCATTCAACAGCTGTTTAGCAAGTACTTATGAAGATACAGGAATTTTGGGAGATAAAAAGATAAATGTTTATAGTCAAGATCAACAAAGCCAGTTACATAAAGAACTGAATATATCAAAATTTCATGTATTCAGACTTCTAGGAGACAAGTACAGGACTGTTCATCAAAAACTGAAGATTTACAAGGCCCCATGAGAAAAGAAGTTTCCAAGACTCAATGGGCACAGTGGGATTTAGACTTATTAAAATAAGGGGAGGGGCATTTTATGTTGAAAGAACAGTAAAGGCAGAGAAATGAGGGTAAGGATGTTGAAAAGCTCTGAGGGGATGTAACTTAGTTTTATTAGAATAATAATTGGGTAAAAGGCCACCATCTCAACCACTCAGCTGTGCCATGTAGCATGAAAGAAGTCATGGACAACCCAAAAATGAATGTTCATCCCCAATTAAGCTTGGAGGTTCTCAAAATGTAGGGTTATATTGAAAAATTGGAGAAAACTTCTGTACATTTTTAGACTCAAAATTGTCAATTGCTGTTTGGGAGTTTGGTAGATTTTCCCTGCTAAGTGTATGGTCCTAGGGCTTTTCATAAAGAAATTGTTGAAGGATAGTATTTATAATTACATTGTAAAAAAAAAAAAAAATAAAGTGTGGGGCCAGCTCTGTGGCGCAGCAGGTTAAAGCCCTGGCCTGAAGTGTCTGCATCCCATATGGGCTCCGGTTCTCGTCCCGGCTGCTCCTCTTTCAATCCAGCTCTCTGCTATGGCCTGGGATAACAGCAGAAGATAGCCCAAGTGCTTGGACGCCTGAACCCACTTGGGAGACCTGGAAGAAGTTCCTGGGTTTGCATCGGCTCAGCTCCAGCCATTGTGGCCATCTGGGGGGGGTGAACCAACAGATGGAAGACCTCTCTGTCTGTCTCTACCTCTCTCTGTAATTCTTTCAAATATATCTAAAAAAAAATTAAATTGTAACATGTATAATAAAATATACAGACCTTAAAGGTTAAAAAAAAATCATGACTATGTTCTAATAAAACTCTGTTCATGGAGAGTTGGTGGGCTAGATGTGGTCCTCGGGCTACAGTTGGCTGATCCCAGGCCTCTGGTGGGAAGAAACGGAGTAATAGAACAAGCAGACAAAATGAAAGACTGGGTCAGATTCTAAAGCCTTCTATCAGCTAACCAATTTTAACATTAGCCTTTTCTTTCCTTCTTAGAGTATTTGAAATTTCCTTTTTTTTTTTTTTTAACCTCAGGGTTGCTGCTTCCAAGTTCATTGAAGGCAAAGTGTTCTTGCCCATGCTCAATGTAGGTCTATATTCTATAGAACTCTTGAATCAGGGCCATGTGAATGCAAATGATTAATGTATGTTCCATAAAAATTCCTTCCAGGATGACCAACTTGGTTGGTTTTTCCAAAACTGAAGAATTTTCTGGGACACAGGACTTTTGGCACTAAAATGGGGACATTTCTGGGCAAACCAGGGGTTCATTCACCCTACTTAGTCAATATTATCATCTCAATGGAAAGCAAATGCCCACATCAATTCCATGCTGGTTATTGCTGGAAATTGCTAAAGTAAGTTGAATAAGTCAATTTTGTTTTTGCAGAAGTAACCTCTACAAAAAGAGATGAGCTATGTAAAGAGGTGCCTTTGTTTGCAAAATTGGATTGGTGAGATGCAAGGCATACTAACTATGTCCATCTGTGAGCTTTCAGAATCCCTTGCCTGGAGTTTCCAGGCTAGGAAGATCCTGGGGTTCAATGACCTGGCAGTATTTCAGTAAAAGCTTCTACACATACTTGGAATGTTTGGAGTCTTAGATACTTAGAAATTCCACATCTGTGGATGTGTTGCAAATAAGATGACCAACATGAATCTATTAAAGTCTATAGTTTTCTATAACACTTCGTTAGATGCTGGGAAAGCAGTATGTTTAGAGAGTGAGTTTCTAGAAGGTTTTAGAAGACCTTTCTCATCAACTTTGTTTGGATCTGGACATAACTGCATTGTTCCCAGTCAGATTTCCATTTTCCTTTGAGAGAAAAAAATCAATATGTAGCATAGGAGTATGATTCCAGGAGATAAATTCATTAAGCACAATATGCAGAGGTTTCTGATTTGTCACTCTGAGTGCACATTTTTAGGATCTTTACAAACTTTTAGGGATAGGAACTGACCTAGTGTTTGATGTTCCAGATGAGATTTTAAAGAGACTCTATAGATTCAAATGTATTCAATCCATGTTACACACTGTCTGCTAATAGATTGAACATCTCATCCTTGATGTGATGACCAGGCTCACCCAGTGCACCCTCCAGACGTGCATTTTAGGTAAGATATTTTCTCTTTAATTCATAGCAGTTCTTTGTGTCAAAAGCAAATGTTTGTATCTTAATGTCCCCATTTTCTCCCCTGCCTGGGCATTTTTATCTTAGGCACTGCTCATGTCTTGCTTGTAAGCAGTTCACTCTTCTATGACCTTGTCTTTGTACTACTTTCTTGAAGATCGAACAAAAGTCCTCATAACTTGTCTTCGACACAATGAACCCATGATTATCTGCTTATCTTTCTTGGTTCATGCCTACTTCCCATTGTGGAATGAATACTAGTGAGGTGAACAGCTTTGATCTAGTGGGTTCATTTTAATGATTAAGTTATCCTCTTTTGAATAATAGAATCATCTAATTATTGAACATTCTTATTAACGCCATTGCATCTTCCATGAATGACGTTACCTGATATGTAAAGTATAAATCTTTATTTTCATGGCTAGTGTTTTATACTTTTGTCTCTTCTGTATACTGCCATTATCTTTTCAGAGATTATTGTATTTAATCTGTAATGCTACATGTTATATGTAATTATAATTTCCACTGTGCAGATAAAATCCGGAGATAAAGAGCTTACATAACCTCCCCAAGGCATCCACCACAAAAGAGCAGAGCCGGAATTTGAACCCAGGAGGCCCTCACTTTAAATGAAATTACTCTGAATAATGGAGAATAGGACTGGGTGGAAATGGGAGAAGGAGAAGGAGGTAGGGTGGGATTGGGGTTGGAATGGCAGGTATGGTGGGAAGAATCACCATTTCCTAAAGTTGTACTTATGAAATTTGTATTCATTAAAAGATTTCTTTGGAAAAAAAATCAAATGTACACAGACATAAAATCAGAATTTTAACCTTTGTTAAAGCAGTGAGAGTTTTGAAATGTATGTATATCAATATCTTAAAAAAAAAATTGATGGAGATAATTTTCTCTCAACATGGTGGAGTAGAACTCTCCTTAAGCAGGGCTGCACACAGTGCTGGCTTCCAAAGTAAACTTTTTTTGAAAGCTTTTATTTAATAAATAAAAATTTCATAGGTGGTACAGCTTTTAGATTATAATTGTTCTTCTCCCCACAACCCGCCCTCCCACCCCCACTCCCGTCCCACCTCTTATTCCCTCTCCCATCCCATTCTTCATTAAGATTCATTTTTAATTATCTTAATATATATAAGATCAACTCTATACTAAGTAAAGATTTCAACAGTTTGCACCCACACAGATGCACAAAGTGTAAAGTCCTGTTCGAAGACTAGTTTTACCGTTAATTCTCATAGTACAATTCATTAAGAACAGAGGTCCTACACAGTGACTCCTGTTGATTTAAAAATTGGCACTCTTATTTATAATGTCAGTCATCACTCGAGGCTCTTGTCATGAGCTTCCAAGGCTACAGAAGCCTCTTGAGTCCACAAACTTCGTTGGTTTTTAGACAGGGCCATAATCAAAGTGGAAATCTCTCCTCCCTTCAGAGAAAGGTACCTCCTTCTTTGATGGCCCCTTCTTTTCACTGGGATCTCAGATCTTTCATGTGGGTCATTTTTTATCCCCACAATGTCTTGGCTATCCATGTCTGAAATGCTCTCATGGACTTTTTAGTCAGATATGAATGCCTTAAGGGCTAATTCTGAGGCTAAAGTGCTGTTTAGGGCATTTGTCATTCTGTGAGTCTTCTGTGGCCTGCTTCCCTTGTTGGATCATTCTCTCCTTTTTAATTGTCTATTACTCTTAGCAGACACTTGGTCTTATTTATGTGATCCCTTTGACACTTATTCCTATCTTTATGATCAGTTATGCACTTAAACTGATCACTTTAACTAGTAAGATGGCATCGGTACCTGCCAACATAATGAGATTTTTATCTTTATTCTTAGGGCTAAGTCCAAGGGAATGTGTGCTGAACTGTGCATCTTTTATTCCCACTCTTATTCTTAAAAGAGATCAATTTTCAACTGGATTTAAATACCTAAACCTATAGAAGTGAAATTGACACTATGAGAAGGAATGGCTTGATCAGCCTTTGTACTTGACTATCAAGGAACAGCTTACAGTTCTCTTCTTCATACTATTTTCTTTTTCTACTTAATACCATTGGTTGAACTCTTTAGAAAGGGCAGGAAAATAGTATCTTTATAGTAGATAATCTTGACAAATACAGCATCAGCTATGTGCTTATGGTAGAAATCCACAGCAATGGGGTATGTTGATAGCACGTACGCTTGACAGGAAGCAATGAGAATGGCACTTTACTTCTGTGGTTTTCTGTGAAACCACACCCTAATGAGAAAAACTTTAGGGACTATCATAAAGAAATATTTTACAAAATACCTACCTGACCACTATTCCCCCAGACTGTCCAGATCATCACAAACAAGCAAAGTTTGGGGATGTATCACCAACACAGAAGCCTAGGGAGACCTGATGATCAAATGCAATGTGGTACCTGAGAGAAACTTGATACTAAATAAAACTAAGGAAATGTAAATAAAATACGGACCTTCTTTAATTGTGTAGCAATATTGGCTCGGTAGTAGTGCCAAAGTATAAAAAAAAATGAAGGAAACTAGAAGTGGAACATATGAGAACTGTTCTGTGGTTACAACTATTAAATATTATCAAATATTAAACTATTCTAAAAATGCTTATCTTTTTAAAGTGAATGATAAAGGTATCCTGGAAATAGGTGTGCAAAAGTTAGGAACAAATACATTGTATATTTGTGAATAAATGTTTCTGACTTTCAAATTCAGAAACAATCCTGCTGGGTTTAACATAAAACAAGGTCAAAGAAAAAAGTGCTCCCAAAGTATAGCACAAGGAGAGAATGTGGTCGGTGGCAAATGTACTAGAACTGTGTGCCAATGTTGGAGGTCAAGGCACAGTGGACACAACGGCGACTTGGCAGGCGTGTTTTCTTAATTGAAATGTCAGCCCTGTTGTGTACGATCTACGTAGGAGTGCTCAGAACAGAAAAAAGGTGGCAACTTGGCATCATACTTCTGAAATATTAATAGTGGCAATGAACTTCAAGTTGACAATGAAATGGAT
Source organism: Lepus europaeus (assembly GCF_033115175.1). Taxonomy (NCBI): domain Eukaryota; kingdom Metazoa; phylum Chordata; class Mammalia; order Lagomorpha; family Leporidae; genus Lepus; species Lepus europaeus. The sequence goes on from NC_084835.1 coordinate 100,196,877, forward strand.
AGTCGTACACCTAAAAGAGGATACAGAAAGTGCAGACTAAGAAAGAAAACTTCAGTAATGCTCTACCACAGATTGTAATAGTGATATACTCATCTTTGAAGAAATAGGTAATGTTTATGTCATAGTGTATTATTTCCAAAATGTTTAAGAATTATAGAGAAAAGACATTTTCATTGATAAGACAATGATCCAGAGTTCAAAGAAGGGAAGAATGTCCTAAATTTTTAGTAGTAAGATGGCTAATTTTTGTAGGTATGCTTTGAATAATGAACCCCTCAAATTCATAATGATAAATTAGAAGAACACTTTAAAGGTCGTATTCTCCATGATCAGCCCCCCACACAGACACACAGTGTTACAGCATGAAATAGTACTCCTAACAGATAAGATACTGACAGAGATGGTGAAGTCATCTATGGCAACCTCTCTGGGAGCTCAACTATCCCAGTAGGCAACAACATTGTCTATTCCAGTGCTTCAGCTGGAGATAAAGTTCCTATCTTCCTCTTATTGGACTAGGATATACATCTTGGAGCTTTGGGAGCTTTAGATTTGGGAGAGGCGGTATTGATACATGAAAGAGAAAGATGGAAGAGATCTTTTCTGGATTTCTAGATATCAAAGCCCAGAGGCTCAAAGAAATAAATCACTGAAACTAAGAATGTCAAGTGAGAAACCAGCTCATCAAGCAGTGGGGCACATACAGATACAGAGGTTAAAGTAGTGGTGAATTGGTAGCGAGGCACATGGAACAAAGTAGCTGGTTGGGCTGAAATTCAAAGGTAGACTTGACTTGGAGCATTAGTAGAATGGAGACCCATAGGAAATAGGAATTGGTGGAGCAAAGTACCCAAAGCATCTTGCAAGACACAAGGACTTTTTTTTTTTTTTTTCTGAGAAAAGGATTGAGAAGGAAACCTCTTATGTGATTCCTGTTAGGATTCAAAGCAATCTTTTGAGATACAAGCACCTAGGGCCTAAATTGAAGATACAGCTTAAAAGAAAGTTAACCAATATAGGTTGTTTCAGGTATGTCAAAAATGAGATAGTAAAGAATGAGGATTTTTTTTCCTGCTGAAAAAGTTAAGCTGTTTATAAAGAAAAATGGTCAGGGAGTGGTTGCTTGCCAAAAGATCAGTCAGAGTTGATTATTCACATTTCAGAGCAGTGCAAGCATCTTACAAGATAGGAATAACTAGGTAGATATTTACCTCATTGCCTACAAATTTTGTACCCATGTTACCAATGTGGTGAATAATGAAGGTAAAATATTATCTTCATTTATCTCTGTTATTAACATAATTCTTAAATTACCTTCATTCTTCAGTTTACTTGCACATATGCAGATGACATGTAAAGAAACAAATGGGCTAGAGCAAAAACAACCTAAGGAAAGTATGCTTCCAAGTATACTTCTCATTTTTTGCTAGTAGTATGTCCCCAAAAAAGGTGGTAAATACACGACCCCCCAAATTAAGAACCTAATGTTTATTTGTACTTAAGCATTTCAAAGGAGGAATATGCTACACAGTTCCCTAAGATGCAGTTTCAAGCATTATTAGGGTTAAATTACCTAATTTGTATTCAAGTTTTCAGAAATGCTCAGGTCCTTTCTAGCTAGAGTGAGGAAAAAAATCAAGGAAGGGATTCCTGTGTAAAACATAATGGTGTAGCATCTTCCCCAGAGAGACACCCTACTTATGATCTGTCTCTATTTGCCTCTCCCACAACAAAGAGTTTTGGCTTGATCATTGTAGAATGAAATTATGCAAAATCATCAGGAACTGATGTGATAGGGAGTTAAGAAGTTTAACTTTGAAGCTTTTCTGAATAAGTTCAAGTCAGCTTGACCAGGTGACAGGAAAAGAATGGACCATGAGATCAATGATCCATTCTCACCGTTGTAAATTACTGTTCAGTAGATACTTATCATGCACCTCAGGAGGCGGCACTGTGTTAATTTCTAAGAATAGAAAGAAGAACCAGTGAGGAACTCTGCCTTTATGGTATGAATACACACTCCGGGAAGGAAGCCAAAGACCATAAACAATAATGCAGGGTAAGGAAGGCAAATTACATAAGCTCTAGAGAAAGATAGTAGGGTATTCAGAGAATGGATGCTGTTTGCATTGGTTAAGGATGAACAAGAATTTTCTTCGTAGACCATAAGAAAAAGCCATTTCAGAGGAAATAACACATATAAAGCCACATAACAATACATGCAAAGACAGTAACAATACAGGCAAGGACATAAAAATATAATGATGTATGTTGTGTTGTGCTACTCTGTATTGGGTATCAGCAATAAAGAGTACAGGACTTGGAGTAAACAGTTCTAGATTGGATTCCCATATGTATAATTATAATCCATCTGGAAAAGTAATTTAACTCCTACATTTTTTACATTTTTGCTATTTGTTGATTAGACGTAATATGGATTAAGTGATGTAAGTATTCAGTAGATGTTAGCTGTCACTGTCATGAGGATTAAGTAGGTCTTAGATTATTGAAGGACAGTGAGGGTGATCTTGGCTCCTGTCTTAACTCGAAGAAAAACTTGAACGTGGACAGGGAAGTGAGTTAAACAGTTTCTTCCTGCTGTAGCAGTAAGGGTGGGAATGCCAAGGGAGGAGCTTCCTAGGGAGCCGGAAGGTGCTGGCTCTTTTATACCGTCTATAAAAGGATTGATCCTCCCTGAAAAACGACAGATTTAACCAACCAGGAGACAGGATTACTAACTGTGTCTGGCCTGTTTTCACTCACCCCTCCAGCCATCTCAGAGGAGCCCCCAGATACGCTGTGAGTTCTGGTTTTGGTGCCTTGGGAGTAGTGGCAGGAGAAGTGAGTGGCTCCCATGACTCAGGTCTGCATCTCACCCTGAGAGATGCAGCAGGTTCTTCGTTTGCTGGGTTCTTCAGGAACAGCACAACCTGTGTTACAACCCTCCTATTCCAGCTCTCTCCTCGCTGCCTGCTCCCGTGAGGTTGCTGGCTCTGGAGACTGAACTCTGGCAGTGAGGAGGGCTGCTGGAAATCTGACTCTGCAATAACTAATATGGTTTTTAAAATTTTTATCAATGTGCTTTGTAGATAGAATTCTAAGAACATATGATAATCCCTTCATCCCCCTCTCTCCCTCCCACCCTAATTCCTTCTCCTTTTCTTTTAGTTTGAGATAGCATACTTTATTTTTAAAGATTTGAGAGGCAGAGTTATAGACAGACACCTTCCATCCACTTGTTCACTCCCCAAGCAGCCGCAATGGCCAGAGCCGGGCCAATCCCAAACCAGGAGCCAGGCTCTCCCATGGGGGTGCAGGGGCCCAAGTACTTGGGCCGAATTCCACTGCTATCATATGCTGTTAGTAGGGATCTGGATCAGAAGTGGAGCAGCAGGGACTCGCCCATGTGTGATGCCGGCACTACAGGCAGAGGCTTAACCTACTATGCCACTGTGCTGGCCCCAAGAGATAACATACTTTTTAGATTTGTTACAGTAAAAAGGCTTAATACTTCACCAGATAAGAAGTTTAACAAGTAAAAAGAACCTAGTTCTGTGGAAATATAGACAATGGCTATAAACAATAATTGAATGGAAACGAAAATGACAAGCCATCCATGCAAAATGTTGACTGTGGATTGGAACAGAGAGCTACTTCAAGAGTTAGGGGGGGCAGGCGCCGTGGCTCACTTGGTTAATCCTCTGACTGCGGCGCTGGCATCCCATGTGGGCACCAGGTTCTAGTCCCGGCTGCTCCTCTTCCAGTCCAGCTCTCTGCTCTGCCCCTGGAGGGCAGTGTAGGATGGCCCAAGTCCTTGGGCCCTGCACCCGCATGGGAGACCAGGAGGAAGCACCTGGCTCCTAGCTTCAGATGGGCACAGCGCTGGCCATAGAGGCCATTTGGGGAGTGAACCAACAGAAGGAAGACCTTTCTCTCTCTCTCTCACTGTCTGTAACTCTAGCTGTCAAAAAAAAAAAAAAAAAAAGTTAGGACTAATATATACCTGCAGGATGACTTACAGTGTTCTAAATGATTAGTGATAGGAGAAACTTTTCCAGGGCCCTGTGCCATAGGAAATTTCAACTGAATTCTGAGTTCTTATCAATTTAGTATTTACTGATTTTATCTGAAGAATGAATGACCTGCACACTGGAGCCAGCAGTTAGTTCCTAAAGGATGTAAATACATAAAGGTAAAGAAATGAGCTTTTGTGATGCCAGTAGGTGCCTATATGCTGAAGGAAGAATAAACTGGCCGACACACTTACTTTGTTTTGTACAATCTATATTAAAGTAGAGATAAAAAATGTACTGAAGCCTGGGACTGTAATTATTTTAACGTAGCTGCTTAGTGATGCACCCAAGAAGCACAAAGAGTCGTTTGTTTTGAGTAGAGATTTTAGTCTTGTAATTTTGGCCCTGAGGAGATTTTGATTCTTTAAAATGTATCAGTTAACATATAATTATATAAAACTGAAGAGTAGCATCTGGTTTCGATTCATTTAATTGTAATGGAAAAGAACGTTATTTAAGGATTGTCTTACAGCCTATATTTCTGGTATTTTTAGAAATAATTCATTCTTCAAATTGATATGATGTAATATTTACTAATAGTTCTTGATTTAACTGGAGCCATTTCATTACCCATGGTCCTTATACATTGTTTTATGAACACTTGTAATAATATTGAGATATGCATTGCTCATTGAGTCATTATATTTATTGGTATATATTATTGTAGAGAGGAATATCTACTTTATTTTTAATCAAAAATCTTTGAAATGCTTAAGAACTAAGAACTTCATAATTCCTGCTATAGTCAGAAGAATATAGTATAACCAATATAGCTCCTATGCATCTGGAATATAAACCTCTATACTGACTATACTCTATACTCTTGTTGTTAGAGTGGTGGCCCAGAGATTGGCTCATAAGCTATGTATGAGTCCTAAATTGTAACGCAAACTTTTTGTAGAATTGTTGCCATAACTAGCTTATCTAATAGCATATTGTTTGACAGCAGTACCATGAGGGATGGGTTTAGCTGTCTTTGAATAAGTAAAGACATCTGTAGACCAGTGTATGAGCTCATTTTTTTCTGGAAAATGAAATACTAGTTTTCAAATAACTATACTTTTCTCAATAAAGTAGGAATATTAACATTGCCACATATGGTGAAATATGTGGCAGGAGCAGAATTTTTCTGAAGATGAGTTGAAACTTAATCCATTATTGTTTTGGCTAAGTGTCTTTCTCCCAGAAGTTAAATTAACCTAATGATAAATATTTTCCAAATATTTAAAAACACTTCCCAGTTTCTGAAACAATGAAACCATTACATACTTTCCCTGGAATATTAGCAGGAATGCTAGGTGACAAGTGGGGCAGACAGGAGTTGACCCAGTGTTCCAATCTGGGATGCTGAAGGCACAAGTAATAGCATAACCCACTGCACTACCATGCCAACCCCTTGACACATGATATTTTTATGTCATATCAACATTTTTTATTCTCATTTTGATGATCACACTATTAATATTATTTTTGAAAGATGGAAAACCTATTGGAAAAAGTAAAAAATTATTGCAAAAATTGTTACTAAATAAATATTATTACTACAAATTATATCAAATCATGTCATCATAATTTGTTGGGTAAAGTAAGATTTCTCTTGCTAGTGTATATAATACTGTATTTAGCATAGTTTCCAGAAGCATTGTGAGTTCCTCTATATTTCCTAATTATTTGTTTTATGCATATATATACACACATACATCTATGCATTCTATATTGTATATATACACTTTTTTCTTTTTATATGTTTTCTTATGAGTAAAAGATGAATTATTTAGCATTTCCATGATTGCTAGTGAGATGAATATTTTTGTCTCCAGATTCTATATTTAAAGAACACCTCTCTTTTCGACCATTTCAGGTTGGGGTTTAGTATAAAACCCCTAGGAACTCCGTGAGGTCTGTAGAACAGAGCATATCTTCTGTTATGCAAGGGCAGGCAACAGGTTGATCAAAGAGGGGGAGAAGAAATGTGGTTCTTGGTGAATTGCAGCTATCAGAATTTTAAGTGAAAAATGAAAGTAATTTCTAGCCAACTTCTGGGATAGAAAATATTTTCCAATGTTGAGTAAATTAACTGGTAAACATAGTTAGAAACACAGGGTTCTAGAGCTAGAAGGAACCCCAGCTCATTCAATCTCCCATTAGATAGACAACGCTGCTGGGGTTGGGAGAGGTGATGTCATTTATTTATGTTTTAAGGTCAAGTAATGATAAAAGCAGAACTAGGATTAATGCTCTTGATTTCTGACCCAAAAAGCTTCTGCTTTTTAAAATTTTTTAAACCTGAATGTTAATTTGCTTCATTGTTAAAGAGAGGTTGTTTTAAAGTTGTTATTCTATCCCCATAAACCTACTGGTGAAAAGATCCTTATGAAAAGATACTCCTGGGGCCAGTGTTGTGGTGTAGCTGGTTAAGCCACTGCTTGCAATGCTGGCATCCCATATGGACGTGGTTGCAATCCAGCTCCCCACTAATGGTCTGGGAAAGCAACAGAAGATGCTCTAAATACTGTTGTCCCTGCCATCCATGTGGGAGACCTAGAAGTGCCTTCTGGTTCCCAGCTTCAGCCTGGTGCAACCCTGGCAATTGAGGCCGTTTGGGGAGAAAACCAGGAGATGAAAGATCCTTTATCCTCTCTCCTGTTCACTCCCTCTCCTTTCTCCCCTCCCCCCAAGTATGTGTGTCTCCTCCTCTCTCTGTAATTACCTTTCAAAATAAATAAATCATAAATATTCCCTCTCTTTAGATGTCATAAAGTATTTAGACAGCCTGATGCCTAGCATACAATGCTGACCAAATACACAAATCAAAATCCATATCAAAATCCAGTTAAATGATCTAAAATGAAAATCAAGATGTACAGTATAAAAGAAGATAAACCATTCATAGGCAACCTAAGTATGAGAGCATAGCCTGCCTCTGCCTGATCCTCCAAGTTCCACTTACTCAGGTCACAAATTAAGTTACTATTGAAAAAACGAGAGCCCTAAATTTGATTTATTTCCACATTGAGCTACATTTTAGAAGACTGCCAAAGCTTTCCCAATAAGTTTTAAAATAACTTCCCATAGAGTGGAGGGGGAAAAGACCGAAGCTTATTATTTATGAAAGCTAATTGGGCATAGGAGGAGTTAGCTTTTAACTTTTCATTTGATAATTCCTAGGAGTTAATATTTCTCAGAAAAGCAACTGCAACCGTAATCTTTGGTGGCTTATCCAGGAATGGCTTGAGGATTTCCTACATTTTTAAATTAGCAATTCTTACTGTAGGTATTCTGCTCTCCTTTATTTATTAGGGAGGTTATTTAAACAATAAAAAATTCCAACTCGGTGGTTTAACCCAAGGGTCAGCATAGTGAAAGGTACCTGTTTTAGGCTTTGGAGGCATCTGGTCACTGTTGAAACTACCTAGCTCTGGCCAGGCCCAGGAAAGTATCCATTGAAATAGATGAATGAATGGATGTTGTTGTGAAACAATGTTTATTTACAGATACTGAAATTGAACTTCATAATTTTAGGTGTCGTGAAATATTACTGATTTTTTTTATACTATTAAGCTGTCTTATCAACGAGTCTCAGCTCACTGATGTACTCAATGAGGCCTATTTCCTCAGGTCATCGTTTGTAGATCTCTGGTGAAGTGGAAGAGCCTCTTTGCCACAGTGTTGGTGTCTGCAGCCGTGGCCTGGTTAGTCAACAAGTGGCTCCATTGATGAGCTAGTGAGCCTCTCACAAATCCTTGCCCATTGCATCCTTCTGCTTGGGACAGGAAAAATGAACGAAGGAACAACTTTGATAGCTTGTTGATGCTGCTAGGCCTTGGAGCCTGTTGAGGACTTAAAGTTAGAAACTTTGCACCTAGGCTCAATGCCATCCTTTTCTAGGGTAAACTATGATTGTCTATCAACTCTCACTGAAATTCCTCATTTTCTGCCCTGGAGATGTTTGTTCATAGATCTTTTGTTTGGATGTGAAAATGTAGTTTAGAGAGTGGCAGAGTGCACTAAATAGTGGTGATCTGAAATATTTACTTATTAAATATGAGTATATACTTAAATTCAAATATTTTTAAAGGGAGGAATGATTCAGATCTTTTATTTAACAGGTTTCTGTATTTCTTTTTCTTTGTAATTTTATCTATACATGATGAACATCTGGGTATTTGGAAGCATATGGAATGTTGAGCGTTTTACTTTAAACCCAGATGTTTGATGTTACTCAGACTGTGATACATAGGAAAAGAATATGCTGAGCCATCTTTACTCAAGTTTTTTATTAAGTCCTTAATTGTCCATAAAAATCACAATTTGCGAACGTAGAGGTTTTATCGAGAAATTTAGTTGAAGCTATTTGGTAATTGTGAATGCATAAATATGGTTTAAGATAAAATATTCATATTTTAGAAAAAACTATACACTCTGATTATGCTTACATATAATACATACAGGCACATATGCACATACCAGTTTGAGATGACTTAACTATTGTGTGTGTATATATATTTGAAAGAGTTACATAGTGGCTGAGGCAAATTTGCTGGTTTTCCATTTGCTGCTTTACTCTCTTATGACTGTAACTGCCATGGCTGGGCCAGACTGGAGCCAGGAGCTGCTTCTGGGTCTCCCACATGTTTGCAGGGGTACAAGGACTTGGGCCATCTGCTCCTGGTTTCTCAGGTGCATTAGCAAGGAGCTAGATCAGAAGTGGAGCAGCCAGGACTCGAACTGGTACTCTTTATGGGATGTGAGCACTGTGGAGAGTGGCTTTACCCACTATACCACAGTGCTGGCCTCATATTTTTAAAATTATGAAAATGCTTGAAAAAGTAATTGCAGGAACACTAAGAAAATGGAATGTTCTTTTTTGAGCCGGGGCCCTTGTTGAAATACAACACAATTGTATACCAATAAATCTAGGGCTTTGACAACAGAAACATTGTTAAATCTGAAATTTTGTGGTGTTTTTTCAGTAGGTGATGGGTTTTGCATTACATGAGAATACATATAGCCAGTGCTTTGTAACTGGGAAAGTACTGCACAAACATTAGCAATTATCCAACCAATTTCCCTGAAACTATTCCATCCATTTTTTCCCATCTTATTTCAGAAGCTATTTCTAAATCAGGGCATTAGTGATTCCATCACTGGTTTTCTTTTAAGTGTGCTATGGATACATTCTATTTTTATTTTGAAATTATTAATCTGGAATAGGAATGCTGGCTTTGCCCTCCATTAAAGTGCTGTACAGAAGGCAGAGATATCAAAGTAGAGGTCCTCAAGATACTGATGGCTTGTTAAGAGAATAAAACCAATGTACAATTAAGTACAAGCTTGTGTGGTAGTGACACAGGTTGATGAACATTTCAAAGGCACAACACTGGGACAAAATCAAATGAGTAAGTTAGGACTTTAAACTGGCTCTGTTGAAGGATGAAGGTTTTAGAAAGTTTCATCTGAATGAACTTTGTTTAAAAATTAATAATTTAGGCTGGCGCCGCAGCTTACTTGGCTAATCCTCCACCTGCAGCGCCGGCACACTGGGTTCTAGTCCCGGTCAGGGAGCTGGATTCTGTCCCGGTTGCTCCTCTTCCAGTCCAGCTCTCTGCTGTGGCCCAGGAGGGCAGTGGAGGATGGCCCAAGTCCTTGAGTCCTGCACTCACATGGGAGACCAGGAGGAAGCACCTGGCTCCTGGCTTCAGATCGGCACAGCGGCTGGCCGTAGCAGCCATTTGGGGGGTGGACCAATGGAAAAGGAAAAGGAAGACCTGTCTCTCTGTCTCTCTCTAACTCTGCCTGTCAAAAAATAAAATTAATTTAGCACATTTTCTTAAGACAATCTCCTGTTAGAACAGCAGACCTGAATTTTATGCAGAGATAAATGGGGCATCCCTATTTGAACCTGACTGTTAATATTAAGGAAATCACTTTGTGGGCCCCATATCCCTTTCTTGATGTATAAAAAGGGATTAGATTCTTTATATCACACTGCCATTCTTGCTGGATTTATTTAGTCACATAGCCTTTTATTTAAATAAATGGAAAACAGCAAATAAAAATGACCTTGTCAAGTTGGAAAGGAAGGAAGAGTGGCCAGACAATCATCATGTAAACTTTCAATTTCCTTTTTACCTTTCTGTGAGCAAAATGACAACATTTAATTTTGCATGTCCAAACACTGATGTTGCATGATTTATATGTTGGCATGCTTGAGGTAGAGTGAAGAGAAGCATATTGCCAAGTGTAGGCAAATATGGCACAAGCTGCATCTCTCTGTAATATGAAAGAAAATAGACAATCATTTTCTTGAAACAAAAGCAGGGAAATGAATTTATGTCTGTGTCTGCATTATGCATCCGTGGGAGACTGACACTTAACTTCAGGACATAATTCTGATATCTGTTGCCCAACACAAACATCAGTTAATGAAAATGAAATCCCTTCTCTGTTTTAAGTAGGAATATGATTTCTGTCACATCCTCAGTGATTGAAAAGTATCTTCAAGATAGGAAAAGGAAAGATAAAGGACAAATGAAGTCAAGTGTTGGTTTTCTAAAACTGAGTCTTTTTTGATAATCAAAATTACATATAAATACAGGATTTGTTGCTGACTTCTACTATAAATATTCACTGCAGTTGAATTACAGCCGTCACTACTGTCAACTCATTCAATGGTTGCTCTTTCCATGAATGTAAGTATCAGAAGAAATCAAACCTTCTTCATGTTGTCAGAATCCATAAGTATAAAAATGTACATCCTGCCTTTACACATTGACACTGGAGACAATTTGCCAAGTTCCTGCTCAAGCATTTCATTCAAATGTGAAGTAGGGGTGTGTCTGAATTGTTAGTGTAATCCCTCTTATGTCTTATATCACCAGTAGCCTGTTTTAAACATCCTTTCTCAAGCAGGCACACATAAGTAAGGATGAGAAAGCTGACTTTTTAAAATAAAATTTCAGGATCTTCCTGGACTATTAAGTGTGTTATCAGTTACTCCCTGCTCAATATGCCTTGAATGTAGCGACCATGCTTCTATAGATGTTGATGTCATGAAAACTGTCCCCTGTCATTACTTGTGGAGACTTGCTTCTCTGTTTTAAACATATTTTTTTTTCTGTTTACCTATATTCAATCCTATCTTGGAATCTCCGGGAAAAATTGTATTAGCACTTCCTGTGTCCTGGTGTTTCAACTAATGGGTTCTCTTTAATACATCTGCTTGGAAATCTATCATTTGGCTAAAGCCTGGAGCACTACTCTGTAGAGTTGTGTATCAGCCCTCCCCTTATCCTAGTCAATTCACTTCCTTAAGCAGAGCGTCGAGAACCCATCTAGCAGGGTAGAAAATTCCAATAGTGAAAAATATCACCTGATGGCAGCGCCAGTCATTGTGTTTCAAGTCAACTTTCATCCATTTAGGAGGATGATGCTCTTGTCTATCTCTTGGGACCTTCTTGAAATTAAAAGTGTTCATCAATAGCATAGTTCCATAGCATTTCAAAGTTTTGTACCTGGAGTTTTAAATACTTACGGGTTCTAAATGTACAAGAAAAAAAAAAAAGATGTTTCTGAGATATTTCCATGGTATACTTTGCTTTATAGCCATTGTTCGAAGCCTTTTCAAGGGAAGGAGATGACTTTGAAACAGATTGGTCCGCAGATAATCCATAGCTCTCTTTTAGGGCTATTAAACGTGTGGTCTTGTTTTAGATAAAAATTCCAAAATATGCATGAATAGTCATCTTCATGTTTTTAATTAAGACAGCAAGAAGCCATTTAAATCCAACCACATTATTTTGTATTCCAACATTTGAAACACATGTTGACAAATTATACGAGTTCAAAGTGTTTCATCAAACAGAAATGTTAAGAATGAGTAACTTCAGCAATAGGAAGAAAAATCTCTGCCTGGTTTAGGTGATGCTTCTTCCATTGATACTTGGCCCTGGACCATGGGTGATCTGTGTTAAAATGTTGTGGTGGTCAAGGGTAACTTTGAGTATTTAATGACAACTAGGGACTCAAATACAAGAAAAACTTAGATGTGTGCAAATGTATGAATCATCAGAGATCCTGGAATCCAGTAGGAGAAGCTTGCAGTAGTCCAAAGAGAATGAGACTCTGGAGAGGAGCACACATTGCTTGGAGAACCTATATATCAAGATGGGGTGTTAAAACGGGACTGGAGAATCCTATTGACTTCAGTAGAAGCTAAAATGAGGGGCTGTCATTCTGCTTGCCAAAGGTCAGCCTATAATAATGCAAAGAAAATTAAAGTTTCCAAGGGGTTAAGAAGGGGGTCTTTCCAGGGAATCTGTTGGATGTGAGTTGTCCAGATGGTTAGAAGGAATGCTGGGTATGACTTTTCTCCTGCCCTGTACCTACCTGGATTCTGTGTACTTTTGAGGATCTCTCAGAATGACATTTTCTCAAAGGAGAAAAAAAAACTGAAAACAGTGGCTGTTTCATTTGAAGTTGGTCAGGAATGACATTGAGCTTTTAGCAATTTTTTGTAAAGCTTGGAATGGTGAAACATAAAATTTGTGACTGAAGAAGGCTGAAAAGATAGTCCCAGAGTGCTAGGGGAGGGAGGGAACAGAAGATGGGGATTCGTAGTAAAATGGTTTATTTGGGTTTGCCACTCATAAGCTGTAGAAATTTGAATTTAACCCAGCCTTGGTATTCAAGTCTTTGTCAAGTATATCATATCTCATAAAAGAGGACAGAGTTATGAATAAGCGGTGCAGTGAAACTGCTAGAATGCGTGCCTACACCCATGAAATAACATAATAGGAAACAAGAATGGGCTTTGTATCTGAATCCAGGAGAAGCCTTTTATAGTGAAGTCAGCTTAAGAATATTAACTTTGGTTAAGATCCCTAGGACAGTAAGATCTAAGTACTAACTGTTAGGAAAATTAAAGTGCATCTTATAAAATGATATTCGGCTGTTTTTTATTCAAAGTGGTAACTTCATAAAATTCAGCTGAATATTACTTGCAAGAGCAGAGAGTTTAAATCACCTTTCCAAACTTTAAAAGTATATGCCTGTGAATAATTAAAAAATTACTCAAAGATTTTTGAATGAATAAATATAACTATTAATACAATAGTTCTGTCAAGGAATGTTAGCTTTTCGTGTTAGTGCTGCTTTAGGTGAAAATGATCCAAGTGCAGGGCAGTATAGTGTGGTGGTAAAGAAATGACATCTGAACACATAGTGCTGGGCCTCAAGTCCTGGCCCAACATTTCCCGGCTGCCTGGACTCAGGTTTAGACCCTATTCTGCCTCTCTCTCGGTCATGTCACTCAGATTTGAAATAGAGTAGGGAGAGTCCCTCAGCCAGGAAGCAGCAGTTCTGTATCCTGGCTTTGGGGGTGGGAATACAAATGTATACATGTGATAAAAGGCACGGTTATTTATATGTGTGCATGTACACTGAGAACACAGGCAAAACTGGTAAAGTCTGAGTAAGTCCGCAATTTATTTTGCGGTACCTGCGGCACCGGTACCCCGGGTTCCAATACTGGTTGGGGCACCGATTCTGTCCCAGTTGCTCCTCTTCCAGGCCTGCTCTCTGCTGTGGCCCAGGAAGGCAGTGGAGGATGGCCCAGATGTTTGGGCCCCTGCACCCACGTGAGAGACCATGAGGAAGCTCCTGGCTTCAGATCGGCGTCACTCCAGCTGTTACGGCCATTTGGGGGGGTGAACCAATGGAAGGAAGACCTTTCTCTCTCTCTCTTACTGTCTAACTCTGCCTGTTAAAAAAAAAAAAAAAGTCTTTGAAAGGCGGAGACAGCGAGATCTATGTGCTGATTCACCCCCCAAATGCCTGCAGTAGCCAGGGCTGGGCAAGGCTGGAATCGGGAGCCTATAACTCAGTGTGGGTCTCCCGCATGGGTGGCATGGACCCAAGTTCTTGAGATACCTCTAAAGATGCACATTATCAGGAAGCTGGAATTGAGATTAGAGATAGAACTCGAACACGGAACCTCCATGATACATGAGTGCCCCAAGTGGCTTCATAACTGTAATGCTGAACACCTGCCCAAACTTCTGGTTTTGATTTTGATAACTCTGTAAGCTGTATTATGGGGCAATACAGGAGGGATGTACATGATCTCACTACCTTATTTTGATAATTTGGTAAGTATCTTAGTACAAAGTTTAAAAATGCACTCATTATATGAGCCAGCAATCCCACTCCTAGTCATCTTCTGAAATGAAAATGTATGCTCACAGCCAAAAAGCTACACAAATCTCTATGGCTGTTATAGTCATCATCATCCCAAACTGGAAACATGATATCCTGAGACAGGTGAATGGACAGGCAAGCTATGGCACATCCATACTCTGTACTATTCAACAATAGGAAGGAACAAACTACAGATTTGAGTAAAAACAACCAAAACTCAAAGGCCTAACAGTGGGGCGAAAGGTAGCTCCTTACAGACTTGATGCAATGATTAAATAAGCCCGTATCTACATGTTCGTGTCTTAAGATGGAGCTTGGTTCCTAGTGAGTACTTTGTCAGTGGCTGTTAGTACTGTTTCTTATAAATTACACTCTGATTCAGAATTTTAAATATTACACATTTTTCTCCTAACCTGGAAAATTTAGTGTTGCTATTGTCTTTCATGTGTTTTCATGTGTGTCATGATGTGTATAGACTTCAACAGACACATGAATAGCAAGCGAGGCTCTGAATTCAACAGTGAACATGCAGGTGTTATCTCTGTGCCTGTACAGCCTTGGTTCCAGAATATTTTTTAAAATACCTAAATTTAAACCTTATAAATCAGTGTTTAAAATTCCAATATTATTAGGGTGTAAGAAATTTCACTCATTGTGGAATTGTCTTTACGTTAGAAATACCATTGTCGGTTTGAGATACAGAACTAAAACTTACCATATGTGCTGACTATGCGAAGTCAGCTTTTATGATGGAGTTGTTATATTTTGAAGAACACGCTTTGAATCATTTATAAGTCTGTGTAATAACAAGCTATATCATAACAGGATTTACTGGACTTTTATTGCCAACTACATAGCCAGCCAACACTTATCCATCAATCTGTCTTACGAATGAAGTGTTGGGCTGGGTAAAAGAGGAACATGAGGCACTTGAGTCCAGGCTCTGGAGGAAGATAGACGTAGATTCAAATCTTGGTGGATTTGTACAAATTTGCTTATCCATTCATCCATTTGTTCTTCTGTATGGGATGAACATGTTACTATTAATCTCATGTAGTCACAGTGAGGCAAAGGACTTATCTCAGGAGTGAGTACTTATAAATTATTTGATAAATTTAGCTATCATTATTGCTGTGTGTACTATAATTACTTGAGGCAATGTGACTTGGAGACTTAATGAGGAAGAAATACAATGTGTAATAACAGATTGTCCTCACCTTTCTTAGCTCCTCTAATAATGACTCTGTCCTTTGTTCTAGACCCTGTCTAGTGTACTTGGGCCTCATTCCTTTGTAATCATAACCTCTACTCTACCACCAATGGCTCTACTCCCAACCTGTGTGTACTGATGGTCCTCTTCCCCACTTAATGCTGTATAATTGTTCAAACCTGGTAAATGCCACTCTTAGGATCATTGGTTACTATCCTCACTCTGTCTTTTATGACCTTGTCTAAATATGATCAGACTCGGCGAACTTGGAAGGCTTCCATAGCCTTGGCAACTCATGACGACAGCCTAGGGTGGTTACTGGCGCCATAAACTAGAGTGTCAATTTGTTGGGTCAACAACAGGAGCCACTGTGCACTTGCTCCTCATGTGGGATCTCTGTCCTTAATGTGCTGTACATTTTGATTTGATGCTATAACTAGTACTCAAACAGTATGTTTCACTTTGTGTTTCTATGTGGGTGCAAACTGTTGAAATCTTTATACTAAATTGATCTTCTGTATATAAAGAGAATTGAAAATGAATCTTGATGTAAATGGAAGGGGAGAGGGAGCGGGAGAGGGGAGGGTTGGGGGTGGGAGGGAAGTTATGGGAGGGGGAAGCCATTGTAATCCATAAGCTGTACATTGGAAATTTATATTGATTAAATAAAAGTTAAAAAAAAAAAAGAAGTTGCTATCTAAAGGGAATTAGCAAATGCATCCTAAGAAGCTTGCATTAGACTTCACAGGTTATATGTAGTTTCCTGTAAGTCATCAAGAACTTGAAGGTTTCTAGAAGACTGACACTCCGGCAGGAATAGGGTGTTTTGTGGCTGGTAGACTCCTGGCACTGTGTTAAAGGAATAGTACGAGCAAAAGTGTGATCAAGAGAATGGGATGGCATGTGTTTGTGTGGGGTTGGTGGAACACAGATCTCAGTAAGTTGATGGTCACTATGCTATGGATGGTTAGCTCAGGAAAGAAGTGCTGGCTATGAAAAAGTATCTAATGCCTATCAATGCTACTTGCATTAATGAGACAACCTGGGTCTATCTTCCTCCAGAGCGTGGACTCAAAATATGTATATGATTTGATACCTATTTGGTTATAATATATATGTATTTGAAGTTTTAGACAATTTTGTTATCTATAATCTTAATTTTGTAGGTGAATGCAAAAAAAAATGAATACAGAGAAAGTGCATTGGATCAGAAGTCAAAATACTAGGATCCAAGTACCACAGAACTAGTTAAACTTACACTTAGGGTGTATGTCTACCTCTGGGTATACGGGTTTAAACTGACACACACACTAACACATGCATTTATTTTCAGTAATTAAGACAGTTCCAGAGGTGTTCTTACTAAATTCAAGTAATTGGTATACAGTAGCTCTTACTACTTTAATGTCATTTATGAAGCTCATTTAATTTTAAAAATCCAAACTGCAAGCTCTGCAGAGCTAGCAAACCTCTATTGATCTGGCAGAGGTTTTAAAGTAACCGTAATTATACACATTCTGTCACTGGATTACCTGCTGTGTCTTGTTTGATGGCTTGAAACCAAACATTAAATGGCACTTAAATAAAAACTCCCACTGGCCTGCTTAGGTGGAAACGGGCTCTTCTCCCATTAGTATAGAATTATTCAGGTTCTTGAAGCAGAAGAGATGAGATGTAGAGTTTGAAATGTCGATTTGATTTGAGCCGTTTTCGTGGTTTGTTGGTTTTGTATGAAGCTTAATGTTACACAAGCTTTAAATGGACAATTTCTTGTTATTTCAGGAGAAACAACATAGTGTAAATATATTGATTCCTTTTGGTGAAATGATTGTGGGTTCATTAGTAACAATACTATAATAAAAACAAGTTTTACCAAGTACAAAAAACTAAACCTGTTAGCATGGTTTTGCAATTGTAGAACCCCTTGTATTGCCATGTTGCGACGTTCAGAATGGGATTAAGATTGGAGCACTAGCAGCGATTTAGTCTCACAAAACTAAAGTCAGTGAGATAGATCCTGGTGCTCTGATTGAGTAAATGACAGAAAATGTATGGTTTTTAGTGATTGGCAAGACATGATCTTGCATGTTTTGGAAATCATCATCATTACTTTTCTGAATAGCTTTTCTCTCTTCTGTTTCTTTGATGCTATACAGTGTGAAAAGGTAAACCTCAAGGCAGTCTGTGCTATGTTGCTATTAAAGTTTACCAGGGCATAAGATGAAAGCTTTTCCAATTTGTTGTTACACTGAGCAGTTTTAGGGATTACAGTTTGATCTAGAAAAAAAGAAGTGTATATAAAATAATTCTCAACTCATTTTGTGCTTCTGTTAATTTTGTTTCCATGTTGACTAGTTGCAAAATCTCCCAAAAAAGTTTACCTAGCTTGAATTTAAAAGTGAACTTTATTTGAAAGACATTAGAACATTGGAAGAATGTAAACCAGATCTCTGCCTGGAATGTGACACAGCTCCCCAGATGATCTGTGTGAAATCTTACCTGAAGAGTCAAAATGTCCAGGTGGAAAAATTGGACAGAAAGAGGAGCAGATTTGAGACTGGGGAGGTGTCAGAAAGCAGCTACTCTGGGAGGAAGTCTCACTCGAGATAATGTAGAAGGTTCCAAGAAAAGGACCTGCACACCTTGGTGTCCCCATTGTTAATGCTCCTAGCAGAGAAGTGTGCCTGTCCTCTGTCATTTCCCAGTGTTCTCCAGACCTGTTTGATAAAAGCAGCTGGGAGCCTGTGAACCCTCCCTTAACCTTACTGCTGAATGTGATCTGTAACAGCGCACTAAGGTTCCATTGCAACACTGCAGGCTTCATTGGGCTTGAACTCCTTCCCTGGGTGCATGCCTCCTGCTCCTGTGAGCCTCTTGTTCCCATGTTGGACCCCTACTCATCACTACCCTGCCTTTGTACTCATAGGCATTAAATAGGTAGAGGGGGTTGAGGCAGTGGAAGGCGGTCAGATACTGAGTGCTGGCTCTGTTCCACACCAGGGAATCTGCTTCAAGTCTGGAAAAGCATTTCATGCTGGAAGCCCATGGGGTGGTGGCTCAGTTCTGGGAATTCTGTCATTGGAAGCCTGAGTGACTCCAATTATTCCATCAATTTGTCCACAGTGGTAACATACATGGCAACATGCACAGACCCCATAGGAGACTGGTGTCTAAATGATTTACTGGTCTACACTTACTGAGTTTTCTGGGTGACCAATCCAATGACAAGATGAAAATCCACTCAGAACATGTGTATTACATGGAATGCAGTATGATCTAAACTGGTAGTGAAAAGTATGAGGGCATTTCAAAAACTTGGTGGAAAATGGAACTAAAAGATAAGTTTATTGTAGTGTAAATTTTTTTGAAATCCATGCACTACTCTCCGTAATGTGTGTTTTCGTGGAGTTTTGGAAGATCGCTTGTATTTTGGAAGGACTTATTTTCAGCAGCATGAGAACAAATAGGTTTCGAGCATCAGAATTAAAAGTATGTGTAACTTGTGGAGAAGTAATATGTGCAATAATATGTGCAAATAATCTGTGCTTTCTAGGCTTGTACCATCTAAATTGACATCCAGGGCCTTCCAGCAATAAACAAAGGCATTACACGAAAGCACAAGTGGGCAGCAGGATGTACATGTCACCCCATTGGCAGATCCACCATGGGAACTTGGTTATGGAGTCAGAGAGGGGAAGGGAGAATTGCTAGTCTTAAGTTTTCTATTGCTCTGTCTCATTTTTCACCCCTCTGCCTGATCGAGATTTCAAGGAGCTTGAGCCTATCTTTACCTGATGTCTGAGGTCTGAGCTGATGACAGCCAAAGCATGTTTCCTGACAGAATTCTGCCTCCTGGCAATGTAGACACGGACTCCAGGGACATCCTGTGTCAGAGCATCTCAAGTTGCTGTAGTCAGGGGGCCTGCAGTCCAGGGCTTTGACTGTACTGTTCCCCAGGGGCTTCACGAAGGTAGAGACGGAGCCAGGTGCAGCCCAGAGGCAGCCTGGTTCTCACTGTGGGGACGTGGAGTGCTGCACAGGGCTCTTGCATACACTCAGAAAGGTCAACTGGAAGAACCAGCTTCCTTTTTAGGAATGATACGGGGGTGGGTGAGGGCTCCTTACATTAGGAATAATTGAATGTGAAGAATAATCCCTATTCCCCCAAGGCACATTTTAATAATGCAAGTGACTGATCCACTTAATGTCTGCTTGATTTGAACTGTGCAATGCTGGGCTTTTCATTAATAATGAATCCACAGGTAAACAAATGCTTCCCATTAAATGCCGCTTTAAAAGGGTTTAGTGTCTGCTGCCAGAAAACCTATTAAGCATTGTGGTCTCGGAAGGGCAAAATTGAACAGAAACTGTGGGTGCTGCAATGGAAACACCTTTCAGCTCTCATCTCATATAAATAATGGGAAATTTGATGTGTGCCCGTACACCACGTACTGGAAAAATTCCAAATGTCTTACTTTTGAGTGATAATAAATACAAATATAATAGTGAATAATAACACATGATTTGTCAGGAATGTGTATTTCAGTTTATTAAATATAAATTTAAAACATTAATACATGATATCACATATTTCTCTACCCTTTGGGTATATTGAAATTCAGAGAGCAGGAAAAGTAACTTGTATTTTTGTCCTTAGGTTTCAAGTTGCCTGAATTAAACTATCCTTTAAGTCATTTCTTAAGTAGAGCAGATTATTTAGACAGGCTTCAAGGACTTAAAAATAAATATATGTGTATTGTAATAATGTCTTCACAACCAAATTAGAGTGCAGCTGAACTCGCCAAAATAGTGTAAGAGTATTCTAAACTCGGGAGCTGAGATCTTAACTTTCTTAGCATTTCATCTGCTTGGTTTCACTATTTGCTTTCTTGCTTTCCAAAGGCTGACTTAACTTCTGATAGGATCATATGCATTAAATTCTAGTTAATTGGTGGATTTAACCTAACCATTCTTGAATCTGTAAGTTTAGAGTATTTTCTACATTTGGAGAGGGCCATGGAACTTTTCTTGTGCACCGTCCCTAGGTGAATAAATTCACCCTGTTAAAATAAAATCATCCTGAATAAGTGATTTGGAACTAATTACATGAGTGTCACAGGTTGTCAGATTCTGGCTTTCCAGATTCCCAATCCTGTGAGTTGGCATATGGAATTTCTACCACCTGCTGGCTTACTCCTCAGATGGCCACTACCACCAGGCCCAGCCTTGGTGGGCCATCCTCAGCTGCTTTCCCAGACACATTAGGGAGCTGGATTGGAAGTGGAGTAGCTGGGACTGGAACCCAGTGCCTATACAGATGCTGATGCTGCAGATGGCAGATTAACCCACTGCACCACAGTGCTGCCTCCTCCTACTTTTTTTTTTTTTTAACCTGTCGTCATTCTGCCTAACCATTTGTAGAAAAAAGTATGTGAGTGTGGAAGCCAGCTTGCTTTTATGAAATGTAGATGTGCATAAAGCTGTACATTTTGGCATTAGGGACAAAGCAAAATCTGGTATGAGAGTTCATAATGGCTGTGAGAATTCTAATGCACCATCAATATTAGCAGTATTTCTTTCCAGCAACTCACTTTTTTCCTTATGGCCACTGAAGCATAATATTATAACCATCTTAATAAAGCTGTTATATAGAGCCATTGAATAATTTTTTTAGAATCAAATATAAAAGTGTCCCAGATTTGGGAAGTGAATATAAAACTGGATTGATGTAAGTGTAAGAAGAAATAGCACTAGAATAAATTCAACCCTCCAAGTCAAACAGTCATAGATGTGATTTCAGATTTGAAGCCATGAAAGTAAGAAATGAACTCCCCTAAATAACCTTAATTTTATGTTTTGGTCACAGTTAACCATTTTGAAGTCACTCATTTTGTCTGGTTTTTGCCCACATATATTAATGCTTTTGTTGCCTAACGTATCAGTAAGTAGTAATGAGAATACAGCGGACTCTAAGCCTATATCCAATAACTTTCGATGTCTCAGTAGGCTTTCGTGTATATAAGACTCATTTAATGCATGTTTTGGGTGCTTTGAAAAGATCATGGGGAATGGAATTAACATTTATTTTGGTGCCAAAATTTTTTGAAATCTATAAATATAAGAGGTCTTCATAAAGTACATGGAAAATGCATATTGTGAAAAACTATGCATTCATTTCATTTTTAGCACCAAAATAGACATCTTTTAGTTCTTTTTCGTGACATCTTAGACTCTGAATTTTTGTAGCCTGCACTTACCACCCGTGTGAGCTTCAGCAAGTCACACTTTGCTTGTGCTGATGGTGCTTTGGTATACTCACAGCTGTTAACAGTTCACTCAGAATTCCTCATATTAAGATCTCGAAGGTGCAGGTTTTTGGTCACTAAATGGAGGTAAGAATAGTAGGGACTCTGTAGGATTGTTGAAGCATTTGTGGATCTAATTGTAACACCTGGAATATAGCAGTCTATTTAAATCATTTCTTTTTCTTGCTGATTTTAAGTTTGGTAGCTTAAGAATTTGCTAGGTCCTATTTTCTCAACCCATTTTATTGAATTCCATATACCTGAACCAGCTTCTATCGATATTATATAAAGAATATTAAAACTTACTAGAAGTTTGGGGTTTTGAATGATTAAGTTACTGAAACACACCTACAGTAATGATGCTTGCACTGAAAAATCCAAGTGACAAAGAGGGAAGAGCTAATGGCTAAGATACACTGCATTGTATTCAAAGATGATAAATGGTACAAGATGCATATAGCTCACTTCACTCAATATATCCACGTGGTCACTAAAACTCCAGAAGTAAAATTTTTGATGTATGTCCAATTCCTAACCGGAATGTATTCGCTGTGCAGAAAACTCTTTCCTAAGATCATTTACAGGTCTGGAAATCATCAAGTATGATTTCTAACTGTTCTTTGATCATTTGAGTTCATTTCTTTGTAATTTTTCTCCTATTCTTATCGAAAAATCACTATAAATCCTTTTAGAAGAATAGTGATAATTCTAATGAGTGCCTTTTAAAAAAACAAAGCAGTTGATGTGTTATGTCATGAGAGCATACCAACTGTGCTGTGAAAGAGAAACTCAGTTGTGGCTTACTGTTTCAGTTACGTTAGGAATACAAGAAAATATTGCGTCTATTCTGTCTGATTAAATTTGTTTCTTGTGCCTAGCAAGAGATACGGTAAGGTAGTAGGAATAATGGCATAGAGAATATTTCTTAAAAAGATACATGCTTAAAAATTAACAATAAAGTAGGTATTCATGCTCTTCACTCAGATGGGCAGGCTGAGTATGACCTTTCCCCATACTTACCAAAAAGAGATTACTGTATCATGTCCTCTGTTAAGTTTAACAACCTTATCTTTTGTTATCTACAAGTCTTTTTGTAGCCTGAGATTCAGACAAGCAGTTGATGTTCACAGGAAATGCACTCTATGGAAATGTACATATATACTGGAGCAAACAGTTTCTACTTCCTGGAAGTCCTTAGTGAGTGATCCTCCAGAGAAGAAATGGCAGTAGGGGGATCTCCACAGTCCAACAACTAGGTGGGAAACTGAGGATGACTCTGGACAGGCAGCATTTCCTCTATAAACTTCCTTACCCCTGTGTAATTGACAAGGAGGCTGAAGGGAAAATGGAGCTGTGTGACTTTTCCTTTCCATCAATATCTAGAGTACAAATGTAGGAAAACTCTACAGAGAACGCTTATGTAGTCCATCCGAGTCAGGGACTGGAGCACTGTGAGCTCCCCATCTCTTTATGTGCACCTGTTCCCATTCCATATTTACTCCATCTAGCTCATTCCTAAAGAAAATTGTGCAGCCTTGTCTATTTTAATAACCATGACCTGTACTTGTTCTTGTAGTTCTTTCATTCTTAAACTTCAGAGTTCCATGCATATTTCTTAAGTTTATTTCATTTTTCTTACTGCATACTATTCCATTTTCTGAAGATAATAGAATTTATTAACACATTCATCATTTGGGTGATCATGATTTATGGCTATTACAGAACCTGTATCTCTGAGTATTTTATAGTATGAATCGGGATGTGCTTGTACAAAGGCATCTTCAGGATCTACACCTGAGACATGTTGCTGGAACATACATTTTGTGCATCTTTAGCTGTTCCTATTTAGGTTGTTTCCTGTAATATGAAAGTTACTATTACTCTATATCATTGCAATTACTTGCACTGTCAGTTCTTTTAATTCTTCCCTGTGTGAGGAATGGTTAATTTTTCAAGGTGATTTTTAATTTTCACTTTACTAATCACTGATGAGCTTAAATACCTTTTCATGCTCATCAATTACTAGGATTAGTATTTTTATAGAAAACTTTTCTTTAATAAATATAAATTTCAAAAGTATAGCTTCTGGATTATAGCAGTTCTTCCTCCCATAGCCACCCTCCCACCTGCAAACCATCCCATCTCCTACTCCCTCTCCCATCCCATTCTTCATTAAGCTTCATTTTTAATGATCTTTATATACAGAAGATCAACTCTAGACTAAGTAAAGATTACAACAGTTTGCACCCACACAGACACAAAATAGAAAAAAAATGTTTGAAGACTAGTTTTACAGTTAATTCTCATAGTACAACACATTAAGGACAGAGATCCTACATGGGGAGTAGGTGCACAGTGACTCCTGTTGTTGATTTAATGATTGACATTCTTATTTCTGATGTCGGTAATCACCAAGGCTCTTGTCATGAGCTGTCAAGGCTATGGAAGCCTCTTGAGTTGAAACTCCGACCTTATTTAGACAAGGCCATAATCAAAGTGGAAGTTCTCTCCTCCCTTCAGAGAAAGGTACCTCCTTCTTTGGCCCCTTCTTTCCACTGGGATCGCACTTACAGAGATCTTTCATTTAGGTCATTTTTTGCCAGAATGTCTTGGCTTTCCATGCCTGGAATACTCACATGGGCCCTACAGCCGGATCTGAATGTCTTTTTTTTTTTTTTTGGACAGGCAGTGGACAGTGAAAGAGAGAGAAAGAAAGGTCTTCCTTTTCCATCTTTTCCATTGGTTCACCCCCCAGTGGCAGCTGCGGCTGGCACACATGCTGATCCGAAGCCAGGAACCAGGTGCTTCTCCTGGTCTCCCATGTGGGTGCAGGGCCTAAGCACTTGGGCCGTCCTCCTCTGCAATCCCGGGCCACAGCAGAGAGCTGGCCTGGAAGAGGGGCAACCAGGACAGAATCCGGTGCCCTGACCAGGACTAGAACTCAGTGTGTCAGTGCTGCAGGTGGAGGATTAGCCTATTCAGCCACGGCGCCAGCCCCAGATCTGAGTCTTAAGGGCTGATCCTGAGACCAGAGTGCTGTTAATGGCATTTGTCATTCTATGAGTTGGCTATGTAAAGAATTACTATTTTAATAGTGCCTTTTCAAGAATTATAGATATCATACCTTTGGATTTACAATATTTTTTTTAAAAAAAGTGAAATGAAATGCTTCCTGAGAGCTTCTATGCTACTGTTTGCAATAGAGTTCAAAAGAATAGCAAAGTTGAATTCTTAAGTTGATGGTTCAATAGTTATTTTTAACTGTCATATAATTGCAAACCTTTATTCCCTTCAGATTCCTTTCTTTTCCAAGCAAAGTCTTGACAGCTCTTTTACTCATCGTTTTATTCACCACCTACCCCCCACACACACACACCTTAGATGAAATAATGTAAAGCTTGTGATTTAGATCTTAGAGCAGTCACTGAGAAAAGGCAAAGGCAGGAAGATTGTCTTTGGCCCTAGGCTTTAGAGACTCTCCTATATTGTATTAGCACCAGGTATGTTCTTGGTAGAGATTAATACTGTTTCAACATGAACTGATACTAACTAGATACTAACTAGAGCTTAGAAAATGGAGCCTGCAGGAGAACCCAGACTTAATATTAAAAACAAATAGTTGGGCGGCGATTGAATGAGCATAATCATAGGGAAAGAGAAAGGAGGTGATATCACCTACCAGTGCTAAAAATGGCTTTAGAGTGATTTATATGCCATCAACTCATTACACCCCTGACTATCACCAGGGATCTCCAAGGCAACAAGGATGATTCTTCAAACATATGCCTCAGCTCCTGCTCCGTCTTTTGAAGCATTTTGGCTATCCCTTCTGACCTGAATGTTGAAACATGGAGAGCAGTATTTAGGACAAAATGTGAAATGCTGTTGCCCTCCACACATGTCCAGATTTAATCGTGAACAATCAGATATCTCTATGGAGTCAACAAAAACTACTACTTTATGCTGTTGTACATTGTTATGGCAGAAACGTGACAAGTACTGTATTCCTTGGATTCACTAATCTTGGAGCCAGGTCATCAATCATAGTCTTAGGCCTTACTGGCTAAGTTGTTCCTCCTTTTCCCTGCCTAAATTGATCAGTGAGAAGGGGGAGTTAAACATGAGATGACTAACAAACTGATGACAGACTTTATAGGTTTGGGTTTCCTTGCCTGTTGATAGATGTTTTGGATTTTTGTTTGCCTTTTGTTTTATGTCTGTGTACAAAATTCTTCCCCTATGTAACTCTGAGTATGCAGCAAACCTATCATTACTTTTTTTCCTGTTTTAATATTTTTTGTTCTACTTTCTTCCTTACAATTGTTACTGTAGAGAAATATATGGCACTTGGCTTATAGAACTGTCCCCTGAAAGTAAAAGAAAAATACTGTAAAAGTGTATTACAAAACAATATTAGAAAAGAAATTCAGTGGTAAAGAACTGAATTTTAGGTAACTGAGGCAACTTCTTATAAATTTTCAAAGTATCTTGAATTGGAGAGCACAATAACAATATATCTAGGGTCATCTCTCCCTTTTAGGCTTTGCTTGTATCCTTAAAAAAAGATTAATGGTTTTTTAAAGTAAAATGAGAATAATCATTAATATTTAGGCTTATATGAAGTATTCTGCTTTGCTTCTATATTTCAGATGGGTTTCCCATTGTTTTGTCATTAATTTGGGAAGTTGATCTATAAGGGTAATATATAACAAGTGTTATCAAGAATGCATTTTTGGAATATCAAACTAAAGTGTCCTTAAGTTTAATCACTGGATTGGCCTTGGAATCTATCCTAAGTCTGATTTTTCCCTAAATATCACGGCATAATAAGTGACAAAGCAAACATAAGGATGGTACTTACTCTTTGTTTTTTATCCTAGAATAGTAATAAGAGTGATCTTATATTTTGTAGTTTACAAGTATGTGTATATTTATAATTTTTATAATATTTTGGATAGGCTGAATGGGTAAACAGATTTTTATAAACAAAGAAGGTAATGATTGAGGTCAACAGCATAGTTTTAACTTTAATCTTCAATCTACAGACCATCATGTATTAATCTTATCCTAAAGAATTTTGAGGTAGACCTATCGGGGAACTGTTATGGGCCAAATATGTACATCTAAAACCTAGAAGCTCTTCAATGAAAAAGGCATGACTAGAGGGTAGAAATAGTTTAATTTGCAGAGAAATTACATCAAAATTACTATTTCAGGGCATAGACCAGTTCCGGGAAATTGCACTGGATCAGGAAAGTAAGGGAAAATGTTAAATATATACAGAAAGGACGATGGATTGATAACAGCATATATACCCATGGTTTGTACACATGCTTTTGTCACGTAGTTGCTGTCCACTGTTCTTTGAGGGAGTCACTGCTCTGCTTTTCTTCTGGGGAACTTTGTCCCCACTTATGGTCTGTGCTGCAAGCCTGGCTCAGTTTCCACCCAAGGGTGGACCAGGTAATTTGCACAAACCAGTAGCAGCATCTTACACTCCTGTCTGGACTTATTCGTACTGAGGTGGTCATGTGATCCAATCAAAATCAGACACAGAAGTTTTTGTTTGCTTGGTTTTTCTATTTCTGGAAGATACACTTGGTACCAAGAGAAGATACTGCTGACATCTTGTGTCTCAGAGGAAAAGGCCACCCTGAGAATGTTGCATTCTTACAGGAAGAGACATGGAGTCAGAAAGGGAAACCTCTCCGTGGGGACTTGATTTTAGCCCCTGAATTAAGCCATACCTGAAGCTATGTATTCTGCAGTATTATAAATTACATAGAGTAACTAATTATTCAATTCCTTTCATCAATTGGAAATAAAGGTGTATAAGATTATTCAGTTAAGTGAAATTATAGTTGCATGAAAGACATGGAGCAAATGGAGTTGGAAAATCTAGCTACAACATCATAGCCCTTCTGTCCTTGTCAATGTTGTCTTCAGTATCATTATAGCAAGGGTTGCCTTCTAATATTCTTAGCCACTCTGAAGAAGGTGCAATTAGGAACCACAGTTTTCAGATCAGGAGACTAACCCTGCTTTAACCACCATGCTATACACATTGGATCCTGGGTTCCAAGATTAGTCCTAAATAATAAACCCATTGAACTGAATTCCATTCACCTCTTTCAAGTGTTTGTTCAATTTTTTTTCCCTCTCCAGCTGAAAAGAATATCTCTGTCCCCTAGGCTCATTAGGCTATTTGTGCATTTTGTCAATCAAGTGTAATTGCATGTATGTGTGAATGTGTTATATATACACAAATACACATTTATATGACCCCATTTATGCTTTATATATATAAAATATATGAAGGAGTTTCAAAAACTTTGTAGAAAATGGAATTAAAAGGTATTTATTTGCCACCAAATTTTTGACATGTTATGTATTTTCCATGGCTTTTTGAGCACCACTCATAAACATGAATTTTAAAATTTTGCACTGAAATCTTTCCTTTAAATACTTTTTTATTTTGAAATACTTTTAATTTACAAAGTCCAGACAGATATTCTTATATTCCATACCTCATTTCCTTTTTTCCCCCAAAGAAATCTTTGATTTAATGTGTATAAATTTCCCACCCCACCTCCTCCTCCCTCTCCCATTCCCAGTCCCACTCTGCATTAAGATTCATTTTCAATTAACTTTATATGCAGAAGACTAACTCTATACTAAGTAATGATTTCAACAGTTTGCACACGTGACAAATAAAAACTATCTGAGAAAAAGTTTTACAGTTAATTCTCATAATGCAAATAATCGAGGACAGAAGTCCTGTTTGGGAAGTAAGTGCACAGTAACCCCTATTGTTAATAAGAGTTAAGACTCTTAGGTGTGATCACTAATCACACCTGACTCTTGACAAGAGCTACCAGGACTATGGAAGCCTTTTTAATCTACAATCTCCATATTTAGACGAGGCCGTGTGCAATGTGGAAGTTCGCTCTTCCCTTCAGAGAACTACATTCTTCTTTGATGGCCCCTTCTTTCCACTGAGGTCTCACTCACAGATATCCTTCATGCAGGACATTTCTTTTGCCATGGTGACTTGGCTTTCCATGCCTGAAATGCTCTTATGGACATTTCAGCCAGAGCAGAATGCCTTAAGGACTGATTCTGAGGTCAGAGTGCTGAAACTTATCTTTTAACTCCATCTGCCATGAAATTTTTGAAGTACCTGTGTGTGTGTATGTGTGTGTGTGTACTTCAGAAATTTCATGGAACATGAAGTTAGAGAATACTGAATTTTCTGAACTTTTTGAATATTCCTGATATGTATACACACACGCACATGCGTTCTCATATTTAAGAGTATCTTGGGGCCGGCGCCATGGCTCAATAGGCTAATCCTTCACCTGCAGCGCTGGCACACCAGGTTCTAGTCCCAGTTGGGGCACCGGATTCTGTCCCAGTTGCCCCTCTTCCAGTCCAGCTCTCTGCTGTGGCTCGGGAGTGCAGTGGAGGATGGCCCAAGTCCTTGGGCCCTGTGTCCGCATGGGAGACCAGGAGGAAGCGCCGGGCTCCTGGCTTTGGATAGGCACTGGCCGCAACACGCTGACTGTAGTGGCCACTTGGGGGGTGAACCAACAGAAAAAGGAAGACCTTTCTCTGTCTCTCTCTCTCACTGTCTAACTCTGCCTGTCAAAAAGTAAAAAACAAAAAAAGGAGTACCTTGGAGCTGAAAGATTGGTATTCCTGCTCTACAGTCTGGCTGGATGATCTTGGGCAAGCTGTCTAAACTATCTCATCAGAAATATAATCAAAATAATATGTGTTACAATATTGTTGGGAAGATTAGACAATCTGAGACAAAGATTTACAACTTGAAAATTTCTCATATAAATATAGAAATTATCTTTCTTACTCTCCCTCCTCATAGCACAGATTCCCCTGGATGTAGTTGAAGTGGAGCTCAATAAATATTTGTGGAGTTGGATTCACTTCAGGAATGGGTGATACCATAAATATGAAAGGAACATTTGTGATTAGCTTTGGTATGCCACGTCCCTATATTGGACACATTTTCTTCATTCTTTCTACTCTTATTGTGAATAAAAATATAGAAAATAAAAATATGTCTCTTTCTTCACTCCAAGTCTTCAGCAAGCCATTGGACTTTGTCAGAAGCAGCCAGGTACCCGTGTAAGTAAGCAGACTGGTGACTGAGTCAGAGTTTGTCTTGCTTGTTAAGAACAATTTGCATCCTCACATTTTGCAGAAGTAGCATCAAAAACATTCTGATCTATAGAATAGATGCCTTTGCCCAAAGAAGGTAACCTATGGCCAGAAAATACTCAGGAAATTAAGAATGGTGAATTAATTGCTGTTGGTGATTCACGGATTTAATATGAACCACAGTACAAGATACAAATGAAGAGACCTAAGCCCACTTGTCTGTGCCATATACATATGAAAAGAGTATATATATATATATATATATATATTATATATATATATATATTATATATATATGTATGTCCTTTCATAGTCCATCAGGGTAATGCAATGTAAATAATCTGCTAGCCAAGGCAGCATCCAGAAAACTCTATTAATTTAAAATATCTACATACATTCAGTGGGGTACATAGTATGGTTATCATTTCTGAACTCTAAATATATTTAACTCAATTATAATTCTTCAGCTCAATTTACCCCATGTCTAAATTTTGCCCAGAGTTTTCCAATGGTAGCGAGGTAATGAAGGATGTTTCTAATATCCACCTAATACTACCATCCACACATTAGTAGCCAATAGCCCCTCTGGGATTTTCCTCTCTAACCAGGGTAAGGGGTCTAGTTTTCAGGTTGGCATTCTCAGTTTCTCTCATGCTGATGTGAAAAGTAAATGGATTGGGAGGCTTAATAGTTCTGCTGGCTATTTAACCACGGAGTTATTTTTTTGAAACAAGCAGTCACTTGATTTATGGCAGCAAACCAATATGCTAATATACCTATGTTTGAAGTGACCATGCCTGGGAAGTACTGCTCATCAGCTCTAAAGCTTCAGATCAGTGAAAAGAACTTGTGCTTGGAAGAGTGCCGGCTTTCTTTGCATTTTTGCTATCTAATTCTCTATCACTTTGTGGGAGCTAGATAAAGGATGACTCGGGACAGGGCCATTACTTTCGTTGACGGCTTTCATATATCAAAACAGAGCCGGCTTTCGTGTAAAGTTCCCAAAAGGGGACACTGTCTTTTGTAGCTGACCACCAGCTGTGAAATTGAGACCAGTCAGGAAGTCAGTGAAGAGGAGGAAATTTTAAGGGTGGCCTTGGGAAAGGAAGAGAATGAAGAGAGTGACAACTTTCCCTCCTAGTATCTTCTATAGATTAATACACTGTTTCACAGTGGGGCACATGAGAATAGAAAGCAAGGTTTTAGGAATCATGGTCAAGTCCAATGTCTTTGTTTCCAAACTCTAGCTTGGAGAATACAGTATAATTCACATTATTGCCATCATCATCAATTATCTCAGTGACAGGAAATTCAGATGGGGGCCTTATGCTATTGGCTCTAATATCCTAAGAATTCTCAACCTATTTTAGAAATTTTTAATTATATGGCCTAGTATTTTGGTAAACTCCATGTGGTCATGAATTTTTTTTTTTTTTTTGACTTTTACTTTCTCGTTCAACTCCAGTGCCCACAATAGCTGCTATAAAAAAGGTACTCTGTAAATATATCTTGATCAAGTTGCCATATAAAACAGTAGAGAGAAGCATTTCATTTAAACTCCTTCCTTCTGAACTCAAAAGCATTTGGAGGATAACTTCCATAAACAAATCTGTCTCCTTTATATCAGCGTTCTTTGAGGATTTGCTGCAAAATATCAGAAATTAATCAGAAATCATTTACTAAAAGGAATGTTTGATTTCAATTTTATTTTTACTTATAAAACATAAAACTACACAAGTTTAGAAGAATATAACTCTGTATCTGTCTGTAATCCATTCATCCTTTTCAAAGACAAAATTGTATTGTGACCTTTAGGTAAATGAATGTGTCAAATTTTATTACTGTTATCAGTTTGGTTTAACATGAATATTGCACTTTATAAGTTGACATTATAGTATCATAGTTGTAATTCACAAAGTTGAATGAAAAGTGAGTAAGACGGCATTAATTCTGGTTGTTACTGGTATTCTCAGGTTTAGCAGTAGAATATTTGACCTTTGTTAGGAAAAGGTTTGAAAAAACATGTTTAATTTGGCAAGCTATCTCCAAATATAACTGAACTTGCATAGTAATACTCCATTTCTATAACCCTAATTGCTTCCTCTTTGTTTCTATTCTTATGCTTTCTTATCTCTGTTACTCTTTTTAAGGTGTATTTTTCACCTAAAGCTGCCTACATGCTTAAGTTGCTTCCTGGGAGCACCTAGTGAACGCCTCAAAATTTGTATTTGTTTCTTGAAACAGTGTTTTTCTTTAGCTGAATTCTAATAACTTCAGAAATTGGAGGCATCTGAAGGTTGCAGTAAGCTAGAGGGATTCCCAGCTTCATTGGCCCAGCCAAAGTAGCTGTACTATCAGGGCTAATTTTTCTCCTGCGGTGAATTCTACAACATGAAAAATGCCTAACGTCAGTGGGATTCCAGTAAAGCATACAGAACGAGGAGTGTGACTTCCCAGCCTACTCTGGTCTCATTTTTGTTCAGGAGGACAGATTTTTCAGTATACCAGACATCTTGGAAAGACTGCCCAGTAGAGAGTTTTTTTTAAAGGAAGAGCTTTATGAACATATTAAATAGAATGGAAAACAAGATGGGGGAAGGTTGAAATTACTGAAATCAAAGCCAATGTTGGATGGCAGGGACTTTTTATGGGCCCTTTTGCAGCAGGTGATAAAGTACTATGATAGTGATTTCTTTTTTGGTAGGATTTTTTAAATATATGTACTTTTTATATTTAAATCAGCAAGTGTATCAGTTAACAAATGGATGAATGAGAAAATTTTGTTTACAAGCCTCTGGAACAGAAACCTTGCAACAGAAAACATGCTTCTGGCTGTTAAACTCTTCAAAGTATGACAAATTATTAAGATATCCTATGAGCCAGTTAAGTAGGAAATTGGAAATTTTGAAGATTTATTCTGAATACTTCTTATTTAAAGATTGATTTATTTGAAAGATAGAGTCGGAGGGAGGGAGAGAGATGGAGAGGGAAGGACGGAGAGATCTTCAATCATCTGGTTCACTCCCCAAATGGCCCCAATGTCTGGGGCTGGGCTGGGCTGGAGCCAAGAGCCTCTTCCAGGTCTCCCATTTGGGTGCAGAGGCCCAAGGGCTTGGGCCATCATCTCTGCTTTCCCAGGTGCATTAGCAAGGAGCTGGATCAGAAGTGAAGCAGCCGGTCTTGACCTAGTGCCCATATGGGATAATGAAGCGACAGGCTGCAGCTTTACTCACTACACCGTGGCACTGACTGCTATTTATTTTCAAAGAGTGACAGATAGAGGGAGAGACAAAGATCTTCCATCTGCTGGTTCACTCCCACAAGGCCAGGTCTGGGTGATGCTGACACTAGGATCCAGGAACTTCACCCAGGTCTCCCACATGGGTGGCAAGGGCCCAAACTCTTGATCCTTCTTCCACTGCTTTCCCAGGCCATTAGCAGGGAGCTGGATCAGAAGTGGAGCAGGCAGGACAAGAACCAGAGCTGATATAGAAGGCTGGTGTTAGGCTTAACAGTTTTATCTGATATCCCATAATGCTAATCCCCAAAGTTAGAAGTTTTAAAATTACCTATATGCAGAGTTTTAAATCTATTTGTAATTTTTTTTCATATTTAGGCAGTCAGGTATACATGTAGTCACATAGCATAAAAACCAGCCCAAATTTAAATTGATTTCTCTATATTAGGGTTTCTTTTTATATAGTGGCATGAAATAAAACATTAAATGTGTGATAGAAAAAAATTAGAAAATATCAGACAAAATGAAATATTAAGGTGTATCAAAGAGAAAGTAATTCAGAGTCACTGCCATGAAGTTTGAGTGAGGTCATGACCTCCTAATGCTTGCTTCTGGGGCAAATCTCCATAAATGGCAGTGTCTGCATACTTTTTCCCAGACAATAGTAGATACAAAAATTCACAGATTAAGGGAATGGTAAGTCATTCATAGATTGGTCTGGTCCACTTTTCACTCTGTGTATATATGACATTTCCCTGAGAATGGAATCCAGGGGTACAACTCCTGGTCACTAGAGCCTAGCTATTCAATCAGACATACATATACATGTATTATTTTAACTGATTTATGGAGCCCTTGATATATATTAAGCTTTTGGGTAAATATTTTGCATACTTTATCTGACTTAAGCCCATTAAATGGCCATTAATTCATTTTTGCACACGCAAATATTGAGACTCAGGTTAAATGACTCAGTTCTACACAGTTAAATGCAGAGTGGGAATTCAAACTGAGGTCAGCTTAATGTAGAACTGCCTGGGTAACCCACTGTTCTAGATGGGAATCTGCCTCACTTAATCACTTGGTGCTCGGGCATGAACGTTGGGCTTATTGCTCTAGTCACATTCCTATTTGAATATTCTCAGTTGTACTTAGAATGTATATACAGTAAATATTATACACCCATAATTGTGTGAAACAGCAGGTAGAGACCTTTTCCAGGGAATGTTTTAAATTAATGAAGTAGGCCGGCGCCGCGGCTCAATAGGCTAATCCTCCGCCTTGCGGCACCGGCACACAGGGTTCTAGTCCTCGTCAGGGTACCGGATTCTGTCCCGGTTGCCCCTCTTCCAGGCCAGCTCTCTGCTGTGGCCAGGGAGTGCAGTGGAGGATGGCCTAAGTCCTTAAGCCCTGCAACCCATGGGAGACCAGGATAAACACCTGGCTCCTGCCTTCGGATCAGTGCGGTGCGCTGGCCGCAGCACACCACCCATGCCGGCCATTGGAGGGTGAACCAATGGCAAAAAGGAAGACCTTTCTCTCTGTCTCTTTCTCTCACTGTCCACTCTGCCTGTCAAAAAAAAAAATTAATGAAGTGTCAGATTTCCTTAAAAATCATCTGATCACTTGAAAGATGTTTACTTCATTCCCCAGTGCTTAAAGAATGTACTGCGACACAGCTTTAAAAATGTGCCTGAACCATGGCTTCCTGAAAACTCTAGGCACAAACTTGCCAAGGGAGGAGTGTTTGCTGCAGGCAGAAAGTTGTACCAGGTGTCAAGACTGTACAAGTGATCAAGCTTTCATAGTGTCCTGAGACTTACAGGGATGCCTCAAGGCGAGCATCTTTACATGACCACACAGGCGAGTATCAGAATAAAACTCCTTCACCATCATATATAGTTTGGAACCTTATAGGTTCTTTTGACAAATCCGGATTTGTCAAAGGAAGCTTTGGTCCATAGCTGTAAAAATGATTAAGAATTATACAAATTCAAGTGTTTTGTTTGTTCATTCCAATCAAAAGATTAATCATTTATGAGTTGAAAGACAATCTTTAGATTTAGGGAAATGTTGACAAAGGATGGACCCTGATATGAAATGATAGGAAAATGGATGTGAACATTTGGGTATTCCTTGATGGATAAGTATGTCTAACACGAGGACAGGTGCCTCATCCCCTCTCACCCAATAATTTAAGTCAAAAACATAAATAAAATTAAAGCCTAATCAAATCATTTCTATTTATTTATTTGAAAGACAGAATTGCAGAGAGAGAGGAGGAGAGACAGAGATTTTCCATCTGCAGATTCACTCCCCAGATGGCCACAATGGCCAGGACTGGGCCAGGCAGAAGCCAGAAGTTTCTTACAGGTCTTGTGCATGCACACAGGGGCCCAAGCATTTGGGCCATCTTTGACTGCTTTCTCAGGCCTTCATTGGAAGTAGAGCAGCTGGAACCTGAACCAATGCCCGAATGGGATGCCATCACTACATACATTGGCTTAGCCTGCTGTGCCACAGCTCCAGACCCATCAAATAATTTCTTAATGGTTCCTTTCTTCAATAGCTGTTACCTTTAAGGTGTACAAATTGGAATACCAATGTGGCAACATTTAACAGACAAGAGATAAATTCTTATTGAACTGAATCTGAAGCTAAGAGCAGTAATAATGAAGAATTATTAATGAATTCCATCTCTTTCTACCTATATTCACTTATTTCAATTGTGAAGTTATGCTTATTTTTTGACAGGCAGAGTTTAGACAGTGAAAAAGAGACAGAGAGAAAGGTCTTCCTTCCATTGGTTCACCCCCCAAATGGCCAGTATGGCCGGCGCAGCGCATTGAAAACCAGGAGCCAGGTGCTGCGTCCTGGTCTCCCATGCAGGTGCAGGGCCCAAGCACTTGGGCCATCCTCCACTGCACTCCTGGGCAACAGAAGAGAGCTGGACTGGAAGAGGAGCAACTGGGACTAGAACCCTGGATGCCGGCACTGCAGGCAGAGGATTAGCCTAGTGAACCGCGGCACCGGCCAAGTTACGCTTATTTTTGAAATAAAAACTCCTAGATTTATGAGTTAGATATCTACCTTGGGAGAGAATGATAGTGAGCCTGAAGTTCATATATGTATTCATCTTTCTTATTTTATAGCAGGAATCTAATTTTAATGAATAAAGTCTAAGCTTTTAATTCAAAGAATGGAGGGAATGGTTTGGTGCATCAGTTATGACACCACTTGGGATGCCTGCATCCATATTGGTGTGCCTGCATTTGAGTCCTCTCTGACTTCTGTCACTGTGCACCTAGGGAGGTGGCAGGTGTGGGTCAAGTACTTACGTTCCTCCTACCTATGTAGAAGACAGCGCTTGAGCTCTCAGCTTCATCCTGTCCTTGCCCAGCTATTGTGGCCGTTCGGGAATTGAACCAGATAGCTTTACTTTTCTCTCCCCTTCTCCCCACCCCTTCTTTCAATAAAGTAAAAATAAAATGAAAATAATTTGGAGAACAACAAGTCCACCCCATCATTATACTCTGGCTATTAGGGTATCTCAGTTATAGTCAACAGTAAATATGGTAGTCATACATGTGATACTTACATAGGATAACTGTTATTGTAAACTTTAGGGTCTTTATTTACTCTCATTTTTCCTTAGAAGTTATGTGAGGGATTTTCAGTGGTGATACTATTTTGCTTATAAGATTCTTGCATTTCTAAAGCAAATACCTGATGACTTAATCTTTGTCAAGAGGAATATCTGTGCAAGACTGATGCAACATTTGACTCAGAGGATCTTTTTCTATTGTGTTTAACAATTCATATGGGTCATACTCCATCTTGGTGTAGTCTTTTTCATTTGTTTCTACTCCAGTGGTTCCGATCACTGTCTTCTATTCCAGCTCTACTTCTTGATATCTTTAATTTTAAAATCAGTTCTTTGCTAGGAAGTTGGTATTTCTTCAATGTGTTTAGACAATGCTAAGAGCTTTCAAGTCCTTATTACTCTCATATCCTGGGGACAAAAAGTGAGTGAACTTTCTTCTGCTGTCTCGATTTTCCATATTATGTAACGATAGAAAGTTGCTTTTATAATTTCATAACCCACCTGATTTCTTGAAGTGAATTCCTTCAGTTTTGTGGATGGGTTGTGGCCTTTGTCTTCAGGAAATGTGTAGGTCTTTTATTCCCTCTTGTTCTATGTTCTCCTCGTAAGGATGCCCTTAGGAAACCACAAATTAAACGTGAGTTATTTTTATTCATTATTTCAGTAAGTGTTGTGTGACACAGGGTGCTAGCTTGTACTAAATTTTGAGCTCATAGCACTGAACAAAGGTTAAAATGCTGTCTACTCTCAGAGTGAGCAAGAATATACAAATATTGCTAATTACTGGAAGTGAGGGTACAAATAACAGGGACACCAAACATTTCTGAAGTTAAGGAAATATGTTTAAGTTCAAACCTCAAGGGTAGTTTCCAAGAGATAAGCTTGGGTTTATTTATTTGAAAGTCAGAGTTACACAGAGAGGAGAGGCAGAGAGCTGGAGGTCTTCCATCCATTGATTCACTCCCCAATTGGCCACAACAGCTGGAGCTGCATGGATTCAAAGCCAGGAGCCAGGAGCTTCTTCCGGTTCTCTCACACAGGTGCAGGGGTCCAAGGACTTGAGCCATCTTCTACTGCTTTCCCAGACCATAGCAGAGAGCTTGATCAGAAGTGGAGCAGATGGGACTAGAACAGGCATCTATATGAGTTCAGACCAGGGTGTTAACCCGCTGCGCCACAGCACCAGCCCCAATGACTGATAAATTTTATCTAGTCTGAATTTCAACTACTTTTTGAACAACTTGCAGTAGGTCTGTTACCGCTTGAGAGTCAATGAGATACTCATAAGAAATTGTCCCACAAGTACATGTTTAATAAAACAAAATATGGGCTACAGATTCTCTCATTTGATATTGATAAGCAATAAAGACGATTCACAGAAACATACTTCCACCATTCCAAAAGTGAAAATGGAATGTTCTGAGGCACAAAGAACATAAATCATCCAAGAATGAAAAGCCTCTAAGCTTCTTGGGCTGTTTTCTGACTTTGTTTTAAGCATTTGGATATTTTCCAGTAAGAAGATCCATGTGCAATATTTGGAGGCCTGCTCAAACTTTACAAGTAGTCCTCACTTACCCCTTGTCAGTCTACAAACAGAGGGACCAGTCAGCGGAGTATTTAATCACATTTCTTTGAGAGTCCTGTGCAATCCTCTTCTCTGTTATGCTTAATAACATGCTGCTAACATTTTACTTTATCTTAAATACAGCTCAGAAATAAAAGGACCAAGTAAGCCTTCTTCTGTTTATAGTGCCAATCAATTGGAGACTTCAAGTAATTATTGACTAATTAATAGTTATCTTAGGGAAAACAGAACTTATTAGGGATTTATATGTGGAATTAAAGTAAATTGCCTTGTATAATTCTGTTGCTGGTGCAGCCAACACAGATATGTTCTGAAACGTTGTTCAAAGTGGGCAAAAATTGAGAAAAGTTAATATAGAGAAAACATAGGTTCTTTGCTGAATTCTTTGTTGATGATCTGTTGATTTGATGTTAGGTTCACAAGTATGCTTTTGGTAAAAATCCATGTTTGTTTAAAGACTTGTTTTCTATAATAAAATAGCATAGTGCTCTTGCAACAATTTAAAGATCATGCTTTAAAGAAAAACGTACTGTGGAATTTTGATTCAGGTTATGTTTATTTTTTGTGTAAAATTATCTGTTGATGCGCCAGCTTTAAAATAAGCATGTGGGGGCCGGAGTGGTGGCGCAATAGGTTAATCCGCCGGTGGCATCAGCATCCCATACAGGGGCCGGTTCTAGTCCCAGCTGCTCCTCTTCCAATCCAACTATCTGCTGTGGCCGGGAAAAGCAGTGGAAGATGGCCCAAGTCCTTGGGCCCTGCACCCGTGTGAGAGACTGGAAGAAGCTCCTGGATTCAGATCAGCACAGCTCCAGCCATTGAAGCCATTTGGGGAGTGGACCAATGGACGGAAGACCTTTCTCTGTCTTTTCCTCTCTCTATAATCTCTCAAAAAATAAAAACCTGGAAAAAAAAAAAGCATGGGAATGTACACAACTATCTTTTGCTTTAGATAAAAAGCAATTTCAGTTCAGTTTGTCATTCAAATATGTTTTATGTCCACATTACTCAGAAGGATATCTCAGGATTTCAGAAGCATTAATCTAATGAAAGCCAAGGCTATTTAATGTAGTTATTCACAATTCATTTTATAATTAGCAAACCATCAAATGCTTTTGTCTTAATATATACTCATATAAAACGTAAATGCCCCTTGTGAGTTTTGCACAATCCTTTTTTTCATTCTGCCTATAGCATGCTGTTAGCATTTTACACAGTTTAAATATAACCCAGAACTGAAGGACCATATAAGTCGTCTTCTGTGTACAGTGCCAATCAATTGGAGCCTTCATGCAATTATTGCCTAGAATTGGGGATAAAGAATGTACATAAACACTTCCCTGTCCTGGAGAAGCTGATCATCTGTATGAGGGAATACATTTTTTTTTTTTGACATGCTGATCATCATTTTACACTTTTGGAGCTTCCCTGGAGCTGGCACAAATCTGTTTGTGTCTTGCATTCTGAGATTGTTCCTGTAAGCACCATGCAAGTGCCAAGAGCATAGACATGAAGTCTTGCAGCTGTGATTCTCAGAATAGTTAAGCCATGGTACAGTATAGGCAGAGTGGACATGGTCATCGACAATCCATGTGGCCTGATTCCTTGCACTTCTTGTAGCACTGACTTCTGTGCTTAGCAGAGTAAGCACTTGATAAATATGTGTGCTTAATTAAGCTCTACAAAGTGAGATACACAGATAAGTCTTTACCAGCGCTACTGACCAAAATGGAGTTCATAATCTGAGTCTCCTTTTCCCCCCTAGTTAAAATACCATTAGGCTATTAGAATAATGGATTATACACTGTAGATTACAAGTAGATAAATGTCTTCAAATAGGTTGTTCCTTTAAAAATCAATAGTAAATGCATTCAGCCAGCATTAAAAATATTCTGCATTTGTATTATCAGAAACATTGAAATTTTAGCCACAGTGCCAAAATAACTTTTTATCTTTTTATTTATGAACAATTTCTACCATTACTTCAAATTGGATACATAAAAATTGATTCTGTCAAGAAACAAACATCACTTAGTAGCAAGTTGCTTACTCTGTAAGCAAAGAAGGCTCATTCATGTATAAAAATGTTTTTGGATTGAGATTTTTTTATTTTCTTTAAAAACAGTGTATTCACACTGTGGAATAATTTTATTAAAATATTGAAAGTAAATATATTCATTTTACTATTAGTGTTTTGGTATGTAGCTTTCTAGGATTTTGAATATGATAAAATAATAATGTCAATCTATCAGTTACTTTTTACCACTTATTACATTAACACTGTCC
The DNA here is from genome assembly GCF_033115175.1 of Lepus europaeus. Taxonomy (NCBI): domain Eukaryota; kingdom Metazoa; phylum Chordata; class Mammalia; order Lagomorpha; family Leporidae; genus Lepus; species Lepus europaeus. The sequence goes on from NC_084835.1 coordinate 100,237,556, forward strand.
CACAACCTCTTTTTCCTTGTGTACAGAAAAGTCAATCATAACCCCAATTCCAAAATTTTCACTTATAAATTAGAGGCCATTGTTTGTGCTTTCCTTTAGTAGTAGTTATTTCAAGTTATAAATTCACAATTCACAAAATTTGTGAAAATTGTGTGGTCCAAGTGTATATATATCTTTAAATTCTTAGGCACACACTGTAAAATTACTCCTTTCATATTCTTAAGCATCTCATTGGCACTTAGGTAGTCACTAGAAGAATCAGTGAATCCTGGGGCATAAAAAAATGGAAATATATTTTCATCTTCTACCTGAATTTGGAAACATTTTAGTCTTATTTTTATATTTTTGCTTTTGCCATTATTTTAATCTGCAGTGATAAAAGGAAGATATGTGGGATAAGGGAAGAATTGAGCTCTCATTTCTTTCCCATTTTTCATTTTAGTTCACATATGGAACTGAAACACTAATCTTTAAAAAATAGCAAGATCAATCACAGTCCAGGGCCCAACAGAAAAAAACTTGTTCCAGAGGAAGGTAGGGAGCCTCTTTCAGAGGTCTTAGGGTTTCATTTGATATAATAATCTGGCTGTTTTCTCTATTTCAAGATACATGGTCAAAACTCAAAGAGAAAGTGGACAGGAGTGTGTATTTCTCAGGCGAGCTGTTGGGTGGCTGTGTTCTGGAAGACAGGCATTGCCAGCTAGGTTCCTGGTACAATCCACATCACAAAGACTCACTCTAATAACCCCTTTCTTCCAGGAAAATTGCAGAAACACAGTCAGTGGCTTCAAGAGAAAAGCCAAAGAAATTTGGTTTCACACGAATTTAAACCTTTCTTAGGGTCCCTTGGTAGGAATAAGGATATCAATGGGGACAATGGCAGTGTCTTTACCTCTTTGGCCATTATTTGAATTAGTCAATGAAATATTAAAGGAAAACTTTATTTTGATTGTTAATTGTCTTTTTTTATTAAGGATACAGGAAAGTATTGTAAGTTACGCTGATTTTCAAGTACGAGTTACTGATAGGCTTCTTGATTGTAGACTTGGGGTTGGTCTAAGACTAAGCTTTATAAATTTAAGTCACCTTGTAGAAAAGTTTTCTGTTTCTTCTTACTCCAGTGTCTTATTTAAAATATTACTGAAATGAAGAAGTTGGCCTATTTCTTCCTCCGAAACCCATTTTTCCAACTTGCAGAGCATCCAGGCAGTTTGCTGAAAGGTCTGAGTCAGAACTTGATGAACTAGACAAGCTGATGATTCATGTGGTGGAATCTTCAGCTTCCCCTCCACAAACTCCTGCAGCACCACAATCCTGGTGCCCGGAACACAGATCATTAAATGCAAGACTTTGGGTTGAAGTCTCTTATTAGGAAATCCCCTCTTAAAATGAAATGTGCAGAGACTGAACAGTTAAATCTGTCTAATGGCTGATATTTTTACCTTTGTTGCTTTGGCTTTATTTTTAAAAGTCCTAAGGAAATCCTTTTAATTTAAAGCATTGTATGTATATATATAACCTGGAATTGATGCATTAATTGTATGTGTGTGTGTGAGAGAGAGAGAGAAACAAAGAGACA